>NC_089040.1:11852500-12165000 GCF_034140825.1 Oryza sativa Japonica Group | reverse complement strand
TAATGGAGGGAGCATCGAATTTCAAATCAAGGTAGTCCCGTCTCAAACACGTGGATACAGGGGTGAGCCAAGTTTACTCCCTCCGTATGTTTCCATTTTATATTATTAGGCTTTTTTATTTTTTAAAAAACAAACTTTTTTAAATTTAATTAAATTTTTGAAAAAACATATTAATATTTTTGGCAGAAATTTTTTTTAAAAATATATTTAATATTAGATTGAGATTTTTGAGGTAAATAAATTCAATTATTATGTCGTAAATATTGCTATGTCTTTTATAAATATGGTTAAACTTAGAGAAATTTAATAATATAAAATGGGGGGGGGAGTAGTCCGTGTATCAGGGCATCCTCAATGTAAATGTAACAATGGGTAGTAACGGTGGGGCCGAGTGCAGGAAGTTATAGCTATGACAAACTCCATAATGGTTAAAACCTATGAGAGGAAATAATATGGGTCCCATATAGTCAAAAAATAATGCTTCTTTGAACTTTTTCTCTCAACGAATGAACTAACTCCCTCCTGTGTGTAGTACTTTTATTGTTTTTTTTCCTCTTATGACCAAGCCATAAGCTTATGGTGAACTTTAGCATTTAATGGCCTATTGCTATGTTCCACAACGTTTAAGGCTAGCCACAAGCTGCCAACTCATCCTTATGACCCTTCTTATGTTTACATTGTGGTTGCCCTCGTAACTTTGGTGCATTATTATGAAGGGATGTCGACTTGTCTTGATGACAATATAATGAAATGATTAATAACGACGTGCTGGGAATTAATTTTGCACTTAGACAGTATGCTTGACACATGTGTGTCCATGTTCCTGAAAGTTCGTGTGGACTATGGTCTGATTTCATTTTTCTGATTAATCTGACCAATTAATGCATTAATGATAATGCATTTTGGTTCTTAATTTACCGTTCTGTCCGTACCAACAGCAATTTGGTAGGTTATGACATTGATTTGTGGTTATAAGTTGGTTGTAATCCAAATTCGGCCAAAGAATCGAGTTACCAATGGATTAATTGGCTTGGCACATTTTATAATTATTAAGCAGCAATCCGAAATGACCCTTGGATCCATTAAGAGTTGTTGTCCTACATTAAATCCACTATGAATTTAGTTAGTCATATTATAAATTCTACTGAGTTACAGCAACATGTGTTGCATGCCTAGGAATACATATCAGTCATCTATATTCAAATACAACATGTGTCGATCGATGGCTGCATCTACATATACTTATATAAGTAAGAGTAATAATATAACTAGTCGTCCAAGAGTGTTTTCAAATGTGGCGTCGCGGTCGCTGCGTCTACCCGGTGCACCGTGCGACAAAAAGCCTACTGACGAGTTTCTTTTTATTACTCACCAATGCCAACTTGCTAATTTTCTACTGCCTAGCCTACTAATCAGTGTACTTTGAACTGCTAAATTCTGTCAAACTGCCAGTCATGATTAGCCTACCGACCAGCCATGATTACTATCTACTGCCTAGCCTACTGCATGTGAACATAGATATGAAAAAATATGTCTTACCCTTCTTCTTCTTGGTACCACTCATGGTTATCGTGGAGACCAACAAACACACAGGCTCATTGTTCGTCGTCTTCTTGAGCATCTGGATCCATATCCACTGGGAACAGAAACACGCCCTCATCATATTATAAATCCTACTGAGTTACAGCAACACATGTGTTGCATGCCTAGGAATACATATGAGTCAGGTTCATATATATTCAAATACAACACGTGTCGATCGATGGTTGCATCTGCATGTACTTATATGAGTAAGAGTAATATAACTAGTCGTCCAAGAGTGTTTTCAAATGTGGCGTCGCGGTCGCTGCGTCTAACCGGCGCACCGCGCGGCAAAAAGCCTACTGACCAGTTTCTTTTTATTACCTGCCATTGGTGTGTCTTACCCTTTTTCTTGGATAATTCGTGACAAACTGCCACTTATGGTTATCGTGGAGACCAACAAACACGTAGACTTATTGTTCGTCTTCTTCTTCAGCATCTGGATCCATATTGGGAACAGACACACACCCTCTACCAACATCCCAAAAGCAGATCATTAAGACATACAGATAGAAAAATAGAGGAGACAAAAAAACCTAATAGAGAGCAGCATACCACACGGAGGCTATCTGGTCAAAATCATTAGGATTAGACATAATACAAAACATCTACCGAACATTCATGTCTTTGGTAACTCCCTTAAATCTCACAATGTACCCTTTTTCTTGGATAATTCCTGACAAACTGCCACTTATAGTTAGAAAAATAGAGGAGAAAAAAAAGAGAAACTAATAGAGAGAAGCATACCACACTGAGGCTATCATTATCGGGAAGCAGATCAAAATCATTAGGATTAGACATAATACAAAACATC
Organism: Oryza sativa Japonica Group; assembly: GCF_034140825.1. Lineage (NCBI taxonomy): Eukaryota > Viridiplantae > Streptophyta > Magnoliopsida > Poales > Poaceae > Oryza > Oryza sativa. The sequence goes on along the minus strand of NC_089040.1, from coordinate 12,162,605 downwards.
TGCCGAACAATCATGTCTTTGGTAACTCCCTTAAATCTCACAATGTAGCGATTGAAATCTAACAGGAAAAAACACAAATTGTATGGTTAAGATGTTTTCTTGAAAGATTATAAGAGAATGAGAAACATACTATCTAGATCAAATTGTATGGTTAAGATGTTTTCTTGAAATATTATAAGAGAATGAGAAACATACTATCTAGATGCAGGCCATGGATGTCGGCACCGTTGTACGGTGGACCTCCACATCCACCTAGTCTACCACCCTACCACCAAGCCACCTCCTCTAGCACCCTACCACCAAGCATAATCATTCAGCACACCCAGAATGTAATAGTTACCAGCAATGGGAACTCCACCAACAAGTAATGTATCAATATCAAACAATCATACCTCTTTATCAAACCCTTAAAGGTAAAAATCATCGCCAAGTTTCCCAACCATCTCGTGTATGAATTTTTATGACTCCATGCATACTGGTCATGCATACATAAACTCTAAAATATAAAAAGACAACAGCAGCTGTACTACTGGTAGCTAGCACACTGCATTTTATATTATATAGTATATTCTTAAACAAACAGTCTTACTTGCATTAAATCTCACATTAGTGGTAGAAGATCACCTCCTATTTCCTAATACTAACGTCATGCATTGCCAATTTGCCATGTGTGCTACTGCATTAGGCATTAGAAAAGACCAAATAAGGAACAACCTAACAGTTTATATCGCTTCTTCAGCCTGAATATAAAAGTACTTGCTACAAGTGCCACATCATTTTATACATAAATTTTGATAAATCCAAACAAGTAAAAGAAATTTTGAGATTTATCAGAATTAATTGATTCAAATATATTTTCTTATGAATTTGAATTTTTGAAAGATCAAGCATTTAGTACATTTAGAGTTTTTAACATATCCTGTGTAAAAAAAAAACACAATCATTTTTTAGCTAAGTAGGTTTGATGATATAAGAAAACAAGGCTGAGTAGGTATGATGATATAAGAAAATAAGGTTGTCTTCTTTCTTTGTTTGTTTTGCATATTTTTTTGGTATTATAATTTTGGGTTTACTATATATTCTAGAGTTACATGAGTAGTACCAAGTAGGCGTATGATACTTAAAGAAGGAAAATGAATGTAAATTCGCTATTTTAGATTTTTTTTTTCTTAATAATTTTGGGTTTAAAGAGTTATATGAGTAGTACCAAGTAGGGGTGGTATATTTATAGAAGGTAAAGGAGTAAAAGTTCATGTGGTTGGAAAGGGAAGATAGTTTTGGAAGCCTCTGGAATCCATATGTGATATTTTTCTCTAGATTTTTTCTCACATATGATTATTAGGTATTTTTTTCTCTAGTATAGATTTATGATTTTTCTCCAAAGTAAGAGGCACCAAGTGAACCAATCAAAAGCTATCAAAAGAGCAGCTTTAGATTATTAGATTAGTTGCTTTTATAGTGAATATAATTTTAAGGAGGCGATATGATAACAGATACTTAAAAATAAACTCACTCTGCTATAATTTAATTTATTACTAGGTTTGCAGGAGTCTGAACGCATGTTTTGGGTTAACACTCAAGTCTGAACTTATAAGACATATTTGTCAAGTTAAAAAACTTTAGTTCCGAAAAAAATGAAGGGAACAAATGTTTTTGACCCTAAATTTGAAAAGAAAAAATAAAATTTTCAAATGACTGCAATCAAAATTTATAGAAATTTCATAAGAGAAATTACACAAATAACCATTTTTTTATTATATATGCTTCTTATATTAAAAGAATTAAATCAACTCGAACCAAATTTGAAGAAAATTCTACAAAAACACACACACACAGCATGCACTGAAACTGGCATTCAATATTACATTGAATTTGATTCAAAAACATGAAAATTTAAAATTTGCAGTCAAATGATTCTATATACATATAACCTACTATATTTTTAGAATTGAAATTGATCTGATGTTGAGAATGATGTTCTTTTAAGCTTCCGCTTATTTAAGTGCAAGGGGAAAATATATTCATTATATAATTCATACATTAAACAGAAACTGTTAAAAGTTTCCACATTAATAAGAAAAAATATCACATCCATCGAGTTGATTTTAGTCCCCAATTAGTATGTTGAGTTCCGTTCAAGTTCTATATACTCCCTCCGTTTCACAATGTAAGTTATTCTACCATTTCCCATATTCATATTGATGTTAATAAATCTAGACATATATATCTATATAGATTCATTAACATCAATATAAATGTGGGAAATTTTATAATGACTTACACTGTGAAACAAAGGAAGTACATATTTCTATCCAAAGTGCACAATATGGTTAACAAAGCAAATAATCAAACCAACGTACATGCAGTGCACTCTGAGTTGGTCTCACAAAATCTTGAAGAAACCTAAAAACATATATATACGTTACATTACCTGGTTAGAATCTACTCCCTTTATTCCATAATCAATGTAGCTAATTCTAACATTCAAATTTTATTTCAAAATAAAACTACTTTTCTACCTAGTTTAATCTTTTCTTAACCAATCACAACCATCTTTCATTTAATTTTTCTTCCTGCTTTCTCATGCCACTAATTCCCTATTTAATTTTACTTTTCTCTTAATCCTGTGTGAAATACTCTACATATCAAAAAAGTATGCTTGATACAAATTAAATTACCCGTATGCGCATGGGGATGCACGGGTTGATGCAAATTTGCCAAGTAGTACAATATAATAATAGAAGATGCTCGCCCCATCTCTCTATAAAACGGGCCATATGGAGGAGTTTGAGAGCAGGAAATCTAATAGGGTCAAACAGCCATACACAGCCAGTGCCATATGGAGATAGAGCGAGCCCTACACATGGTTGGAGGCGATGGAAATGACAGCTATGCCACTAATTCCAGGCTACCTGTAGTTCTCTGCTCAATTCCATACATATATACGCTTGCTAGTTTGTTGATCTAGCTCTTATTCATTTTACTGTTCGATGATCTGCAGATGAAGGCCATCATGGAGACCAAGCCAGTGCTCTGCAAGGCAATAGAGGGGGTTTTTGCGTCCCTATCCTCTCCAGCTCCGGCGAAGATCGTCATCGCTGACCTCGGCTGCTCGTCGGGTCCCAACACGCTGCTAGTCGTGTCGGGAGTGATCAGCATGATCTCCACTAGTGGCTACCCGGAAAAGACGGAACTACAGTTCTTCCTTAATGACCTACCTGGCAATGACTTTAACTACGTCTTCCGGTCGCTGCAGCAGCTCAAGCAGCTTGCTGACCGGAAGGAGAGATTGTTGGAGCCACCATACTACATCGCTGGTCTACCAGGATCGTTCTACACTAGGCTCTTCCCTTGCCAGAGTGTCCACCTCTTCCACTGTTCCTACGCCCTCATGTGGCGCTCCAAGGTACACACTGCATATGATCAAATTATCCCAAAATTGACAAAAAAAAATGCAAGAGGAAATCCGATCGCCTATAAGACTGCACAACATTTTTTTCTCACCGGAAGGGGACCCCTACACACAACTACACAAACATAGCATGTATATGACAAATTAAATGTAGCTAAACGTGCAGTCTTCACAAATTTGAAATCGTTTGAGATCGTTTACCTAGCCAAATATATTTATTATAAACTCTCATATCAATTTTTTTTTTGAAAATAAGGTATTTTTACAGGCGGTTCTGTATGATGTCCAAACTTTGAAAATTCATAGAAAACCCATTTTAAATCTGATTGAGGACTTGAACCATAGTTAAGATAGTTGTTTTAGGGACATAAAGTCTCCCATAGTTTTGAAATGCTGTATAACTGGTAAGTAGCCTACACGTGAATGAGAGGATATCGGTTTGAATTCTATATTTCGCATGAAAAATCGTGCGATTTGTGAGTAATTATTGCTGTATAAATGCTCACTAAGTTATAAATATTTTTTAGGTTTTTCCCATGAAAATGAAAAATCAGAAATTTTCACAAGCAGTTGTGGATCCACTTGTACAGGTGGTTAATAATATATTTATTATAGATCCGCCTATATAAATCAGTTATCAACTACCTCCACAAATGGTTTTCCTGGTAGTGATATGTAATATTTGTCTTTTTATATTGATATTATATAAATCAATGATCAGCATTACATTATAATCCTCCCTGAAAAAAATCCATGGTGAAAGGTCCCTAAAGAGCTCTCAAGTGGCGTCCATCTGAATAAAGGCAACATCTGCATCGGGAAGGCTACGCCATCACATGTCGTCAAATTGTTCCAGAAGAAGTTCAAAGAGGACTTCTCACTGTTCCTCGCACTTCGCTCAGAGGAACTCGTAAGTGGCGGCTGCATGGTGCTAACATTCCTAGGCCGAAAGAGCTCAGAAATGCTGGCGCATGGCGACGTCGACACCATGTGGGAATTACTTGCCGAAGCTCTCCAAATTTTGGTCCAAAAGGTATTTAGCATAGTTTCCCCTCCTACTTTTTATTTGACGCCGGAAGATCTAAACTTAATTGTCTCAATGTCAAATAAAGACAGAATCAAGTATTAGGGACTTCTTTGGAGCGCATGCACAAATCATGTGCAGTTTATTTCATAAATATTTAGTTCAAATTCACTACTAGAAAAAAATATTTTGCAGACAGCCAAAACACATTTTTCAGGCAGCCATAACCTCTGCATGTACCTACAGGCTTGCGAAAATTAATAATTTTTTGCAGGCGGTGGAAAATTAGATCCCTCTCTATATAACTTCGTAGTCAGATATTCACAGCTAAAAATAAGATCCTCCTGTAAAATTTATAAACCTCGCTGTGAAAAATCGTTTTTTCTAGCCATGCTACTTTCGTTCAAACCCGTTCAGAATTCCTTCACTTGAAATTACTCCCTCCATCCCAAAATATTTGATGCCGTTGACTTTTTAAAAAATGTTTGACAGTTCGTCTTATTCAATTTTTTAAGTAATTATTAATTTTTTTCCTATCATTTGATTTATTGTTAAATATATTTTTATGTATACATGTAGTTTTACACATTTCACAAACGTTTTTGAATAAGACGAACGGTCAAACATGTTTAAAAAAGTCAGGGCGTCAAACATTTAGAAAAGGAGGGAGTATATAAGGAGGTGTAATCTTGTGCCAACAGGGGCGCGTGAAGGAAGAGGATCTGACCACCTTCAACCTGCCGTTCTACGCGCCATCGGTGGACGAGGTGACTGAGCTGATAGAGGAGAGTGGCCTCTTCGACGTCGAGCACACGGGCGTCTTCGAGTCGAGTTGGGACCCCCACGACGACTCCAAGTCCAACGGCGATGCGGTGGCCGACTGCGCCCGCAGCGCCGACAGCATCGCGAACTGCAGCATCAGGGCCGTCATCAAGCCGCTCATCACGGACCACTTCGGGGAGTCCATCGTTGACGAGCTCTTCCAGGTGTATGTCCCCCTTGTTGCCAAGCATCTTGAGAAAGGAAGGGCTATGTACCCTGTCATTGTTGTCTCCCTGAAGGGAAGGCTCTAAAAACTGGACACACCGGCCGGTAGCCCCTATAGTGTGCTATTCTTATGAACCTATATATATGTAATGTATGTTTTAGTCATATATTTTTCTTAATGATGTTTAGACCAGGGATTGTATTTACTCCTTGTGTCACACTCCTGCAGATACTAATCTTACCACTTAAGTTGTCCATCAACCTCGCTCCTTCCTCATGTTGCACACAATCTACAACCACCACCGTCTCCCACGAAAAACAAAACTAAGGACCTGTTTAGCGAGTTTCTAACAACTGCAGCGTCTCCCACTCCATAAACAGTTGGAGCTCATGCTTTCTGCGTGATCGGCTCCCACCCCAGATTCATTCCCAGTAGCATAGCTCATAAAAAGTAAATTTCCATAAAACACATAGACCATCTTTGTACTCTATAGCTTATAAAAGTCAAAAGATCTATGCCTAAACCAACTCGCAATTTTTTTTCTTTTGAAAGCCATAAGACTCTCCTAGTTTTCTTTTCTCATAAAGGGGAGACGGGACTCAACAATTAAACATAACGCTTCAAAACCACTGGCTTATAGGCTATTCATAGTGCATCTACGTGGCATTTATAGCCTCAACTCTCCAGCTAGGCAGATTGCATGTGTGGAGGAGATGAGGGGGTGGGGCCCATGTCTTCACCAGGTTCGCGCCGGCCTTGTTTGGCTCCGAGAACCTCATCAGAAGAAAACAGCTTTTTCACTGAGAAAGAATCGCATTGACAACCATGGCGAGAAAGCAGGACAGAGAGAGAAGGGGGAGAAGCTCGCTAGAGAAGCCGCATATGCGCCGAGTCCGAGCTCCCGCGCCAACGGGGAGAGAGGAGGCACCACCACGGGGCTCGTCGCAGCCCCCACCTTCGCAACAGCCTCCGCTCGCTGCGCCCCTCGATCTGCACCCACCGGAGCTTGCCAGCCATGCTACCCCCCAATCCACGACGATCTCCGCTCGCTGCCGGCCGTGCCGCCCCTCGATCCGCGGCGGCTAGAAGAGGAGGAAGGGAAGCGCTCGAGCTCCCACCGTCCCCTGCTACCGCGTCGCCGAGCTCCCATCGTCCCCCGCTATTGCGCTGCTGACCTCACCACTATTGCGCCGGCGAGCACCAAGACCCACCACTGCTCCGCCCGGCTGCCACGGCGCTGTCTCTGTCTGGGCCGCTGCTCCGCCTAGCTAGCTCCGTCGCCGCAGAGACCACCGCTTTGCCTGGCCGCCCCCGAGCGTGAGAGGAGAGAGAGCGGCGTCAGGTCGCTGCCGGTGCCTGAGCATGATAGGAGAGATAGGGGAAGGCGTGAGAGAGGGGGATAAGAAAGGAAGCGTGGATCTCGAGGAAAGGGAGATAGATGGGGAAAAGTGGAGAAAAAAAAAAGAAAATTTTATTTTTGTGGACGCCACGTGAGGTTGCTGCATTGTGAGCCTTGTGTCTATCACTGTTCCTTAGCACACGTGGCATCTGAGCTCTGGCAAATATTTGTGACGCATTGCTATTACCCTTTATAAACCATGTAAACCAAAAAGTCGGCTAAAAAGTATAATCCAATAAATCTAAACCCAGAGGACCTTAATATCCATGATAACATTTCTAGCTAAATAAATGAGAATAGTAAACATGTTCAAAGTGTATTGAATCCATCATAATTTTACTAGATGTGGGATTTTTTTAGAATAACCAAAGAAGGAAAATATATACTGTAAACCACATATATTTGTGGAAACTTAGAAATTACGATTGGATCTAAAAATGGATGCTTAAGATTTGTCTACATCATATTTTTACTACCGGTGATGTGGACAAAAATCTCAGGCATCTATCCAATAGTTTCTAAGTTTCTACTACTTGTATAGATTTCACCACATATTTTCCCATCCAAACACGTGATAACAATGCATACTTTTTCAAGTTTTTAGCTTTCAACTCAAATATTGATCTTATACCCACAGCCACTAAACTAGGAGGATATCTCCACAACATCGTACAGTGTGGGCATTGAATGTTTTAATTGGGCCAGTTCACTTATCTTCGGTATGCGGAATAAGTCCACTTACCGTCCTTCAACTTTATGTTGGGTTTGATTAACATCCGTTATTCTTAATACTAGAAATTTTAACTCCTAAACTATACAAAACCGGGTTTGATTAACATCCATTATCCTCAATACCAGAATATGTAACATCCATTATTTTATCTGCCACATATGCAGATTACGTATTCCCCTGTTTCGCTTATATGGCAGATGTCTAGCCTCACTTGTCAGTGTGAAAAGAGAAGTAGACCTTGAAGTCCAAACGGGGCCGAAGTGCGCGCGGATGTGGTGGCAGCTGGGGAGCTAGAAAGGCACCACAGGAGCTACCACTGGTGGAGGGCGCCGCCTAGGGAAGGAAGCGAAACACGCACCTGGAAGAGTGGCACTATGGATCGAGGACAGTTGGGTCGTCATGAACCATCTGGAGGATGAGAAGACGGCCGGCGGTGGGTACCTATCCCGACCTTGTGGATATTGAAGCGGAAGGCAAGGAGGGCCTCCAGGCAGGGTTTGAGAATGAAATTTCGGTTATTTCGGACCCCCCCCCCCCCCCCACAACAACACACACATATTATTTTGGCCGGAAATTTATATTTTTTTTGTGAATTTGGTAATATTTTGTTCAAATTTAACCAACATTTGTTCAAAATTTCGGACCGAAATTTATTTTCTGAAATTGCGGTATATCGATGATCAACCTCCGATAGAATCGGCCAAACCGAAAAAATTAAACACTGCCTCCGCCCTCCAGGAGAGAGCTCTTTCCGTCCGACTGGTCGTCGATGGCCACAATCTCTGGGATCGGGAGCTTCTCGCCGTACACCATCACCGCCACCTGCAGCCGGTTGGAGCGGCGGCGATCGACGGCGGCAGCAACAACCACCATCGCGCTGGTCTGCGTAGGGTTCCTGACGCTCGTCGCGTCGGCGTGGCTGCACTGGTTGAATCAGAGGACACAAATTATCTGGATATACAGAGAAGAATTCAACATGCTTCGATTGACATTATTTGGGCCAATATCTATCTATCTATCTATACCTATACCTATACTAATTGAGCACTTTTTAGGAGAAAAATCTAACCATTGATTATGTAAGTAATTCAATCGAACCGTAGATGCAACAATGCTTTAACATCATGGGCCCATCTACCATTAACGTTGTGGGCTCTTTCCATAGCCCATCTCTGCTCTTATCTTCAGTCAAAGGAATAAGTTCACTTTTGGTCCCTCTATTTGTCGCCTAGTCTGATTTTTGTCCCTTGATCGCAAAACCGGATACGACAGGTCCCCCAACTTACGAAACCGTTTAAATAAGGTCCCCCGGTAGTATTTGACCCGATTTTAGCTAAGGTGGCGCCTACGTGGCTAATTTGACTCGGTCTTAATTTGACGTGGCGCTTACGTGGCAATTTGATCCGAAAAATAATAAAACCTATGGGACCCACATGTCAGTTTCACACACACAATAATAAAAAGTTGTGAGGCCCACGTGGACCCCACCTCTCATCCTCACTACCCTTCTCTCTATCCCCCTCTCTCTATCATCTTTCTCCCTCTTCTCTCTCCCACCGGAGCGGCAGGCCGAGCGATGTCGGCGGCGGAGCGACGGGGAGGAGTGGCCGCGGCCGGAGTGGGGCGGGAAGGAGCGGGCCGGGCACCCCGACGAGGAGGCCGAAGAACAGGAGGTGCGCGGCCACGGCGACGGAGGCGGCCGCCGCGGCGCCGCACGCCCGGGAGACCTTCCTGATGGCCCTCACCACCTTCAGCTTCCTCGCCGCCTTCCCGTGGCTCGACTTGATGGCATGGAGAATGGACGAGTACCTGTCGTGGATCTGCCGGAAGCTACTCCGCGTCGCCACGTCGCTGAACGGGTTGCTCCGCATGGCAGCGAGCGGCGCTGCCGCTGTCATCGCCGCGGCGCCATCGGTAGCGGCGACGCTGTCGGAGATGGTGGCGAGGAAGCTGTCCATGGACAGGTAGTTGCTCTACGTGTTCTTGATGTTCGTCAGCAGCTGCTTACAGATCTCCGACGCCTCGTCGCTGGCGTCGAAGTAGCCCGCCATCGCCAGCTCGATCTCCGACGACGTCCTCCGGTGCATCATTCGCTGCAATTCCGCGGGAACGACGCCTTCAGTGCAGCGTGCTGATGTACTCCTCAATGCTCATTGATTCCATGGCTGTGTTCCAATACAAACCAGAATTTCTCAGCATTATTGATGGCAAAATGAACTGACACACAATAACATATAAACAGATGACGAAAAGCTCAATGATCTATCTCTTTTTTTCTTCTCTACTGATCTCACCTTGGTGTGATGGGCACATGAATTGCCCTGATTCCAAAACTCAATTTCTTCGAGTTTCTTGATCTTCTGGGACAAGCACTGTTTGCTTTCTTGGAGTTCCTTGATCTTTTTGGGATAAGCACTGTTGAATTGCCTCTCTTATCCAGATGTGGCTTTGGGAGGCAGTCGGCGCGGATGGGCGGCTCCGGCTGCGTCGGCGGGAGCAGCGACGACGCCGGCGGCGGCAGCTAGGCATCGGCTCCGAGGTGGTCACGCGGTGCCTCGCCGGGCTTCTTGGGTCGCTGCCCCATCCTACCCGCCGGCGAGAGGCTGTCCTGGGAGAGGCTCAAGAAGGCGATATGCGACGGCGAGGCGCCGTCGTTGCCGGCGAGCGCGGAGGCATCGGCGGAGCTGTGCGGGTTCGCGAAGGTGACGACGGCGGCGGCGGTAGTCGCAAGGCCGGCGAGGCGGCGACGGTCCATGACGAGGTCGTTGATGCGGCTGCGGGAGCAATTTGACACGGCGGCCAAGAGGACGTACGTGCTGGGGCGTGACCTCGACACGGTGAGCCACCTGCCACCCCTCTGCTCCACTCGCCGCTCGCCGCCGCCCCTCTGCGCCGCCCGCCGCCGCTCGCCGCTCGCCATTCTCAGGGGAGAGAGAGAGGGGGATAGAGAGAGGATAGAGAATGAGAGGGGATAGAGAGAAGAGTAGTGAGTATGACAGATGGGGTCCACGTGGGCCCCACCATTTTTTATTATTGTGTGGGTGAAACTGACATGTGGGCTCTATAGGTTTTATTATTTTTGGAATCAAATTGCCACATAAGCGCGCCACCTCAGCCAAAACCGAGTCAAATACTACTGAGGGATCTTAGTTAAACGGTTTCGTAAGTTGGGGGACCTGTCTTATCCGGTTTTGCGATCGAGAGACGAAAATCAGACTGGCCGACAAATAGGGGGAAAGCTACGGATCGGACGTAATCTCCGGATGATGTTTCACTGTATATTAAATAATGTTGCAATGTTTCATCGCTCAAAAAATGTTCACAGTATGTTGAATGAATGTTGCAATGTTTCATCGCTCAAAAAAAATGTTTCAACACGAATTGTTTCTTGATGTTTTATCTTTGAGGAATGTTTCACCGCTTTATCGAAGATGTTTCACCGCATTATCGAACATGTTTCAATCGAATGCAACACTAAAAAACATTGTCTACAACAACAAAAAACCAATATATGCAACATCCCGAAGAGACCAAATGCAACATCATCCAGTATTGATTTAAGAAACATCCAGAAAATTACGGATTGCAACATCACGGACACACTATATGCAACAAAAAAAAACATGTGGTGTGCAACAAAATGCACAAATCACCCTCCGAGGGGATGGGGAAGCAAGCCCCTCTCACCTCAGTCGCAGTCTACACGGCCTCGTCGGCCTCGGTGGCTCCTACCCGCCGCCGCCGCCGCAGCAGTGTGCCCACGACGAAGCCAGGGACTTGCCGAACCGCCGACGGCAGGAGCTGCGCCCGGAGCGGCCGCGCCGCCGCGCGCCTGGCGAAGGCGAGCGACGAGGCGGCGGAGGACGGCCGGCGCGGATCCCGAACAGGAGACGACGGCGGTGGCGGTGCACTGAGCCACCGACAGCAGGAGCTGCACCCAGAGCGGCCGCGCCGCAGCACGCCTGGCGAAGGCGAGTGACGAGGCGGCGGAGGAAGGCCGGCGCGGATCCCGGGCTAGAGACGGCGGCGGCCGGAGTATAGCAATTCCGGCGACCGGCTGCAAGCCACCGCGACTCCTCCCTAATCCTGCGTTGCCTGTCCCGTGGACGCCGACGAGGTCCATCGCCTCCTCCCTACCACGCCCCCCATCGACGAGGTCCAGTGCTTCCTCCCTAACTCGCGCCGCCTTGCCTCATCGCCATCTTGTGGCCGCCGGCGAGGTTCAGCACCTCCTACCTATGCATGCACCACCTTGCCCCACCGCCGATGTCGCCGTGTGGCTGCCGGCGACGGCGACGACGCCTCGCCCTCGGCATCTCTCGTGACTTTTTGAGAAGAGAGAGAGTAAGAGGAGAAAAAATGAAAGGAACGAAGGGAATGGTGGGGAGAGGCGGTCGAGAGGTTTGGATAAGGTCATAAGGACGTCCGATATTTGCGCTCGTCTCGGACGTCCTAATCGAAGCGTTTTCCACAAATAGAGGGACCCAAAGTGAACTTATTCCTCAGTCAAATGTATTCGGAAGAGGCATGTAAATATATCTAATCGAGAGAGAGGCAGATAGCATATTGGAACGGAAGGCCGCGAGTAGATCGAACGCGAGCGACTTTCGCCTTGCCATTTCCATTAACACGATCGGAAACTTCAGCGCAGCCGGGAGTCGCTCGCTCAGACGGCAATTCGAATTGCATCTGCACGGCCTACTGTTGAGTTTGCATGTCACGCATGCATGTTCACCGACCAGCAAACAGAAAAAAGGATGGAAGTTGAGAAGTACTACTCAATTATATTATGATGAATCGGCGGGATAATCAATCTTAATTATATTGTGAGTAGAGCACAGGAGGTGCGTTTGGATCTTTAAACGGCGGAAGAAAAGGCATGCATCAACCCATCTGTACGTTTTCCTAACCTCTCCGATCCTTTTCTCCAGGGCAGATCTATTATTTTAGTTTTTTAATACACCGGTCAAATTAATACAATTCATTAGTTGTTGACCAAATTATCATTTATTCTCCTTATCCCACGTGTGTGTCTATATATATATATATATATATATATATATATATATATATATATATATATATATATATATAGATAGATAGATAGATAGATAGATAGATAATATGAACCACGGTTCATATGCTCCTTGCTCATCAGTGTGCCACGTGTATGCATTTTATCAGGATGGATCACGTCCATTATGTTCTAATGGGATGCAACATGTACCTATCCCGTTCCTCTCCTATTTAGAGACTGCACGTTGGTTGTTTCCTTGGTCCACCAGCGAGTACACCTGCGACATGACACCAAATTAATGTCTCGGTACTGGTCAAGCTACATGCCTACATATAACATGCATGTCTATCTGAATATTTTATACGTACCCTATAAGAACATTTTTTTTCCCAGGCAAGCCGTCGTCACATGTATGTGCTCTGCAATGGTCACATGCATCCTCCATTTCATATTATTAAATCATTTGTAAGTCAAACATTTTGATATTTTGATAAGTTTATAAAAAAATATAGCAACATTTATATTACCAAATTAGTGAGCTATTCAGATTTGTGGTACTAGGATGCGTCCCATTCAATCTTAAATTATTAATTATATTTTAGGACGGATAAAGTATTTAACATGGGTACTTACATCTTTGCCGTACAACAGGAGCATGTGCAACAATTTTATTTTCCAAGAGCATGCAATATTAATCCATCCCGTATATAGTATCAAACTAGGTCGAAGGTAAAATGAACTATATATAATTTATTCTTATAAAAAATATATCAATTCTATCGTGCGCATGGGGATGGTCTGTGGTCACACGAGCCATGCAACGATGCGATTTTTGAATTTATAAATTTTAAAATAGGGGCTATTGCTTATTTGACCCCGTTTTGAATCCTAACTACCAATTTGACCCTACTTTTTAGAGTTTGCTTATTTGACCCTCCTTTTCAAAAACGAAGCTCCCGTCTGACCCTGTTTCCATTAGTCCGTTAAGTTTTGATTTAAAATAAAAAAAGAAATACAACTAATATTTATAATACCCAGAATACCCTTAGAAAACCCTATGCATCCACCCAACCCTATCCACATTTCTCTCCTTGCGGCGACGGCTGCGACTTGCGGCGAGACGGCGAGCTGGTGCCGCCACCCCCTCAGATCAGCGCCGCCCTGGTGACGACGACAATGAGCCGGCACCGGCCCTGGTGACGACGACGACGAGCCGGCACCGGCTCTAGTGACAACGACGACGAGGAGGAGTGGCGGCGGCGGCTCATCGACGACGAAGAGCCGAAGCCGGCGCCCTGCTGACGAGGACGAGGACGACGACGAAGAGCCAGAACCAGCGCCGGCGCCCTGCTGACGACGACGACGAAGAGCCGGAGCCGGCGCCGCCACCCCCTCAGATCTGGCGCCGCCGCTGCCGCGTCCTCCCTCCTTCCGCACGCTTGCGCCGGCGCCGGCCCCCTCTCCCGCCTCCTCCCTCCTTCCGGGCGCTTGCGCCGTCGCCGCCGCCTCCTCCCTCCTTCCGCTCACCTGCACCGCCGTCGTTCCTCCCTCCCTCCACGAGCCAGGACGACAGCTCGCCCCCTCCGTGCGCCCCCGCCGCAACTCACCCCCTCCGTCAGCCACCGCTGCCGCCGCTCCCTCCCTCCGTCCCCTCTCCCTCAGCCCCCTCAGAGCGCCGCCGCCGCCGGCCCATCAGTCGCCGCCCCGTGGAGGAGAGGAGAAGAGAAGAGAAGAGAAGAGAGAAGAGAGGAGAGGAGAAGAGGGAACTGCGGGTGGGTTCCACATGTAATAGGGTCAAATGAGTAAGGGCAAAAGAGACATTTTGTGCTTCAGTTAACACCGTTAGATGCCCTTAACAGAACAGGGTCATACGGGAGCTTCGTTTTTGAAAAGGAGGGTCAAATAAGCAAACTTTTAAAAGTAGGGTCAAATTGGTAGTTAGGGCTCAAAACGGGGTCAAATAAGCAATTGTTCCTTTAAAATAGGTCATACGAGGTCAAATATTTTATCAAAATTATGCATTTCAACGAAATCCGTAATTTTGGTGGTTGACTACTGATTTCTTAATATTGTTCAGAGGTCCAAATATTTGTTATAAATCTTGGATCAATTTTTAGAAAATCTCTTTGAACTACGTTTCAAACTCTTCAATAAATCTTGACGAGATCTATAAAATATTTTATAGGGAATCTTGTTGTTAATTATATTAAGAGTGTCAAATAAATGGGCGTTGCTACCGTCCCAAAGCTCCTGACTTAATAGGCTGTGTTCTTCCCCCCACTGGTGGAGAAACGTTTTTTACTCCCGGTTTGCAACCCCCTGTAGTCCCGGTTTTTCAACCGGAACTACGAATCCGGGACTAAAGATCGTTATCTTTAGTCCCGGTTCAAATACCCCAGACTAAAAATCGATCTTTAGTCCTGGTTGGTACCAACCGGGACTAAAGATGGAGCCATTTTAAACCCCGGTTGGTGTTACCAACCGGGACTAAAAATGAAACCAGATCTGGTTAGTATTTTCTTTTTTCTTTTATTGTTTTTTACTTTGAATATTGATTTCACCATATCCCCAAATCATCCCCAAAATCACAGAACAAAAGATCATCTCCGAATCCCAGATCGATCATCTACAAATCCACAATATCCAAATACATCACAGATAATCAAAACAAATACATCACAAATTCTAAAAAGAAACATCACAAATACATCACATATTTACATCGCACAGATCAAATACATCACAAATTCTCAAAAGCAAATTCATCGCTTCACCACTGTCACCTGGCCGCCACCCTCCGCCAGGCTGCACGGCCGCTGCCGCCGCCGCTTCTGCCGCACGCTCCGCCTGCGCCGCCGCCACCCTTCGCCGGCCCGCCGCCCAGCCGCCGCCGCGGCTGCATCCGCCGCTCGCCGCGCGCGGCCACGCTTGTGTCGGGGAGGGATCTGCCACGGCCGCAGGGGAGGGGGAGGAGAGGGGAAGGGAAGGAAGGGGGAAGAAGAGAAGAAGGAGATGAGAAGATGAGAAGGGAGGAGAAGATTGGAGAAGATAAGGGAGAGGAGGAGAGATGAGTGGATGAGAGGATAAGGCTGTTGGTCCTCTCAAGGAGGCGCAGTGCGATTTTTTTTCGTTTTTCTTTTGTCTCGGTTGTTATAAGCAACCGGGATTAAAATTGGATCTTTAGTCCCGGTTGGTATTATCATAGTGGGGGGTCTAACACAGCCTGCCTTCTTTCGAACCGGGACTAAAAATGATCTTTAGTCCCGGTTGGTGTTAAAAAGTGACGTCAGCTTTTTCAACCGGGACTAAAGATCATTTTTAGTCCCGGTTCTTATTCAAACCGGGATTATTGTGGATTTTGGGCAACCGACCAAATATGGTTTCTCTACCGGTGCCCATTTTCCTAACCCACCTCTCTCGTCTTCCGCGCGCACATTTTTCAAACTGCTAAACGGTGTAATTTATAAAAAACTTTCTATATGAAAGTTGTTTAAAAAAACATATTAATCTATTTTTTAAAAAAAATAGTTAATACTTAAATAGTCATGCAATAAAACGAATTTCGTTTATACGTGCCGGGAGGAGGGGGTTACACAGCCATGTCCTCATCCTTTAACCACGTTCTCATTTAACTTTTAAAAAATAAAATTAAAGTTTTAAACTTAATTTAGAAGTTGATTTTATGATTGGCTTATTTATAGCATTTGATTTTTAATTGTTAAGGATATACGTACAAATATTTTACACATAAAATATTTTTATTACTAATAAATTTTATCGGATAAGCATTTTGACAATATGATGCTACACATAAATTATTTTTTATTACTAATAATTTTTTTAAAAAACAATTGCACAGTTAACATGTAAATTACGAGACAAATCTTTTAAGCCTAATTACACCATGATTTGACAATATGATGCTATAGTAAATATTTGCTAATGACAGATTAATTAGGCTTAATAAATTTGTCTCGTAGTTTACATGCGGAATTTATAATTTATTTTATTATTAGTCTATGTTTCATACTTTAAATATGTGCCCGTATACTTAAAGACTTTACACTAAATAACTAAAACACATCCATAGTTGGTCAACAAATATCAACAGCCATGTTCGAGAGAAGACAAGTCATAGCCATGCTCGTCAGAGTGTTAAAGCGTGACAAGGGAGCAGCTACTGTACGTGAATAGTTTTTTCTATTTTGTGTCAGTGGGCCAAGCTGACATGTCTCCACGATCCCTGACGTGTCCACTGTAAGAGCAGGTACAATAGCATGCTATAAGCCAGCTGTAAATATATTTTAATAAGATAAAAGATAAGAGAGAAGAGCAGCGGGCTACAAATCTGTAGTCAGCTGCAGCACGGACTTCAAGACGCAATGTGTATATGACGGTGGGACCATATGCTAATAGTATAGTAAGCAACTATTGTATAAATTGGCTATTAGATTGGCTATAGATGAATTGGAGCCTAGTTGGCTATACCATTGACCTTGCTCTAACGGGGCAGTAAGTGTAAATTAACAAATAGTAGTACTGTTACCGTCTCTCAATCCTGCTTAGGGCTGGATAGCGAGCCAGCTCGGCTAGGCTCGACTCGGCTCGGTCTAGCTCGTTAGGATAACGAGCCGATCCTAACGAGCTAGGATGCTGGCTCGGCTCGGCTCGTTGGAAAGCTCGAGCCAGCTCGTTAAGCTCGTGAGCCAGAGCAATAAAACTGCAAGGTTCAGTCAGTACACAGCTAGCACATATCAATCCAGTGAGCAAGATGGCAGAAACAAATAAAGCAAATGCATATATCCATAATATGATGTTCCAATCTATAGCCAATCAGCGATTCACCCAAAGAAGTACCAAAATATCAAATAGTAACTATGAAAATTGCAAATGAAACAAGCCAATAAAACAAAAAAAAAGAGAAAACAACAGATCCGGTCTTCAGTGTTGGCGGCAATGAAAGAAGTAACAGAACGGCTGGAATACAAGCTTGCTCGATGTTGACGGCCTCAGATCAGTACTGATGCCGACGGCGGCGAGGATATAGGCTCGGGTCTTCAACCGGCCATTCACCAAGCGATGACCGACGGTGAGATATGGAGGGCAGCCCGCGGCCGGCCACGACCCTGCTGTCGGCAGCGCGAGATTGGTGAGATGGGGGAGGGCGAGTAGGCGCTGGGAGCGTTGGAGGCTCGAAGTGAGACGGGGGGAGCGAGGGTGCGGCGCTGGGACCGTAGGCTAGGATCTAGATCGATAATGGGATGGGGATTTAGGGTTTCTATGCATATATACCTGATGTCTAGTTGGGCTGGGCCTCCAAATATTTTTGTTGGGCTGTCTTTTGACCTCAGCTCGTTTAGCTCGTGAGCTGCTCGCGAGCCAGCTCGAGCTGGCTCGTTATGACTAACGAGCTAAAACATTGGCTCGGCTCGTTAGGAATTCACAACGAGCCGAGCCGAGTCGAGCCGAGCTAGTGACGAGCCGAGTGAGCTAACGAGCTACGAGTTTTTCGTCCAGCCCTAATCCTGCTAACCATTGTGCACTTGGGCACGCTTCTTGGAACTCACCGACGGTTGAGATTCATGGTTCATATGAACTTTGGTTCATATATGATTTTCCATATATATCATCACAAGATTTCTCTTAGTAAATAAATTACTATTACACCAATCTCAACATAACATATTGATATTGCCAAAAAAATCTCTTAGTAACCAAGTTACTATTACACCGATGATTCTTAATGTCTCTTAGTAACTAAATTACTATTACATGCACGAATCCAACAAACAAGACGGCGCTAGTGCCACATATCGATGTTGAGCCGACAAAGCACTATAGATCCTTAGGTCTCCCATCGACAGATATCCATCACCCACGAACATCTAGAGAGGCATCCCACAGCCACCTGGATATAAACAAAAACGATTACATCATCTAAGAGAAGTCTTTAATTTACACTCATAAATGACTCTAAATGAGATATGATTCGCCGAAGAAGAAATAAAATGCTTTATAAAAAATTGAACTACCAGTTTAGGTTCCTTCATGCCTACTTTTAGCCAACAGATCATTTTTTATTCAGACAAGCATGGATGTCACATTATGTTTCCTTAACGGTAGTTCCTGGGCTTGCCTAGTCCCGATCTGTGATCGATGACATTCTACAAAAAAGAAAATTAAGAATGCAGTTGGCTGAAAAATGTAGAATAGGTAATTGGGATACTTCAGGCTAAAATATCCATATATCTCTGATTAATAACATACAAGTTATAAGCTACACAAAACCTGCCATCTTTTCAGATGAAAAACGATTTCAAGAATAAAAATGGACCGAATGTTCTTAATGAAAAGAATAATCATAAATTCAGAATGATCTAGCATTCACTACAAATTGATCTACAATGGATCGATGGAACATGCATGTATGTTATACAGCGCATCAACGAACACAAGCAATCACCACACATATCTGGCGCCCGCAAATAAGCTGCAATTAATTGATCAAACATGGCAGCTATGCTTCCTCAAAGAAAAACAAGTAGCTATTGCCTATAGAGATTGATTGAGTAGATAGAACATGGAGAGAAAATAAAACAAATAAAACATCCTGACTTTCATTGGAACACATACGAATTGACATCCATCCATCCATCGGTCCTGACCGCCATCCCCATGCCTGCTTTGCGTGGCCAGGGTCTCCAGCGCCTGCTGCCGACCGGCACGAGTGCAGACTGCAGAATGTGAAGGAATCAGAATACAGGAGCAAATTAGCAGAACTGCAGCAGCAAATCGGTAAAACAACAAAGATGCAAAGTAAAAAGTTCAAAATTGCATGGACTCAGCTGCTTACCCTCATTATCATCGTGCATCACAGATCATGACGCCACCGCTGTGGGAGGGAGGCAGCGATGGGAGGCCTGATCCGTGCCAGATCCTTCGAGGGAGGAATCAGGGTGTGGTCAACGCAGCCGGATGCTCCTCCCCGCATCCCGCCGTCAACCGCCCCCTCCTCCTCAAGAGATCCTGTCGATGTCGACGCCGATTCATGGGCGGGGTGGGGAAGGGAGCACCAGATCGAGCGAGGAAAATAGCCAGAACCACCTCACCTCTCCATGGCTCGGCGCAAAGGACGTCGGCGACCCGCGACCATCGCCACCTCCGACCGATTTCACTCGTCATTAACCGATTTCGCCCATCGTCCGCCGCCCGTCGCTGGAGGACACTTCCACCGCCAGCCTTCTCCCGTGCCCTCTCCCTCTTGGTCGATGCGGGAAAACCGGCATGGGAGTGGATGGACTCTAGATCCAGGAAAATAGGATGGGATGGTCCGTTGCATCCTAATATACATATTGCAAAATAGGTGAGTAAATAGATTACCGGTAGTTTAGGTTTGGTGGGGTAGTAAGAAAATTACTATTACACATACTATGGATGGGGGTGGGATGCAGCAGGGGAGGGGGGTCGGGGGGGGAGGTGCGGCGAGAGGAGGTGGGTTGTGTTTTAATACACTACACCCCATGTGTAGTATAGTATAGTGTGTCTCTCTCTCTCTCTCTCTCTATATATATATATATATATATATATATATATATATATATATATATATATATATATATATATATATATATATATATATATATATATATATATATATATATATAGAGGATACCCATATGGGACTCCATGCTGCCCGGGCTCCAAGGTATAAAACATACAAAATCTCTCAATTTTTTTTAAAAATTTAAATTGTGAGTATATACCTAGGTATATGAATTTGATTCATACCAATACCTAAAAACAAAATAACTCAAACTCAACTTTATTTTACAATTCATTATTACATACCTAGCGAATTATATGTTTAGATGTTATATACCTAGAACCAAAATCTAACAAAAAAAAAAAGTTCAAACTCAGTTCAAACTTGTTTGAACTTGTTAGTAAAGAAGTTAATGTTCATACCTAAACATTTAAAAAAAATTCGTACTCATTCAAATTGGGTATATACTCAATTTGAATCTTGGAGCCCATACTCCATGTAGCACCAGTTAATTTACATATATATATATATATACATATACATATATATACATATATACATATATACATATACATACATATACATATATACATAGTAAATTTGTTTGGTGCTCCATGGTGCCCGGGCACCATTGTTGAAATTGAGTATATAACCAATTCAAATGAGTATGAAACTTTTTCAATTATTTAGGTATTAACATTAACTACTTTACTAACTAGTTCAAAGCAAGTTTGAACTGAACTTGTTTTTGTTAGATTTTGATTCTAGGTATATAGCATCCATACATATAATTAGTTAGGTATGTAATCATGAATTGTGAAATAAAGTTAAATTTGAGTTGTTTTGTTGATAGATATATGTATGAATCGAATTCTTATAACTAGGTATATACTCACAATTTAAAAATTTTGAAAAATTTGAGTAATTTTGTGCATTTGAAACCATGGTGCCCGGGCACCATGGTGCCCCATATGAGTGTCCTATATACATATACATATACATATATACGTATACATATATACATATACATATATACGTATATATATGTATATACATATATTTATACATATATACATATATGTATATACATATATTTATACATATATACATATATACACATATACATATATACACATATACACATATATACATATATACACATATACACATATATACATATATACATATATGTATATATATATACATATACATATATACACATATACATATACATATATACATATATACATATATACATATATATATATATATATATATATATATATATATATATACATATATATATATATATATATACATATATATATATATATATATACATATATATATATACATATATATATATATATATATACATATATATATATATACATATATATATATATATATATATATATATATATATATATATATATATATATATATATATATATATATATATATATATATATATATATATATATATATATATATATATATATATATATATATATATATATAAGGTCACGCTACGTGACGCGAGACACAGGCGATGCGCGCCAGCTAAACCGTGGCGCCACTCAGAGCGGGAGCCCGCATCCCCAGCGTACAGACCCGCCACCCATCCCCATCCTGCAGGTGCAAACAGAGTAAAAAAATTACCGTGGGCTAAATCAGTTACAGTAGTTGGTTTATGAGAGAAACACGTGATTATCGACCACCCTGCTCCCCTCCCACAGCAACAGACAACTGAGTAAAAAAATTACTCATTATAAAATTTGACTTGGAGCGGGCGTAATTGAAGTTAAAAAATTACTCATAGGGGTTGGCTGCCGTGGTACGTACTAGCTCCGTCCCAAAATAAGTGCAGCCGTGGATATTCATGCCTAACGTTTGACCGTCCGTCTTATTTGAAAATTTTGTGAAAAAATTAAAAATATTTAGTCACACATAAAGTACTATTCATGTTTTATCATCTAATAGCAATAAAAATACAAATCATAAAAAAATTTCAAATAAGACGAACGGTCAAACGTTGAACGTGAATAGTGCAAAACTGCACTTATTTTGGGACGGAGGGTGTACGTTTCAATGAAATATACACGTGACAGGCGATCCTTCCAGTGAAAAAATCTTCATGCCGTTGGTGAAATTTTTACTAATGGGTATTTTTGTTCGGTATGTGATAGTAAATTTTTAACTGATCAATATTTCTTCTATAAACGTAATATCTAGAGCAATTTATTAACTCACAGGGATTCTTTTGCTGTACAGTTTACGAGTAAAATTTTAACTCATGTTGACGTGGACGAATATCGGGCGTCCATTTTTCGATCCAACGGTATTTTCTACGTTTGCATTACATATAGGGTTTGCACTTCATATTTTTCCCTATAATACTTATTAGTGTTTAGTAATGTTTTTACTTCCATATATTTTAAAGAGTAAATTGCGTTGACGGTACAAGAACTTGGCGGGTGGGTGCGATTAAGTGCGAGAACTTGAAAATTGGACATACCGATGCAACAACTTGGCTAGGTGGGTGCGTTTATGGTTCAAAAGGCTGCCACATAAGATTTTTTGCCACGTCAGCTTTCCATCTTGGACAAAGTCCCACGTTAGCATCAGCATCATAGAGTGATATCCCATCTCATTTTACAAAAAACCTCCTACTAGTTTTTATATTCTAAATGGTTCTTTTGTTTTAACACAGCAAAAAATATATGTGCCTTGGTTCTGTTTTTCTGTCCGTGATTTACTCACCTCAACAGATCGAGAGGCGACGGTGGCTAGCAGCGAGTGCACAGCAAAACTGCATCGCCTCTGCGCCGGTTGCGAGGGCATCATATATGAGCCACGCTGATCTGAGATCATCCCAAACTGGTGCGCTTAGTAATTCAGACCTACGAACTGATCTGACGTGATCGCCTCGTGCGCTGGGATGGCGCCGACTCGGCGAATTCTTGGGGCGTCCCCTCCTTCTTATGGTAAATAACTCCCTAGTGATTACATATTTTCGTTTTTGGTTCAATTGATTGTTGTTGATAAAGTTAGGGTTTCATTGATTTGTACCGGTAATTGCATGTTTCTCTGTTTTTTCTTGAATCTTGTGATTGTGTTGTTTGGTGTCTGTATCTACAGTTTGATGGTTTGGTCCTTGCTTCCTCGTTTCTGTTTATTCATTTAATTAATCTCCATTATAACCTATGAGACAAAGTGATTAAGTATATGTTTAATGAGTAATATGTTGTATATGCATTGGAGCAGTGTTGTTGTACGCATGGAGCCTGGGCAATTGCCTGTGGTGGCCCGGCGCTGCCTCCGCCACTGCTTGGGTGTTTATAAGGCTAGGTGTCATATAAGTAATCCTTCACGAATAGTTTGTGATTAGAAATAATTTTTGCTCTAATCATGAATATGTACTCTTTATAATCTTTTTTTTATAACAGATCAGATAATTATTTACAATTTGACAAATCAGAATGATTTGTCTTGTGATGTAGGCTGCAAGGATGAACAGTTCACAACTGAACTACATCATGGTGGTTTTTTCTCTGGAGTTGGTAGTAGCAGAATTTATTTGGATGAAAAGGTGGATTGGTTTGATTATTGTGACAGTGACACATGGTCTTCATTATGGCTTGATGATTTTATTGAGCAACTAGGATATGATATGTCTGAGAAGGCCAAGGTTTATTGGTTATTGCCTGGGAAGACATTCAGTGATGGGCTAAGGAGAATTAACTCTGATGCAAGCACCAACAGCATGGTTGCATTAGCACCAAGGTTTAGGACATTGCTTTTGTATGTGGATCACCAAGACATTCTGGAATCCATCAATTGGGATGATGTTGCTCTTTCTACCCCTGCTTCTATACCTATCGTGGCTAGCCGTGAGAGGTCTACAATGAATCGAAAAGATTCAGATGTTAAACCTATAGAAGGTCATGACATTGACGATGACGATGACATCGATGTAGATCCTGACTTTGTTGACAGTGATTATGAGGCTGACAAGGGGGATGATGATGCTTTTGACAACTGTGTCGAGATAGAAGAAGTGGCTAGCAGCAAGATGGTTGTTAAGCTTCCTGAACATGACTCTGATGATGAAGGCTTGTTGCTTCCAGAGTCATCTGATGAAGATAATGAAGGCATTAAGTTGAAATTTAAGAACTTTGTGGCTGCTGTGGACATGGAGTCACCAATCTTTAAGGTTGGGATGTTGTTCTCTGATGCTATTGAAGTTAGGCAAGCAATAAAACAATACAGTGTGAAGAATAGAGTCGCAATTAAATTTACAAGAAATACCAAGAAAAAAATTGAGGCTAAATGTAAAGAAGAGTGCTCATGGATGTTGGATGTAGCTGAGGACAGCAGGACGAATTGTCTTATGGTAAAAAGATATATAGATGGCCACAAATGTCAGAAGGAGTGGGAGTTGAATTATGTAACTGCCAGGTATCTTGCAAATAGATATGTTGAAAGCTTTAGGGACAATGATAGGATGACACTCAAAAGTTTCTCTAAAGTAGTTCAAAAGGAACTAAATGTAACACCATCAAGACATAAATTAGGTCGAGCAAGGAAACTAGCTATGAAAGCGATATATGGTGATGAAATAGCACAATACGATATGTTGTGAGATTATGGACAAGAGCTTAGGACTTCAAATCCAGGTAGTAAATTTTTCTTGAACCTACAAAATATGTGCTTCCATACATGCTATGTGTCATTTGATGCTTGCAAAAGAGGATTCCTAAGTGGTTGTAGACCTATCATATTCCTTGATGGATGCCACATCAAAACCAAGTTTGGGGGACATTTGTTGACTGCAGTAGGCATTGATCCTAATGACTGCATCTATCCTATAGCCATGGCTGTTGTGGAGGTGGAGAGTAGAGCTAGTTGGGGTTGGTTTTTGAATACTTTGAAAGAAGATCTCCTTATCGACAACACTGGACCTTATACTATCATGACAGACAGACAGAAGGTATGACTTTATTCCATCATATTTGATTTTGTTCAACTTGTCATTTTTTAAAATATTTGAATTATTTACTGTTCAATGGATTAGTACTCACCCTTCCTTTTTAAATTTTGTAGGGATTGGTACCAGCTGTGAGGGATAAATTCTCAGATTCAGAACAAAGATTTTGCGTTAGGCATTTGTACCAAAATTTTCATGTTCTATACAAAGGGGAGACTCTAAAGAATCAGTTGTGGGCAATTGCAAGGTCAAGTACTATACCAGAGTGGGAATTTAACATGGAAAAGATGAAGTCTCTTAGCAAAGATGCTTATGCCTACCTGGAGGAAATACCACCCAACCAGTGGTGCAGAGCATTCTTTAGTGATTTCCCCAAGTGTGATATTCTACTCAACAACAATTCCGAGGTATTCAACAAGTACATTCTTGAAGCCAGAGAGCTTCCAATTTTATCCATGCTTGAAAAGATTAGGAGCCAAATCATGAATAGGATACATACCAAACAAGAGGAGTGTGTAAAGAAGTGGTCAGGAAACATATGCCCAAAAATACAGAAAAAGGTTGATAAAAATGCAGAATTGTCAAATACATGCTACATATTACCTGCTGGTAAAGGGGTGTTCCAAGTAACTGATAAAGAACACCAATATATTGTTGACCTCATGGCAAAACACTGTGAATGTAGGAGATGGCAATTGACAGGGATACCATGCAACCATGCAATTTCTTGCTTGAGGAGTGAGAGGACAAAACCTGAAGATGTGGTATCCTTCTGTTATTCAACTGAAAAATACATGGAGGCCTATGGATTTAACATAATGCCTGTTAGGGACAAGGCATCTTGGGTAAAGATGAATGGACCAAAGGTGAACCCACCGATTAATGAGAAGAAAGTTGGAAGGCCTAGGAGATGTAGAAGAAAGCAGCCACATGAACTTGAAGGAGGAACAAAAATATCCAAGCATGGTGTGCAAATGCATTGTAGCTACTGTCAAGGAGTTAATCACAACAAGAAGGGCTGCAAGAAAAGGAAGGAAGATATAAAAGCAGGAAAGCAGCAAGCCAGTGCTGCTCCTTCACAACAACATGGTAATGAAGATTTTATGCCTCTGCAGGTCATGCCTGAAGTTCTGAACAGTCAGACTAGCATTTTAACCAGCCAACCTAGCTATGATCAGTTACAAAATACCATATTGTCTTCCTTGACGAGAGAGGTTAGACAATGCTTTGCCAATTTTCCATTTTATAGCTTTATAAAACAGTTTTCACAATTTCAATGTACTTTCTGCAGAACATTATAAACAACTCTTCTAGAGTTGACCTTGGTCCACTGCCAGAATCAAATTTTATTGCCACAAACCAAAAAGCTGCAGTGCAGCCGCCAATGACGACAGCAACCAAAGAGGGCAGGGCAACAATTCGGAAGAGAAAAGCTGAGCCAAGGAAGAGAAATACGCAACCCAATAAGAAATCAGAGTTGAAGAAAAGGGAGGAGACAAAGAAAAAGTGAACAATATATTCAACTTGATAAAAAGGATTAGCTTATAATTTATCCAGAAGTTATGTTTATTTTTTGCCAACCAATTAGACATGTTTCATTTTGGAGTGTGCTCTGTTACATTGCTCTAATTTCCAATTTAGGAACATCTCTTGTTTTTCCTGTTTATACAACAGCTATTTATGGTAAAACATTTCAGAATATTAGGAGCACATTTCTGCCAGGATTTGTCTATGGACAAGAAAACATACCACATATGTCTGTACAGAAATTGCTACTGGTCAAAGCAATGTTAGCAAAATTCAGGTTATCACTTGGACATGCAGTTCCAAAAGAGAGAATACAACCAGTATTTGCTACATCGTGTTCACCATTCATTTAAGTAGCTGAAAAATTCTTGTATCCCTTATATAACAAAAGCACTTCCAGAGTATTTACAAAAGCACCTACACTGCCATTATTCACTCACATACTGCTTTGACAGCAACAAAGAGTCAAAGAGTCCTCTCACAGTGGTACACCAGATGCAGTTATCATGATGCTGATTCCACTATGGACGAAGAATCCCATAGAATTACAGCACAAAAAAATGGAAGGTTCAGATTCTCATCAGAAGGGAACCTACTACGGCCATGGGCGGCGACGGTGGTTTCGAGATCTAACAACCCCCTGCACTGGCTTTGAGTCCTGATGGCTGCCGTGGCCGGGCTTCGTGTCCCATCGACCACTGACCCACGCCGGTTTCGAGTCCCCGAGGACCGCCGCCACCAGCTTTGAGTCCCGACGACTGCTGCCGCACGCCGGCTTTGAGTCCCACCGACCGCCGCAGCCGGAAGCTACATATTTAAGGTCCTATCCCTCATGGTGATTAATTGATCCGTACTGGAAAATGTCCTCAAATGAGAAAAACAGCAGGGGATTTGTGCAAAATTATTATGATGTGTAAAGGGCCCTCACGTAGACTTTGTCCAAGGTGGAAAGCTGACGTGGCAAAAAAATCATATGTGGCAGCCTTTTAACCACAAACGCACCCACCTAGTCAAGTTGTTGTATCGATATGTCCAATTTTTAAGTTCTTGTACTTAATCGCACCCACCCGCCAAGTTCTTGTACCGTCAACGCAATTTACTCTATTTTAAACATCACTCTCAGTGTGTTCATAGTAATATACTTACTCAATCTGTCCGTAAAAAAAGTGAGTGAAAATTTTTAAGCCATCAAAATACTAGTATCGTTATCCTTTTATGGGGCATATTTTGACACATACAGTCAATATTAGATTATGGAGTATTACATTCAATCATATGCATATCAATCGTACAAAAAATCGCCCGTGCATAACAAACTACAGGACCAACAAAGAGAAAAAAATGAAACGAAACCCCGTCCACGGGAGGATAGAAACAGCAGAGATGCGGATGACCCGAGAAGCATGCCGCACGTGGTGGTGCTGCATGCGCTAGGCTTCCTCCAGATCCGGCGCAGCAACCAGCGTCTACATCGGCCTCCTGCCCTATACTCATCGACGCAGGCCTGGAAGCTAGTCGCCGGGCCTTAAGACCGTTGCCGCCGCGCAAGGTGGAAAGTAACCTTCCCCTCCTTTCTGGCTTGAACGTTGTTTCAGGGCCACCACTGCCGCTGGCCGACTACTCGTGTGCTCCCTGAACCGACCATGAGGCACGCCATGGACGACGTAGCCGGCCGCCGCCACCCTCACGGGCTCCGAAGAAGAACGACCACCGGCGCCGGCCTTCAGATCGGGCACCTTCAAGAGGACGGCAATCGCCCTCTCCTACCTGGATGCATGACGACGCCACCCCTCACCGATGGATCTCCTCGCCACCACTCGGAGCTCGGCCTCCACACCATCGCCCCGACGAGCAGACCGGTCACTCGTCGCCGCTGAATCCCCAATTTCTCAGATCCGAAAAAAATGGAAGAGGACGGGAGTATGAATGGGGGTTTGGATACAGTGAGATGGTTATGGATGGTATAAATAGAACTATTGGTGTGAGTAAAAAAATTACTATTGTTTGGGCAGGAGCGTTGACAGGGTGGGGTGGGGGTGGCTCTTAGTGGTGCGCGAGTTAAAAATTTACTCGGACTATTGGAGTGGGGTAGGGGTGCAGGGGTGGGATCGAGATTGGTCGTCGATGAGTTAAATTTTAACTATATATAAAACTAATAAGAAGTTGGATAGCATCAAGTAAAAAATTTACTCGGACTATGGGAGTGAGGGGAGGGCGCGCAAAGGTGGGATCAAGATTGGTCGTCGGTGAGTTAAATTTTAACTGCGTACTATGGACCTGGTGGGAGCGTGGGTGGGTGGGGTTGGAGGCTGTATGAGGTGTTTTTTAATACGTAGCACCTTAGGGTGTTGTATAGTAGTTATATATATATATATATATATATATATATATATATATATATATATATATATATATATATATATATATATATATATATATATATATATATATATAATTACATTAGATTTCTATATCATGATTGTGGGCGTTTGCATGCAAATCGATGCCCATGCTAAATTGCTAATTGCTCGCTGTATCCTCACATTAAGGCATGTTATCCCTCCCTAAAATTTTATACCCTGTCACATCGAACGTTTAACACCTACATAAAGTATTAAATATAGGCTAAAAAATAACTAATTGCATTAAATTGCGACTAATTTGTGAGATAAATTTTTTGAGACTAATTACTCTATGATTTGACAATGTGGTGCTACAGTAAACATTTGCAAATAACGGATTAATTAGGGTTAATAAATTTGTCTCACGGTTTACTAACGGATTTTGTAATTAGTTAAACCGAAATCATCTATCTAGGTGTTATCATCAAATTAGGAGCGACATATATAAAAGAACAGTCAAGACACAGCGGAGCTTCCTAATTGTTAAATTTACATCAATAAATAAATGAAATACTAAATTTCAGACCCCCAATGAGGAGGGACAATCTCATATTTTCAATTATAATTTTCAGAATTATTAAATAAAAAAATTTGGATTCCAAGGCGAGTTCATTTTTTTATATTAACTGTGAGGCCACATTATCTATGATTTTTCTATTTTGAGAACTATTAAATTAGAAAATAAAAAACTAGAACAAGGTTATAGAAAAGCATAAAGAACGCATTTGATACTCTAGCACTTTGCATTGATCATCAATTCTACAGTTTAAAATTATTTAATAAAAATATAAAATCAAGATATTTTAATGTGTAGAATTATTAATAAACAAAATAGATAACAAAAAGTAAATTTGGACGTGATTTCTATAGCAATTGCATAATTATTGACATTTTGAGTTTCCGGGGAAGATGCCTAGGCCACCATGCATGAGCAGAGTATCTTTCAGTGGAAGCATTGGATGCTAAAAGCGAACGTCGGTGTGGAGTAAGATTTTGTACATATTATTATTATTATCAAAATTCACAATTATTTTCAATAGGAAAATTAAATTACTTTGTTTTTATTAATCTATCTGTCAATTAAAAAAATATAATTCTATGTTTAAAAAAATAAAATTTATACATATTATATATATATGGAAATAAAAAGTAAGAGTTCTATGTAAAAATAAAGATTCTTTTGAATTCTATCTCCACGCAAATCCGCTAATATGGAATCCACTAATTTCCTGTATGAGATATTTTTGAAAATAAATAACCAATATTCTAGAATATGATTAAGATTTTTAAAATTTTAATATAGTCCGTGCAAAACACGGGTTGACGGCTAGTGCAACCAATGGATTTGGAATGTACAAATCAATTTTCCGTAATGTTCGTAACACATTAAAGTTTAAACAAGGATAAACTGAACGCAGTGCAATATCATGCAACAATTCATCAATTCGATTCCCTGATAGAATACACTTTCGTGCAATCGTGCTCGTACAAAGCCAATGCTGAAGAAACCACACCTTAAAATTTTGCATCTCGATCTCACCAACTGCCACAAAGAGGTACCAGGAGAAGGACGAGCACTTCAGCAGCGAGAGCTCGAGAAGGCTTCTCTTCACGACGGCCGGCACGGCGGAGTCATCGAGGAGGCTGCAATTGACGGCGAGGCTGCGGAGCGCGCCATTGCCTACTAGAATCCGGCATTCGTCGACGGGAACATCTGCAACAACAGCGACCAGAACACCAGCATTTAATTAGGGGGAAATTGATTTGGACGGGAGAGGAGCAGAGCGGAGGGGATGAACACTCACCGACGGCATCCTCGTCTACGAGACTACGAATACATGAGCAACGGCTCCCTCGCTGACCTCCTCTTCAAGGCCGGTAGCGGAGGTGGCAGCTACCCGGCCCTCAATCTCATCCACCGGCGGTTGAAGCCGTTGTCGCGGCGGCGGCAGCGAGGCACGGTTGCCTACTGCGCTGAGGGCGAAGGTGGACGGCGTTGCTGAGAGGGATTGCCGCGGAGATGATGGAGTTACACGACAGGAGAGGGGCCACTGTTGGTGTCGACGGCGGTTGGGAGGGGGAGAGATCGGGAGGTGGGGCAAGGGAGTGACGGCAAGCGCCATTGTTTTCCTCCCGGTGATATGGATGAAGCGCCGAGAAAGCTATTTGGCAATCAGTCACGCGTGCCCCTCCCCGCACGACTGGACACATGTCGCGCAGAGAGAAGGAGGGAGGAGCTAGTTTTCTGTTTTTTTTCTTGTTTTTTTTCCTTTTTTTCGTTTATGTTTGGTTGATTTTTTCTTTTTTTTATCCGTTTTGTTCGTTTCGGTTCGGTTTGGTTTTTTTTCCAGGTTCTCTTCCGTTATGTTCTTTTTCCGGTTGCTATAAAGATGTATGAATACAAAGTTTGTACTCATATGTAAACCAAGTTTATATTCGTACGTATGTAAAGTTTGTATACGCGTATACGTAATGCATTTTCTTGTTTTTTATTTTTTTATACATATGCATATAAAGTTTGTATACATCATATACAAAGTTTGTATATGTCCTATATAAACTTTGTTACATCGTATATAGACTTTGTATACGTCATATATAAACTTTGTATATATGTATATATTTTTAATGCGTTAAAAATATATTCATAAAAAAATATATACATATGTATATAGTGTATATACATACATGTGTGTATATATAGTATGTACATACATATATACATATGATGTATAGGAGATACAGATAGACTAGAGATGACCGCACGCGCGCGTGGGGCGCGCGGCTGATCGCGTATCAGCGCCCCCCATGAAGTGTGGTTGCCATAGCCTGGTCGGCTGACAAGTGGGCCTGAACATCTACCACGTAAGTAAAAATAGTGTAAATAGGGTTTAAACTGCCATAGAACATGTCGACGAGTGATACTCGTGGACTGGATGAATAGAGTATTGAGGTACGTTGGAACAGGGGTCTACGTAGTACGACATCAAAACAGACAAAAAAAAAAAGGATTATACTAGTTCAGGCCCCTTATCAGGTAATAGCCCTAGTCCAGTTTATATAGGATTAATGATGATGAGAATAGATTACAAAGAGAGTAATCAAAATAAGCAATACCGATGAGTTCGTAGTCGAAGAATTCGACGAGATCTCCCGGCGAGTTGGCTCCGTGGACTCCGGCTTCGTAATCTTTGGTGGGTGTGTTGGCGATGAGATGTGATACCCTTTGCCTCTCCCGAAGGGTCCCTTTTATACCGTGGAATACCATGACCCTCAAGTAAGACTTGGGGATATGTAAACCAACACGGCATACTAGAAATTTTGACCTTTCCGAATAGGACTTCTACAATTCCTTAACTCATGGAGATATTTTCCATAATCTGAGACGAATTTCTAAAGGTGTATACGGGAACTGACCGTATACGTGAAGATATATCTTATCGATATATTCCATAAGTAGTAGGATAGAGGGTATGCCTTATCCGTAACCGACAGAACATAATTCGGTTTTATACAGTTTAGGGGCGAAGATTAATAGTGTGAAGGGACGGCAATAGGACTTATTCCTTGTTGTGCATGTCGGAGCCCATTATCTTCTCAGACGGCGCAACGTGCGTCAGCGTGGACTAGCCCAGGCCCCTGCTCTCCTGCTCGTTCTCAAGCGCATATGCATTTAAATGGATGGGTGTGTATAAATTTATATAAGCATTTGTGTTTGTGCTTTTTTACGCAAAAGAAAAGTTTAAAATCAAGTAAAAAGTTTCCCATTTGTAGAAAAACCGTACTCACTTAAGCGAGAAATTTCGTAGTGCCGGTTTTTTAGCGCTTAGTCAAATCGAGGTGTATTTTTTTTAATGCGTGCTCTAATTTTGTCGCCGAAGATTTTTTTTTTTGGTGATTTTTTTCTCAGGTAAAACACCTTATTCTCTAGTACACAGTTGCTAATTAATCATTTTTGTATGGCTCATGCATGCAGCCATTGATTGCTAAATGGGTGGCTGAGACAGAAGCAACAGCAAAAATCCCTATGAAGCATGAAACTTTTTCATGCTTATGCTCAGCAGTTTTGGAAGGATTGCTGAAAATTCTTATCTCTATGAAAATTTCTCTAACTAAAAAAAATATGTATGCTCATGTACGAACAGAATATATTTTCAGTATTAATTGTGCACTTGTAACTGGAGGCACTGATGATCTTAAGGAGACTAAGAGCTTGAGGCTATCAAGGCGTCAAATCGTCACACAGATGCTTATGCTCAGCAGTTTAAGAAGGATTTCAAGCAGTTTTTGAGCCTGAAGGCCCAGAGGGTCAAATGGTTATCTCAGTGTACATCAGGTGCTCAGACAAACCTAATTCTGAGTTCCTTTCTGTTGAGATCATAGGCATATAATGATTTAATATATTCTATAAATAAATCATGGCATTACAGTAGCATTAACACATCATTAGATCTACACATGTAAACTAAGCAGTAAAACATGAACAGATGAAATATGCGTAACATGTCGAACACGTACCGAGCTGGCGGAAAGACCGGTTGCTCGGCAGGAACTACTCGCGGTTGCGGGCGTCGACGAAGGCGCGCAGCACGCGAGCGGAGAGGAAGGCGAGCCGTCGTGGACGAACAGGGAGCAGTCGCGCGAAGCGCTTCCCAAAAACCTTATTGCCCCCTTCTCCCGGTGCAGGACGTCGAAGGCAGAGGTTCCGGAGACCTGCTCTCCCGATCGCCGGTGCACGCCGGCGAGCGGGATGGAGTAGTCTACGAGTGACGGCGCAGTATAGAGTAGGAGGCAAACCATAGATTGATTTCGCATGTGTTGCGTGAAGGCGGCGGCTCGGTTTATATAGAGATAGGTCGCTTGATCAGGGCGCCCGCACGATCTCCCCTCCGCGTAACCGAACCGGATAAGTCGCGCGTAACTTATCCGGACTCCACGCCGTTTTCACGCATCGGATTTTTCGGAATGTTTCCAAAAACAAAACAAATCCGAATTTTCCTGCAGCAAAACAAAACTGCAAAAGGAGGCTGCATCTGCACAAGGGTGAGGAGCCAATTTTGCGGACCAATCGACGCGTACGTCGTGCACGTGCGCCGCTTGCCCTGCTAGGCCAGGCGAGCGAGCGCGTGCATGTGTTCCCCTTCTTCTCTCCACCATACATGCTTCAAGTGGCTAGGAGGGCATCCTCCCTTTTAAGGAGGTCCCCCTCTCCTAGAATAAGCAAGGTAGTACTAAACTCCACATGCATGCCATCCCATGTGGTGGGATTTTGTGATTTTCCAAAGATTAAACCAAAGAATTAATCTTCCAGTGGGCTAAGGCCCATCCATTAATTCCAACAATCCCCAACCAAATCTCAAAATCCCACTGAGATTTTCCTTTTCCAATGTACTGTTTATATACCAGCGGTTCGATGGAGACCGATTAAGGTTGAACATCCATCTAGAACTCCAAGCTACACTTATTCACAACTTGAACAATGGACTACGCCTTGAATTGCAAGTCTTGTGCAAGCAAGTTTCACTCAGAGTCTTATCTGGTACTATACCGTCTATAGACTACCCCTCGGGTGGAGCGTATAAGTCATACTCCTAGGTCTTTAGTAAGCTTCCTAGAAGATTCACTCAAAATCTCCACAGGCTGCGACCAACAGTCAAGCTCACAAAGGTGAGTTCTTTCAAGAATGCTCTGCAGGACATCATCTTCGCTAATTAAAGCCAACAGAACTCATTAAGGCATAGCGAACCTGCCTTGCAGCTCTCGAGAGTACATGCATCTTCACTTAGAGAGGATATATATTAGTACTCTCCTCTAGTTTACTAATGGTTTGTTTTCCCAGGTTCTAATTCACGGGATCTCTGATCACATAGACTGGGTTACCACCATAGTATAACTCACATAGGTCTCAAACCCATATCCTTCGATGCATTGTCTATCACATTTCGTGATAGTCCCTTCGTAAAGGGATCTGCCAGGTTTCTAGCTGTTTGGATGTAATCCAACGTTATAACTCCGGAGTTTCTCAATTTCCTGACAGACTTCAATCGCCTTTTCACATGTCTAGATGATTTCATATTATCCTTAGAACTATTCACTTTGACAATTACCGTTTGATTGTCACAGTTCATAAGGATAGCCGGCACCGGTTTTTCAACAATAGGCAGATCCATTAATAGATCACGCAGCCATTCTGACTCAACAGTAGCAGTATCTAGTGTCGTCAGCTCTGCTTCCATGGTTGACCTTATCAAAATGGTCTGTTTGCGAGACCTCCACGAAACAGCACCACCGCCCAGTGTGAAGATATATCCACTAGTGGCTTTGATCTCATCCACATCAGAGATCCAGTTAGAATCACTATAACCCTCCAGGACTGTAGGATACCCAGTATAGTGAAGCCTCAATTCCATAGTACCTTTCAGATAGCACATTACTCGCTCAAGCGCACGCCGGTGATCATCTCCCGGATTAGAGGTAAACCGGCTCAGCTTGCTCACAGCAAAGGAGATATCAGGCCTAGTTGCACTAGCCAGGTACATCAGCGAGCCAATGATTTGGGAATATTCCAATTGATTCCTAGCAATTCTCTTGTTCTTTCGAAGCAACAAGCTAGGATCATAAGGTGTTGGAGAAGGCTTACTATCAATGTAGCCAAAGCGATTCAAGATCTTCTCGACATAATGGGATTGCAAGAGTGTAATCCCATTCTCACCTCTAATTAGCTTAATGTTTAAGGTAACATCAGCTACTCCCAAATCCTTCATATCAAAATTTTGAGACAAAAATGATTTAACCTCATTTATCACCCCAAGGTTTGTCCCAAATATCAGTATGTCATCAACATCCAAGCACAAAATAACTCCCTCACCCCCACCATGGCGATAGTACACATATTTATCTGCCTCATTGACTGCAAAGCCTGCAGATGTCAATGTTTTGTTAAATTTCTCATGACATTGCTTAGGAGCTTGTTTCAGACCATACAAAGATTTCAACAATTTGCACACCTTGCCTTCTTGACCATCAACTACAAACCCATCAGGCTGATCCATATAGATCTCCTCATCCAACTCTCCATTAAGAAAAGTTGTCTTAACGTCCATTTGATGAATATGAAGACCATGTGAGGCTGCTAGGGAAAGTAGCACACGAATTGTGGTCAATCTGGCAACAGGTGAGTAAGTGTCAGAAATCTTCACCTTCTTTCTGAGTATAGCCCTTAGCAACAAGCCGAGCCTTGTACTTTTCAATGGTACCATCAGGCCTCAGCTTCTTTTTGAACTCCCACTTGCACTCCCACAGGTTTACACCCATAGGGTCGCTCTGTCACCTCCCAAGTTCCGTTAGCGATAATGGAATCCATTTCACTACGGATAGCCTCCTTCCAGTAGTCTGCATCAGGAGATGCATATGCTTCTAAAATTGACTTAGGAGTGTCGTCCACGAGGTACACAGTGAAATCATCACCAAAAGACTTAGCCGTCCTTTGTCTTTTACTCCTTCGATGAGCTTCACTGTCAACCTCCTCAGTGACATGTTCATGTGTATGTTTAGTTTGTTCTGGTAGTGTAATTGAACTGGGAATTATTTCAGAGGGTTGGCTAGAACTACTATGGGTATCTGTAACGCCCCGATTTTCGTTCGGGATTAAGAATCATTTAATGATGCATTTCCTAGAAATTGAATAAAAAGTTAAGCAATTTAATCAAGTGAAATAATGGGAGAATTAAAATTTTCCCTTAAAAATCATTGGCCGGGAATATTTTGTAATATTCTTTGTGCCCTAATGTACTCTCCGGAATTTTCCGTGAATTTTCGGAGCTCGAGGAATAGTTTTAAAGTCACGAAGATCATTTAACCAATTAAAATAAAAAGAAAACAAATAAAAACCTCCCTCCTCTCTTTGGGCCCCTTTCGGCCCAACCCCTCCTTTCTCTCCCTCTCGGGCCCGGCCGCCCTCCTTTTCCCCTCCTCCCTTCTCTTTGGGCCGTCGGCCCGGCTTGCCCCCTCCTCGCGCAAGTCCGCTTCGCCTCCCTCATTCTCCCTCCTCTCCCCGAGCCGCCGACAGGTGGGCCCCACCTGTCGGGGTCATCCCCAACCTCAGGCCGGCAGCTGCCGTTGCCGCCATGGCCGCCGAAAACCGCCCACGTCGCCGCCGTTTCCGCCCACCTCCTCCACCCCGCGCGCGCGCGTTTGTCCGTGGGACCTCGCCGCCCACGTCCGCGCCGTTTCCCCCACTCTCCCCACAAAATCCGGCCACGTCGCCGCCTCCCGCGTCTCTCTCTCCCCCACGACGCCGCCCCACTTCCCCTCGAAATCCGCCGCTCCCCGGCCCTCTCCTCGCCCCTTTGAGCTATAAAATCAATCCCCGTGCTCCCCTTGTCCGTTTCCCCATTTTTCCCGAGCCCGGCATACTCTCCCTCGCTCTCCCCACGCCGCACCCACGTGCTGCCACACTCCGGCGAGCTCCGGTCGCCGTTTCCCGCCGCCACAGCCGTCGCCGCGCCGAGCCACCGCCACCGCCAGCTTCGCCACCGCAAGGGGAAGTCCGGCCGCCTCTTATTTCCCCCTCTCCACCCCTCGAGCACCACTCCCACCGCACACCCGAGGCCGCCGCCCCTTTCACCGCCTCCAGCCGCGTCGCGCCGCCGCTTCGGTCGACGTCGACTCGCGCCGTTGCCTCCCTCAGCTCCGCAAGGACGAGGAGGACCTCGGCCGCCGCCCCTCTTCGCCGGAAATCCGCCGGAGCTCCTCCTTCCTCGGTCGCCGGTGAGCTCTACCTCTTGTCATCGCCATCGGTCTTCGTTTCCAGTCACCCCGCATCGGTCCTCCCCTCCCTAACTCCCTCTTCTCCTTCGGAAGGTCAAGGGCGACCCCGTCCGCCCTCCGTCCTCGCAAGCCGCCATTGGGCAATCGTCGTCGCTGTCCTCTTCCTCCGCGTCGGCCGCCGCTTCCGGTGAGGATCTCTCCTCCCTTCCTTTTTTTCCCGTCCCCCTTTCTTGCCGACCGCCGCCTCTTGGGGTGCGTCGCCGTCCCCGTGCGCGCCGCTGTCCTCCGGCCGCCCGCCGCCGTTCCACGTCGCCGGCTGCTGCAGCCCCTTGCCTCCCCCTTGCCGCCTCCCCCTTGCCGCCGCCGCGCCATGTCTCGGCCGAGCCGGCTTCATGCCGTGCCCGTGCCCCAGCCGCGCCGCCTCGTGGCCGTCCGATCGGCTTTGGGCCGATCCGGGCCGTCGGTTCCCGTGGACTGACGGTGGACCGCCTCGGTGGTCTCGGTCCACGGTGGACCGGCGCCCTTGAGCCGCTGCCGGTGGGGCCCGCCTGCCAGCCGCCCCCTCTCCCTTTCTTAGTGCCGCTGACGTGTGGGGCCCACGTGTCGGCGCCGGCCGCCCCTTGCTGACGTCGGCGAGATCCTTTTCCTTTGTAAAAATAATTAATAA
The DNA here is from genome assembly GCF_034140825.1 of Oryza sativa Japonica Group. Lineage (NCBI taxonomy): Eukaryota > Viridiplantae > Streptophyta > Magnoliopsida > Poales > Poaceae > Oryza > Oryza sativa. Next base: position 12,124,134 of record NC_089040.1, on the reverse strand, counting down.
TTGCGCAATAAATCGAGTTTAATTCTAGAAATTTATTTAAATGGCTCAAAACTTCTAAAATTCATATCTAATTCATTCGAACTCCGAATTGAGCCATTCAACTTGCAAAATTCATCTAAAATTGAGCTCTACATGTTTGTTTACTTTTTATGTACTGTTTCCTTGGTTTTTATTAGAGTTTTTCCTCGTTTTGCGTGCCAGCGTGTAGTTTCCGTCGTTTCGGAAGTCCGCGGTCGCGAGGAAAAGAGTTCGGAAGATTGTTTGAAGAAGCAAGGCAAGTCACACATTCCCCTTGAGCATGTTGATCCTAATTTACAAATGTTTTACTGTTTGCAAATAAATATGCATGTTTTGCTAATTACACGGGATCAGGGTTTACCTATCTGCTCGCTTGTGCCATGTTTACTTGATATCTATCCTTTGTCAACATTGGGTAATAAATCGACTAGCTCATGTTACTTATGTGACTTAGCTAGAACTATATGCTTAGCCATGCTTAATTACCACTAGCTCAGTTGATGGGATAATTACAGTTTTAGACCTTTCTAGTATCTTGTTGAGCTGCGTGCTCGAAACATCTGGCCATGCTTCATGGTCGTAATTATCCAACTAAAATGCGACTGAATGGTGGGCTGTGGGTGCATGGTTTTGCTGGTCGCACCCATGGCAGTTAAGGACCGGTTCGCGGGATGCCCTGGAAGAACTTATCGTACTTACCACAAGCCAGCGTGGGCAACGGCTGGGCTTGTAGTGTAGCTTTCCTCTAGCCGACGCATCCAGGCAAGGGTGGGCGTGATGGAGTTTGGATGGGCCCTGCGACGGCCTATGCGGCTTCCGGATTCACCTAGGCACGAGAGGGGACTGCCCGCTGCCTTGCGAGGAGTGGTGGTGAAACCTGAGGTGTGGTGTGCTTGGTTAGAGGGGGTTATGCGAAGGGTCCTGTCACGGCCTCTTTCCGGTATGTCGTGGTGGCATGTCGGCGCACGGAAACGTGTCGTGGGGCTGTGTCTTGTGGGTACAGTTGTACACCTCTGATCAGAGTAAAACTATTCGAATAGCCGTGCCCGCGGTTATGGGCGGTCGACCAGATTCACCGTGATTAGTCCCATCTTAATAAATCGACCTAATACACTGTAGTTTAGGTGGGTTGGTTGGGCCTGTTCAACGTGGTGTAGCGTTGATCAGTGGAGATTTAATGTTACTTTAATTACTCAACAGTTTTACTGTTTTGCTCAATAAAATGTTTTACAACCGCCTTTATGCAAATAGCCACAAACCGTCCTTGTGTTCCCCTTGCACGTCTGCATCGTTGGTGTGGCTTGCTGAGTACGGTGGTTGTACTCAGTCTTGCTATTATTCCCCCTTTTCAGAAGTGTAGTGCTTCTGAGCTGAAGACGAAGTTAGAGGACCAAGGCTCAGACCCCAGTTGAGTTTTGCCTATGGAGTGGAGCTGAAGCCCCGCTAGGATCGCCTTTTTCCACTGCTGCTGTTTTCGTTTCGGTGCGAGGACTAAGTGCCTCTTTTGTAAGTATTTTACGCTTTATTTACGTTTGGAACTGTATATTACTTGTCGTTTTGTGTACCCTGGCTGGTCCTGGACAGGGATTTAATACACGAAATAGTCTGGAAATTTGGGCTAAATTTCTGGGCGTGACAGTATCCTTCATTGGGAAAAAGCTCTCAAAAAAGGTAGCATCAAGAGATTCCATAATTGTACCAACATGCATGTCAGGTACCTCAGATTTAACTATTAAAAATCTATAGGCAATGCTGTGATGAGCGTATCCCAGAAAGACACAGTCCACAGTAGGTCCAAGTTTGCGCTTCTTCGTTATTGGTACATTGACTTTCGCCAAGCACCCCCATGTGCGCAAGTAAGAAAGTGATGGTTTTCTCCCAATCTATATCTCATATGGTGTTTTGTCCTTATTTCTGTTAGGAACTCTGTTTAGCACATGATTCAAGGTCAACAATGCCTCCCCCACCATGCCTTAGGTAGTCTTGCGGTGTCCAACATAGCATTCACCAAGTCAGTCAGTGTGCGGTACCTCCTTTCGGCAATCCCATTAGACTCGGGAGAATAGGGAGACGTCCTCTCATTTATAATGCCATGTTCCTCACAGAATAAGTCAAACTCGTTTGAGAAAAACTCTCCACCACGATCAGACCTAAGTCTTTTTATCTTTCTGTCAAGTTGATTTTCATCTTCTGCCTTAAAAATTTTAAAATAGTCTAGAGCCTCGTATTTTGTTTTCAACAAGTACACATAGCAAAATCTAGTAGTATCACCAATGAACGTCATGAAATATCGTTTTCCACCCTTCGTCAACACCCCATTCATTTCACAAAGATCTGAATGTAGGAGTTCTAGTGGTGCCAAGTTTCTCTTCTCGGCAACCTTGTGAGGCTTGCGAGGTTGCTTCGATTGCACACAACTATGGCACTTAGAACCTTTGACAATGGAAAACTTAGAAAAATTAAACACATGCTGGAAAGCCGAGACATCAAGCCAAAATTAATATGACATAAACGTGAGTGCCAAACATTAGCCTCATCATCCACACTGCCACAAATATGGTTCACATACTTATTGCAGAAATCAGAAAGGGAAAAGCGGAACAGGCCTCCGGACTCATAACCTTTACCAATAAAATATCTATGTTTAGACACGACTACTTTATTAGACTCAAAAACCAACTTAAATCCGTCTCTAGTCAGGCGGGAGCCACTAACAAGATTCCTGTCGATAGAAGGGACATGCTGCACGTTCTTCAGCTGCACGATCTTTCCCGAAGTAAACTTCAGATCTACCGTGCCAACACCATGAATATAAGCATGTGACCCATTCCCCATTAGGACGGTGGAACCCCGTGCGACCTGATAAGAAGAAAACAATGAGATGTCAGCACAAACATGTATATTAGCCCCTGTATCAACCCACCAATTAGTAGACTGATTAACTGAAAAAACAGTAGGTAAATTACCATACCCGCTTCCATCTCCAGTGTTGCCAATGGTCACATTAGCAGACTTAGAGGTCTGCCCTGCAGGTGCCTTCATCCCCTTGCGTTGTGGACACTTCCTAGCCAGATGGCCAGGTTGACCACACACAAAGCAAGTCCTCTCATCCTGATTAGGATTGTTGTTGTTGTTCTTCTTCTTGAAGTTGGGGGTCTGCTGAGCTTTGTATTTCCCCTTGCTCTTGTTCTAGGTCTTGTGCACAACATTGGCAGTGGACTGGCCACCATCGCCCTTAGACGCGGCATCTTTTTCCCGAGCTTTCTCCTCAACATCAAGAGACGCTATCAACCCCTCAACGGAGTATTCCTGTCTATTGTGTTTGAGTGCAGTACCGAAACCTCTCCAAGATAGAGTTAGTTTCGCAATAATGCACCCGGCCACAAATTTATCGGGTAAGACACACTTAAGGAGTTCGAGTTCCTTAGCCATGGTTTGTATCTCATGAGCCTGTTCGACTACAGATCGGTTGTCAGCCATCTTGTAGTCATGAAACTGCTCCATGATATACAGATCATTGCTAGCATCAATAGCACCGAATTTAGTATTCAGTGCATCCCACCAGACGATCGCCAAGCACGCTAAGAATGCATCTCACAAAGAGAATAGTGGCCTCATCGAATTCTTTCTGTTGATCAGCATTAAGAACGCCCATAGGCTAGCCAGTACTCACCCAGAAGCATTTCACAGCTGACAGCCACAGAGTGACCCTGATCTGCCATCTCTTAAAGTGCACACCGGTAAATTTATCCGGCCTCAGTGCATCGGCAAAACCAGCCATAGTAAAATCACACCGCCTATAATAAGGTTTTTGGATTGTTGAGATTATAGGCATATAATGATTTAATATATTCCATAAATAAATCATGGCAGGAACTACTCGCGGTTGCGGGCGTCGACGAAGGCGCGCAGCACGCAAGCAGAGAGGAAGGCGAGCCGTCGCGGACGAACAGGAAGCAGTCGCGCGAAGCGCTTCCCAAAAACCTTATTGACGCCTTCTCCTGGTGCAGGACGTCGAACGCAGAGGTTCCGGAGACTTGCTCTCCCGATCGCCGGTGCACGCCGGCGAGCGGGATGGAGTAGTCTACGAGCCACAACGTAGTATAGAGTAGGAGGCAAACCCTAAATTGATTTCGCGTGTGTTGCGTGAAGGCGGTGACTCGGTTTATATAGAGATAGGTCGCTTGATCAGGGCACCCGCACGATCTCCACTCCGCGTAACCGAACCGGATAAGTCGCGCGTAACTTATCTGGACTCCACGCCGTTTTCACGCACCGGATTTTTCGGAATGTTTCCAAAAACAAAACAAATCTGAATTTTCCTACAGCAAAACAAGACTGCAAAAGTCGCTCGGCGCAGTACAGAGTAAGAGGCAAACTCTAGATTGATTTCGCGTGTGTTGCGTGAAGGCGGTGGCTCAGTTTATATAGAGATAGGTCGCTTGATCAGGGCGCCCGCACGATCTCCACTCCGCGTAACCGAACCGGATAAGTCGCGCGTAACTTATCCGGACTCCACGCCGTTTTCACCCATCGGATTTTTCGGAATGTTTCCAAAAACAAAACAAATCCGAATTTTCCGGCAGGAAAACAAAACTGCAAAAGGAGGCTGCATCTGCGCAAGGGTGAGGAGCCAATTTTGCGGACCATTCGACGCGTACATCGTGCACGCGCACCGCCTGCCCTGCCAGGCCAGGAGAGCGAGCGCGCGCGTGTGTTCCCCCTCTTCTCTCCACCACACATGCTTCAAGTGGCTAGGAGAGCATCCTCCCTTTTAAGGAGGTCCCCCTCTCCTAGAATAAGCAAGGTGGTACTAAGCAAACTCCACATGCATGCCATCCCATGAGGTGGGCTTTTGTGATTTTCCAAAGAATTAATCTTCGAGTGGGCCGTACCGATCTCTTTAAGGCCCAGTTACTTTTTAGTCCCTATCACATCGGATGTTTGGATACTAATTATAAATATTAAATGTAGAATATTGATAAAACCTATTCAATAACCCTGGACTAATTCGTGAGACGAATCTATTAAGCCTAAGTAATCCATGATTAGCCTATGTGTTGCTACAATAAACATGCGCTAATTATGGATTAATTAGGCTTAAAAAATTTGTCACGCAAATTAGCTCTCATTTATGTAATTAGTTTTATAAATAGTCTATACTTAATACTCCAAATTCATCCGATATAATAGGGACTAAAGTTTAGTCGCTAGATCCAAACACCCCCTAAATGACATGGCACTGAGGGTGAGCTGGTCAATTTCTTCACTTCTATTATTAACCACAACCAAAATTCAAACTTGAAACCACTAGGAACCAGTACAGATCTCTTGATTCTGATATTATTTATCGTAGTTTTTTTTCAGCATTGGCTTTTACTAAGTAACTAGGAACATGTATATAAAAGTTTTATCTGTAAGCTATTACTTATTGATCGCTATTAAGCGTTATTGCTTATAACCAGCAATAGAAAAGGCACAAGTGTATCATCCCTTTTAAGTACATATCTCTGGGATTTAGGTATTTTATAGAGAGCGTCTCACATTGATTCTTTGATAATGTGACATCAAGGCTCCTAATTCTACTTTGCTAAAGTTTCTTTTAGAGTAAATTTTATTTTATCTACTTATAGGGCATGATCAGTAAAGAAAAGATCAATTCCTTCTATACAGACCCTCTCATTGCCCTCTGGGCTCCGGATCAGGACGTAAATAGGATCATAGAAGATGAGGGTTCATTTGAAATCAACAAGAGTATACTGATCCAAGATCTATTCAGTGGTGTGGGCATATATATCTTTTGTCAACAAACTATGTACTCTTTCCATCCCATTTTAAGTGCAGCCATGGTTTTCCGCGTCCAACTTTGACTGTTCGTCTTATTTGAATTTTTTTAAAAAAATTAGAAACATATGTCACGAATAAAGTACTATTCATGTTTTATCCTCTCGTAATAACAAACTATTACAAAAAATTTTCAAATAAGATGGACGATTAAAGTTGGGTGTGGAAACTTATGGTTGCCCTTAAAATAGAACGGAGGGAGTAATTCATACATGAATCTGCCCTGCCAGTCTCGAGAATTGGGATCATATCTTGCACCGCATGTAGCGCATACTAATACAGGGTTACAAATACATGTTTTTGTTCACGCGCAATGCAACCACAGAATGCCATGAAAAAAACAACGAATAAAACGTCATGATTGGCCTCATATGGCCAATACAGAAATGTTTCTAAAACTATTCTAGCTATTCCTGTGACTGACTATGAGCAAATTAAGTTTAATATGCACCTTGGAAGAATCGTTTATAGGAATATATATTGCTGACGGCCATAAAAATGTGGTCGAGAATCAAGAATACTGCTAAACCATGTGAATATATATCATTACCACGTTGAGATTCAATAGCCACCGGCAAAGAACTGCCTCCCTGCCGTTGTTGAAGACTTGAAGTTGATTCTCTACTGGCAGTCTGTCACTCAAGCTATCAGCACTCGACAGCATGTTTACCTTCCTCCGTCCCAAAAAAAGGCAAACTCTATGTTTCCGTGTCCAACGTTGACTGTCCGTCTTATATAAAATTTTTTTATAATTAGTATTTTCATGGTTGTTAGATGATAAAACATGATTAATACTTTACATGTGACTTGTCTTTTTTAATTTTTTTCATATTTTTTTCAAATAAAACGAACGGTCAAACCTTGGACACGAAAATCCAGGGTTTGTCTCTTTTTTGGAAGGAGTATGCAGGATTCTCTGTCCATGGTTTGCTTCTGGAATGATGCTGCAAAAAGAGTGGCTGTGTTTAGATCCAAAGTTTGGATCTAAACTTCAGTTCTTTTCCATCACATCAACCTGTCATACACACACAATTTTTCAGTCACATCATCTCCAATTTCAACCAAAATCCAAACTTTGCACTCAACTAACCACAGCCTTTGTGTTCGATAGAATAGGAATTTTCTGCACCAGTAGCAGCAGTCTTTAGGGTGGTACTCCATACAGCCTTTGCAAACGACATGACTGCTTGGTTATCAAACTATACGTCGAGGGACGATCCCGTGCCACAACGGAGAAATTATCACCATACATGTGTGTTCCTTCAACCATCAACTGCGCCAGATAAGAGCACCACTACCTGCCTGCAGCTTTCTTGCCGAATCGTAGATTTTATCATAAACAATTCTTAGAATAATGCCTACTTCTGTAAATAGGACAGGTTTTTTTCAAGATTATGTCAGAGCGTGTCCTAAACCCCAAACTGACACTTCTATTTACCTTAATCCTGTTTTAAGAAGAAATAATGATGTTCATATAAAGTTCAAATTTGATTGCAGAGTAATGTAGATACAAAATCTTAGCTATTGCCCTAAATAATTTGTTGCAAGTTATATTAGTAAGGCATTTTCTTATTGATACTACTACAAATCTGCCAGCTTGACCTAAGATTTCGTGTGGTACCGTAGCATGCATGTATGGAGTTTGGGAGTTGTCCAAATTTATATGTAAGGATTATAGTATACAAGATGTGTTAATATACCTTGATTTTGCATAAGCTCCTAATTTCTTTAATTTCTTTCCTTCTATGAGTTTTTACTCTGTGAGCTCTTGCTTTCAATGCTTTATAATAAACAATACATAATGTTCATTTAAATGTCTGTACATCAATAACCTTTTTTTTTTGGTTATTGTTGCAACAAAATGATGAAGAAAACACTGAACATCGTTTGATTCAAGCAAAGGGTACAGCTCCATTAATATATGTGTATGGAAAAAAAACAGCGGTCCAGTAGCATGTCTGTGTAATTCAGATGGAGCTGAAGGTACGAACTACTATCCCATTTTCAAATAAGAGCAGCATATTCGTGGAGCACCATGTAAGTTTTGGAGATATGGACAAGCTGAAATAGGGTTGTCTGGGTCAAACTCTGTAAATATTCATATACTGATAATTTCCAAAGTTCAGTAAAGTTATATATTCTTCACCTATATGCATGGGAACAACATATTAATTAGTGTTATTATTTCTGGGACATATTTAGGTATACGACATGTTTTGGTTTATATAACTGTCTAAAGCACTATTCAGATAATGAGGGTTTTATCTGGAAATCACGTCCGCTCAAATGGCCTGGCCCATGTATACGTACCTGTTCCGCGCGGTTCTAGTGTCGACCAACTGCTTGGGGTGGATATCGAGCTGGCTCGGTTTGGCTCGGCTCAGCTAACGATCCAAGTTGGCCACGAGTCGAGCGAGCTAACGAGCCACGAGCTTTTCGTCCACCCCTACCAACTGCTCGGATAGTTGTCTTTTGATGGCAATATAATGAAATGATAATAACCACGTGTTCACGTGCTGGGAAATAATTATTTTTGCACTACTTAGGCTGTGTTCGCATGCACCTTTTCCCATCCCCTCTCCTTCGTTTTCCGCGCGCACGCTTTTCAAACTACTAAACGGTGTGTTTTTTTGCAAAAAGTTTCTATACGAAAGTTGCTTAAAAAAATTAAATTAATCCATTTTTGAAAAAAAAATTAGCTAATACTTAATTAATCACGTGTTAATGGACCGCTCCGTTTTCCGTAGTTAGGTTCCCATCTCCCCCATCCGAACTCAGCCTTAGCCAGTATATGTTTGACACATGTGGTCCATGTTCCTGAAAGTTCGTGTGTACTATGATTTCATTTTTCTGATTAATCTGACCAATGCAACAATGATGAATGACGTTTTGGTTCTTAATTTAGCGTTAGGTCAGTACCAACATCAATTTGGTAGGTTATGACATTTGATTTGTGCTAATTAGTTGGCTCCAATCCAAACTCTACCAAAGGATCGAGTTAATGGCGCATTTTATAATTAAGCAGTACCTCTTGGATCCATTGAATCTACTATTAATTTAATTAGTTATATTATAAATCCTACTGCGTTACAGCAACATGTGTTACATGCCTAGGAACACATATGAGTCAGGTTCATGTATATTCAAATACAACATCATGTTAACGGGGACCCATAACCCGTGACCCGACGGGTTTTTATTCTATTAGGAGCTAATTGTGTTCTAACTCTTGTACCCATAGGTATACTAATGGGCAAAACTCTTACCCATTGGGTACGTGGGTATGGGTCCGTTCTTTACCCACCCATACCCACCAACCCGTGGGTGAAATAAACCCGTTGATTGAGCCTAAAACTATAAGCAATATAAGTTTCAACGACTACTGAATCATAGTATGAAACTCTTTTCACATATTAATCATTGTTCCATTCTAGTTGTATGAAATTATTACTTGATTTCTTGATTATGTAATGTGGTTGTATAATTTTTTTACTTACCTTTGAACGCTAACGTTAATAGATTGTTGCTAGAGAAAATATTGATGGTTTACAACTCTATTATGGCTAATTATAGTACAAAACTATAAATGCTACAAGTCAACTATATGGGTATGGGTACCCGTTACCCGCACGGGTGTGGGTATGTGGAAGATTTTTTACCCGTGATGGGTGTGGGTATTTAAGTGGGAATAATTAGACGTCGCGGGTGTGGGTATGGGGCAAGGGAACCCGATAGGTATGCACCCGTTGCCATCCCTCAACATGTGTCAATCAATGGCTGCATCTGCATGTATTTATATTTTTTTAAGATAAATGAAATAAAAATTTCAGCATTTGCTTTAAAGAAGCTACAACCACTTATTATAGAATTCTCTTAAAGAAAGCAAACACTCAGGCGATAATAAAAACTGAAATAATAGAGCCAACACATAAGGAGAAAATAGTTATTGAAGTCTATTTGTAAATCTCCACATGTAGCTGGCGAAAATTTGCATGACCGTAACTTCTAAGTTTTGACATGTAAAATATGAAAGCTCTTTGTTCTCTTCACACTTTTTGAAATTGTGCCCGTAACCGGAGCCAATGCGTTGCCCTGAAAAACACATGCATATAAGATGTGTTTGGAGACTTATCAAAAATTATATCATTCATAATCAACCATAAGGTAGATGCTCCAATGAATGTGAGTTTTTTAATTTTTGAGTTAAACACCACCAAACCAATTTTCAGCCACATTAGAAATACTATCAGGAGGTTTTTTTTTTTTTTACTATCAGGAGGTTTTAGTCCAAAGGAAATATAAACTATTATCTAAAGAATTTATATGAGTAAGTATAATATAATTAGTTGCATATACAGTTATAGGATTATAAGTAGGCGATAACACATACTTAAAAATACACTCACTTCGCTATAATTTTATTACTAGGTTTGCAGGAGTCCGTACGCATGTTCTTGGTTAACAACTCGAGTCTGATCTTATAAAAACATATTTATGAAGTTCAAATAATTTAGTTCCAGAAAAATGAAGGGAATAATTTTTTTAACCCTAAATTTGAAAAGAAAAAAAATAAAATTATCAAATGACTGCAATCAAAATTTAATGAAATTTCATCATAAGGGAAATTACACAAATAACCGTTTTTATATTTTTTGGAGGTACACCACGAGGACCTTCGGCCGGGCCTACCAAAACCAAGCACCTAGGTGAAAGACTCAAGCCGGAGGCGCGCAACGAAGGCCGAGAAGGCAACCATATGGGCGAAAGCCACATGGCGAAAGCCGTGGCCTGAAGTACGCGGACTTCGCCAGGCGTGGACCTCATCGGAGGGCCACACGGGCGAAGACTGTGGGGGCGAAAGCCTTGGCGCGAAGGTACGGGTTTCACTAAGTACCGAACCTCACCGAGAGAAGGCCCAGCGGGCCGTTGTGTCTTCCGGAGGCTTCGCCAAACAATTGGGCCGAGCCACTTAGTCTAATAGGGGCCATGCATGTAAAGTACACTGTGTACCCCTAGTAGTGTCCATATCATAAGGGTAACCATGTAACTTCCCCTGTAACCCAAAGGGAGGAGTCTATAATAGGGCTATAAATAGTCCCCTAGGGCCATGTAGTGGGGGGATCTAAAAAAATTTTTACTAAGCAATACAATTGACTTTATTTCCAACCACTGTTGAGAGAACCACGCGTTTCGGCGTGACGCAGTTGCGGATTCGACAACAGCTGGCGCCGTCCGTGGCGACCTTCGAGCGAAACCACTGAGAGTGAGAGCGAAACCACTCATGGCACCGAAGAAGATCGCTAAGGAGAGAGTTGCCAAGCGAAAGGAGGGCAGCAGTGAGGGGGAGATGGCCGGCGAAGAAGGACCAGACCCTTCGGCCTTCGAAGCCGAAGTTGGAGCCGCGCCACTTCTGGCGGCAGCGCCATCTCTCCCACCTTCGGCACCGACCACTTCGACAGATGCGGAGACGGCGAAAGCGGCAGCCGCGGCGAAGGCGCTCCAGATTAGGGACGTAATCCTTTCGTCTCAAGCACCGGGGGCGTCTCAAGCCGCCGCCTTGATGCAACAAGCTACAACCTCGACCGCAATTACCACCTTGCAAGCCAACGCCAACGTTGAAGCTCAAGCCGAAGCCGACAAGGGGGCTATGCGTCAGAACATGGCCAAGTTGCAAGATACGCTTCGCCAGATGCAAGAGCAGCAGCAAGCGTACGAAGCGGCAAGACAAGCCAAGACCCACACCTAGCAGTTTTCGACAGTCTTTGCTCAGCCCCAAGCTTTTCCTCCACATGCTGTACCGGCTACCGCATACTTCGCTAAACCGGCCCCGGCCAACGCCGTGCGCCCGACCCCTCACATGACTTCGGCGCCGGTTCGCCCGGCGGCACCTCAAGCACAGTACCCGAAGCCCACTCACATGCCACAAGCAATGATGGAGGTAGCTTCGACCTTGCAAGCACAGTTTCAAGCCTTTTTGCAACAGCCCAATCAACACCATAACAATGTACCAAGAACTTCGCCTCCGGTCCAAGCCGAGGGAAGTCAAAGTTAGGGTGCGCTGGCCGGACAGCTGTTGGGCCAGTTCGGCATGCCAAGTCAGGCAAACCAGCCAGCTCAAGGGGCTTCGCCTCAAAGCCAACTACCACAATTCGACCCCAGTACCGCGGTTCAAGCACCCATGACCTTCATGCAAACCGTGCCCCCCGGGTACGGAACGGCCCCAATGCGGAACCATGCCTGGACCCAAGCCATGTTCGACCCGACTATGGCAATGCAAGTTGCTTCGACAGACCAGCAGACCCAGGCGTTGGTGTTCGGCACGGGGCATCAATCAGCACCTGCAGCTCAACCTCATGTGCAAGCTGTAACTTCGCCATTCGCGCTCCCATACCCATAACTAAACTCGCCCTCCCAGTATGGGGCTACGGTGAAGCCGGGTGGCGAAAAGGGTTTGCCACTAAGCTAGGGAATCATCCCATTCCCCCTCAATTCAAGTACCCTCCCATCCCAAGGTATTCGGGAGAAACGGACCCGAAAGAGTTCCTTTCCATCTACGAATCCACAATTGAAGCTGCTCATGGCGATGAGAATACCAAGGCGAAGGTAATTCACCTCGCGCTCGACGGCATAGCCAGATCTTGGTACTTTAATTTGCCTGTTAATAGCATTTAATCAAGGGAGCAATTGCGCCATGTCTTTGTCCTTAACTTTCGAGGTACCTATGAGGAGCCGAAAACCCAGCAAGACCTTCTCGGCATTCGCCAAAGACTTGAGAATCGACAAGGGAATACATGCGCCGATTCTCGCAAGCACGTTGCCAAGTGCAAGACATAACCGAAGCATCCGTCGTCAACGTAGCTTTGACCGGCTTGCTTGAGAGCGAACTCACAAGGAAGATCGCTTGCAAGGAGCCAAGGACCATCGAGCACCTCTTTCGCATAATTGATGGATATGCTCGAAGTGAAGAAGATACTAAGCGGATGCAAGAAATACAAGCCGAATATGACAAGGCGGCCACAGCCGCAACCGCTGCCGCGCAAGCTTGCTCAAGTTCAAGTTCAGGCTCAAGCCGCTGGTTCGACACATGTGTTGGTTCGCCCATCCCTTCCGGCAAATCAAGGGCAGCCTCCAAGGCCGAACCAAGCCCCCATGACGTGGAAAAAATTCAGGACCGATCGGGCCGGAAAGGCAGTGATGGCTGTCGAAGAAGTGCAAGCACTTCGCAAGGAGCTCGATGTTCAACAAGCAGGCAGCCAGCAACAACCTTTCCGCAGGAAGATCAAGAAGGACTTGTACTGCAGCTTTCACAGACGCTCTTCGCACACAACCGAGCAATGTCGAAATATCCGATAGCAAGGTAACACCCAAGCGCCGAGGCAGTAGCAAGTCAGAGCCGAAGAAGTGCCCCGCGAAGCGATTCTTGATCAAGCACCTCAGGTCGAGCAGCGCCAAGATGCACAGCGAAGAGTGATCCAAGTAATCACAAGGTCTGATCCCCCTTCGCAGATGTCGAAACGCCAGAAAAAGATGCAGCTTCAAGCAGTGCACAACATCGTGTCGGCAAGTGAAGGGGTACCGAGCTACTTGGCGCAGCAAATCTCTTTCGGACCGGAGGATGCCGAAGGAGTTTTGTTCCCACACCAAGACCCGCTGGTGGTATCGGCAGAAATGGCCGGTTTTGAAGTTCGGCGCATTTTGATCGATGGGGGCAGCTCAGCTGATGTCATTTTCGCCAGAACATATGCCAAGATGGGATTGCCGACTCTGGCATTGTCCCAAGCACCAACTTCGCTCAAGGGATTCGAAGGCGAAGTAGTGCAGGTTTTGGGTCAAGCCCTCCTCAAAGTCGCTTTCGGCACACAAGAAAACAAGAGAGAAGAAGAGATACTCTTCGATGTTGTTGACAACCCATACAATTACAACGCCATCTTCAGCCATGGCACTTTGAACAAATTCGAAGCAGTCTCCCACCACAACTATGTCAAGCTTAAGATGCCTGGTTCGGCCGGTGTAATAGTTGTCAAGGGGCTCCAACCTTTGGCCACCACAGTGGCCCCCTTTGATAGGGAAGTTCATATTGTGGATGCCGAAGGGCAAGAAAGAGCAAGACCCACGCCGAAACCTGCTCCGCATGGCAAGGTGATGCAGCTGCAGATAGACGATACCGACCCCACGAAAGTCGTATTGCTCGGCGTAGATCTGGGCGATCAAGAGGTAAACAGCATCTTGGCCGTGCTCAGAAAGAACATTGATATTTTCGCTTGGGGACCAGATGAAGTGGGAGACGTTTCGCCAGATCTCATCATGCACCACCTGGCGGTCAAGCCTGATGCAAAGCCGAAGAAACAAAAGTTAAGGAAGATGTCAGTAGATCGCCAAGAAGCGGTGAAAGCAGAAGTGCACAAGCTGCTCAAGTGTTGATGCGAAAACACGAGGCCAAATTTGGTTGATAACATCAAGGCAGGGGTAATTTAAGAAATTGACCACCTAGAGTGGTTAGCAAATCCGGTATTGGTGAAGAAGTCGAACGGCAAGTGGCGAATGTGCGTCGACTTCACAGACCTCAACAAAATGTGCCCGAAAGACGACTTCCCCCTCCCTCGGATCGATCAACTGGTCGATTTGACCGCCGGATGTGAGCTTATGAATTTCTTGGATGCATACTCCGGATATCATCAAATCCACATGAACTCGGTGGACATCCCAAAGACAACCTTCATCATGCCTTTCGGCACCTTTTGCCATCTCAGAATGTCGTTCGGCTTGAGGAATGCAGGGGCTACTTTCACCAGGCTGGTGTACAAGGTCTTGGGATTGCAACTGGGGTGGAATGTCGAAGCCTATGTCAATGATATTGTCGTGAAAAGTCGCAAGGCATTTGACCATGCGTCAGATCTGCAAGAAACTTTCGACAACCTCCGCGTGGCCGGCATGAAGTTAAACCCAGAAAAGTGTGTGTTCGGTGTTCGCGCTGGTTAGTTATTGGGAATTCTTGTGTCCGAAAGGGGGATCGAAGCGAACCCCCAAAAAATCGAGGCCATTTAGCAAATGAAGCCACCATCGAGCGTACGACAAGTACATAAGCTCACGGGACGAATTGCGGCACTCAGTCAATTATTATCAAGGGCGGCCGAAAGGGGACTGCCTTTCTTCAAGACCCTTCGGGGGGCAGGAAAGTTCAGCTGGACACCTGAGTGCCAAGCAGCTTTCGACGAGCTTAAGCAGTATCTGCAAAGCCAACCGGCTCTGGTCAGCCCAGCGGCAGGAAGTGAATTGTGGCTTTATCTGGCAGCTTCGCCTGTCGCTGTCAGCGCAGCTCTGGTGCAAGAAACAGAAGTAGGCCACAAACAAGTATACTTCGTGTCCGAAGCGATCCAAGGGGTGAAAGTCAGATACATTGAAATGGAAAAACTTGCTTAAGCCCTAGTGATGGCTTCCAAAAAGCTCAAACACTACTTCCAAGCCCACAAAATCGTAGTACCTTCGCAGTACCTTTTGGGTGAAGTGCTTCGAGGAAAGGAAATCATAGGGTGTGTCGGTGATATGGGCCCGGGGGTATCAGGTTTAGAGGGAGGA
Source organism: Oryza sativa Japonica Group (assembly GCF_034140825.1). Classification (NCBI taxonomy): domain Eukaryota; kingdom Viridiplantae; phylum Streptophyta; class Magnoliopsida; order Poales; family Poaceae; genus Oryza; species Oryza sativa. Next base: position 12,108,696 of record NC_089040.1, on the reverse strand, counting down.
GGCTGCCCCCTCCGATGCCACGTGGCCCTCCCCCGAGGGGAGTCAGGCCCGAGGTGGGGTGGCGGCCACTCCTTTCCAAAGACTAGCCGGAGGAGGCTGCCCCCCGATGCCACATGGCCCTCCCTCGAGGGGAGTCGAGCCCAAGGTAGGGCGGAGGCCACTCCTTCCCAGAGACTGGATGGAGGAGGCTGCCCTCCAATGCCACGTGGCCCTCCCCCGAGGGGGATCGGGCCCGAGGTAGGGCGGCGGCCACTCCCTGGCCGAGACTAGAGGGAGAAGGCCGCCCCACGCGCCACGTGGCTCCCCCCGAGGGGGGATCGGGCCCGAGGTCGGGCGGCGGCCGCCCCCACCCATGACTACGGGTTGGGCTCCGTCGACCCCCTCTCTAGGTCACCACGTACGGTGGGTTAGGTGTCCGCCTCTAGGTGCCCACCTACCCGCATCTATGGCAACCCGAGCGGTCGCGCCACGCCGCATTTAATGCAGTGTGCAGTGCACTCAACCGGTCTATGACCGGTCGAATGACTGATGGGACCCAGGATGTCAGGCGCACCATCGCGTGTGTCAGGCGACGTGAGCCCGACATATCCCATCAAATAATGATGGTGAGAGGTTCTCATCCTCTTATGCCAGCCGGAGTCGGTCCTCCTGCTCTGGTTAAAGCAAGGCTCTTGATTCCCGGTGTAATAGGAGCCCAGAAGTCTTCACCCATTAAATGGTGACTGACAGGGGCACCCCCCGTGTCAGGCGGCAAGGTTTGACAGGCCCCATCATCAAGACGACGTGCGCTTGGCTTCCCAAGTCAAGAGACAAGACATGCATTTAATGCAAAGATTATAATACTTCTCCACCGGAGCTAGGTTAGGTTGGTGGGCCCATGTGGTAACCCCTTGAGGTATAAAAGGAGGTCCATGCCTAGTGGTGGAGGGGGGGACTTCCGAGCGAACTGGCGCTTGCGTCTCGCAACCCCAAACACTTGTGTTCTCCACTCAATCAATCAAGCACAGGAGTAGGGTATTACGCTTCTTAACGGCTCGAACCTATATAAACCCCTTTTGTCTCATCGTCTTTGGGGGATTGAACCCCCTCAAGATCACACAGCTTCTCTCACCGAATCCTCGAATCTCACCCGCTGCCCCCGGCCGAACTCACAAAGGGGGGGTGTCACGTCCTGATAAATTCATCCCGAAATAAAAATCATTTTCTAAAAGGAATAATAGAATTAATTAAAATTCGAAAAGAAGTTGGCAAACACTAAAATACGTACAAGAAAAATTCAAATGAGGCCCGGAGAATTTTTGTTAAATTCTCCTTGGTCTAAAAGGAGCCCTCAAATTTTAGTGGAATTTTCAGAGCACAAATAATAATTATTAAGAAATAAACAAAGTTAAAATGATTTTATAAAAAGAAAAGCTCTAAAAAGTCCTTTTTTCCCCCCTCCCCCTCTTGGGCCGGCTCGGCCCATCTCCCTCCCCCTCTCTCTCCTCTTCCCCGCGGCCCATTCGGCCTCCTCCCCGCGCGCGCGCCGCTGACGGGCGGGCCCGCCCGCCACCCTCGCTGACGGGTGGGGCCTACCCGTCGTCCCCTACCTCGCGTCGCTCCCGCCGCCTCGCCCGTGCCCTAGCGCCGCCGCCGCCGCGGATTCCGCCGCATCCCGCCGTCCCCGCGCACAATAAAGAGGGGGAAATCACTCCCCGTGATTCCCTCTCCCTTTTCCCCCACTTTTCCCTCTCTCTCTCCCTCGGATTCGTTTGGAAACACTCCCGCAAACCTCGCCGGCGCCATTGATGGAGCCCGAGATCGCCGCGCCGGTTTCCTTCCCCTCGGCCGCCCTCACTCACTCCCAACCCTATATAAACACTCCCCGTGCCTCCCTCCACCGTTTCCGCCACTCGCCGCTCTCTCTCCCCGTCGGAATCGAGCTCGCGCCGTCGTCCTCTCTCTCCGCCGTCGCCGCCGAGCTCCGGTTCGCCGCCGTCGTTGCCCCGGACCATCTCCCGCTTCGGCATCGCCTTCTTCGGGTTCGCCGCGACCTCGCCGACCTCGTCCACCTCTCCGTTTCGGTCGCCGATCGCCGGAACGCCGCCGTCCCCGTCTATCCGAGCCGCGCCGCAGCCTTCCTCCGCTCCGGTCGCCGTTCCCGTCGTCGTCGTCGACCCGGGGTGAGCCGTGGACCGCCGTTTCACTTCCCCCTTCCCTCCCCTCTCTCGGGCGCCGCTCCGCCGCGCCGGTGGTCGCCGGCGGCGACCATTGGGGCGCGGGTGCGCCGCCTCCCGTCGGCTGTGCCGGCGAGGCCGCCTTCGGGCGCGCCCCGCGGCTGCCATGTGGGGCCCGGCCGTCAGCCGCCCGCGCCCTCGGGTGCGGCTGACGCGTGGGACCCACGGCGCCGGCCGGCGTAAGCCGCGTGCACCCGGTCCACCGTGGACCGTGAGGCTGCCGCGTGGGCCCCACTCCCGTGGACCCGGTCCGCGCGCCCCTCCCCTCGGCTGACGCAATAAATCCGATTTTAAATTAAAATTTAAATGAAGAAATTCGCAAATATCCATTTAAAGAGCATATAAACTTCAAATGGCCATAACTTGGCCATTTGAACTCGGAATTGGACCGTTCAAGTCTCTAATTTTTCCTTAAGAAGTCAAGAACCCATTTTTGTGCTTTGTTTCTACTTGTTATATGGGGTTTATTAGAGTAAAAGCCTTTTCTTTTCCGTTGGTCGTGTAGACGCTGCAGCTTCGGAAGATCCGCTCTTTGTGGAAGTTGAAGCCGACGTTTGGGAAAGCGAGCAAGGCAAGTCACATCATCTTTGAACATATTGAATCCCAGTTTATAAAATTATTCTGATTTAAATTATTGCACTATCGCTTTATTTAAATTCCTGCGTTATCACTGTTTTATTTAGCCATGCCTATTTACCTTTGTTATGACCTTATTATTATTGCTATTGTTATTATTACCTTGTTCACCCTAGAATAAACAAAACCCCAACTAGTGGACATTCTATTCATGGTGCCACTAGTATGAATTTAGGTAGATGCTTCGCTGATTAATAGGACAACATTAGGTGGTTTTTATAACTTTAGACTTTGGGAAATCTCATATCTTTTGGACATTATGGAATTGTTGGATTATGGTGGAATTGGACATACCCCTCTCTTCCTCTTTCAAAACCCCTAAAACCTGTTTTCCGGTGGGGTTTGGGTGCATGCCAGTTGTGGGAAGTAGCACCCCGACCACTATAAGGATTAAGCTCGGGCCTCTGTTGCAAAGCACTACCGTACTTCCACATGTCTAGTGGGTAAGGCTTAGTTTGTGGCTCAGTCTGGTTATAAACAAAAGTACACGGATGGAGATGGACGAAATCGGGGGTCGATGGACATCTCTAGGACAAATGAAGGCTACACGAGCTGCGGCCCGGTAGTCGAGATGTCATGGCACAGGGCTGGTGTCCTGCTGCTAGGGGCTCAATCCTGCCTACCTGTCCCGGAGGTTCCGGCCGTAGGTGGGATTGGGTCGGTACTCTTGTCTATGGCTAGGATGGGTTGGGAACTATGTCACGTCTTCCGTCCGTATACCGTGGTGGTATGTGGCACGTGGTTACACGTGAGGAAGATGTGTCTTGTGGGTAAAGATGTACACCTCTGATCAGAGTATAATCTATTCGAATAGCCGCGCCCTCGGTTATGGGCAAGCCAAGCAATGTACCCAAGTTAGTGTTTTAATTCTTAAAATTTGTTCAACAACTAAAATGTGGAATGGTTGGCCTGGGTTGGCTTGGGATGAGCTGGGACCCAGGGTCAGGTTGCCAGTTCGGTCTGAATCATCGTAGGCCTTGGGTTAAGGTAGGTTCGTGCGGGTTCACGACCTTGATTAATAATACTGTGTAGCTCTAGGATCGTCTTTATAAAATGGCTTTGGGCAACTAAGTGACTTTTAAATGCTGTTTTCTGCAAAACTTAACCCCTATATTATTACCCCTTGTACCCCCTTGCATTAATCATGCATCTGCCGGTGTGGCTTGCTGAGTACTGTGGTTGTACTCATTCTTGCTCAATCTTTCCCCTCTTCAGTAAGAGAAGCTTTGGAGAAGATGTCTTAGGTGGAGTCCTGGCTTATACCCCAGTTGAGCGCCTGTGAAGATGGAGCCGTAGGCCCGCTAGTCCGCTGCTGTTTATTTTTGATTGTCAGGCCTGAAGTGCCTTTGTAATAATGTAAATATTATCGATATAATAAAGATGTGTCTTTTATATCATGTTTGTGTGGTGTACCCCGGCTTTTCCTGGGACGGGGATTAATACACTAGCGTTCGGGAAAAGGCAATTTTCCCGGTCACGACAAGCTGGTATCAGAGCCATCTCGACTGTAGGATAAGCCAAGTGGATAGAACCTAAGGACATATTTTATAGATGAAACTATTTGCGAAAGTTCCTTTTTCCTCCTTTCCCTAATGCTATTTGCAAAATGTTTACTCCCTTCTTCCTTCTTCGGATTTCAACTAGTACTAGATGGTCAGGTCAGTGAAGAAGAAGATGTCGTCAATTGTCTGCCGAAGCTCCAGAAGGCTGCAGGATCCGCTAGTGAAGTGAAGGAAGCAGTGAAGCCAGCTGTGAAGCAGGGGTGAAGATCTTGGAGAACCCGTCGCAGAACCTAAGCCACCCTCTAGTGTTTCGTTTGTCGTGTGTTTCCTTGCTTGTGTGTGTAGCGCGTGGTTTGCATCAGTGGGTTGTGATGTAACCATGCTAGGTTGTTTGCTTAATCACCTTGCAGAATAAGCCTAACATACATCATAACAGCAAAAGACTTAGATCTGTTAAGGTCCTATCCTTAGTTTCTAATCTGTCTCTTCCCTTTGTTTTCCCTCTCTCCCTCTCCAAACCTTTGCAACAGATGGCTGACAATGAGAAAGGCAATAAGGTCAGAAGTCAGGACATCGGTACCTCAAGCTCCCGAGTGAATGAAGCACCAGACACCAGTTGTGTGACACTGGTCCAACACCTGATTAACCAAAACCGATTGCTTATAGAGATACTACAGCAGCATCAGACGCCAATTCTGAACCTGAGTCAGATACAGCCTCAAGTGCAGTTGGAGGCAGTCCAAGCACTCACACCACAAGTCAGCATGCCGCCAGCATCCCAAAAGACCGATGGTGGCGTGCCACATGTTGACTCAAAAGAAGCAAGTATCATTTGTTTTATGTGTGATGAGCAAGGGCACTATGCAAGGAACTGTCCTCAGCAGAAAGGAAAAACACCAATGCGAACCGAAGATGAAGTCCGTAAGATGATCATTACCAGCACAGAATGGCCTCCACCAGGAATGACAAAACGTCAGAGAAGAAATACCTTCCGAGGTGCACCACAGTTGACAGAGCATCTTTTAGCTAATGGAGGTAGAGTGTCTGATAGTGAAGATTCAGATCAAGTCTCCTCAGATGATGAAGATGAGAAGTCTCCCCAAGGTTTCAGCTAGAATAAAATGGAACGTAAGGCGTGCTCTCGTTGTGGAGAAATCGGTCATGTTGCCAGCTCGTGTGCCACTACATGCGTTCATTGTGAGGAAGACCATCCACCCGACAGGTGTCCAACGAGCAGGATCACTTGTTTCTTCTGTGAAGGAACTGATCATGTACCAAAAGATTGTCAATTCAGTTTTTTGCTGACGAAGAAGATGGCCAACCAACCCGCCAGTTCCAATGGAGAGAAGCATCAAGGCAACACAAATCCTCGCCAAGATTACAGTTTCAGCCTAACTCCAGTGCCAGGACAGAGGAATCAAAATGAGAAAAGAAAATGCCGAGTCCGGGAAGATATCTGTTGCTTCAATTGTCAAGGAATGGGTCATTTCGCCGACAAGTGCCCAAAACCGAGAAACATAGCTGCCAGCACGTCAGTCCACGCAACTCCCTGCAATCAGAAGCTTGCTCCTCAGCGAATTGTCATCCATGCATCCCGAAGCAGTCCTATAGCCCGCGTTACAACAGCTCCAACTCCAGCGAGTGCATTACCACAAGGTGTCAATGCTCAATTTCAGCCCCAGCCACCAGTTGACAAGACAGAGGCCAGTATCGGCATTGTACCTTTGGATGTTCCAGCACAGCAGCCAAGAAATCAAGTACAAGATGAAGAACCCAAGCCAATGGGAATGAGAAAAGCATCAACGAAACCTCACCAGAGCTAATCCAAATTGTGGTTAACCAAACCAACATGTTGGCAACAGCCTTTCAACTATTACAGAATTGGAACAACCCAGCAGGGGCAACCAACGTTCAAGTACCTACAGTCCAGCAACAGTGCAAGTTATCAGAATTTCTCAAAATTGAGACTCCAACCTTTGCCATTGCCGTCGAACCTATGGAAGCCAGTGATTGGTTGCGCACAGTCGAGAAGAAGCTGGGGTTGATTCAGTGCACAGACCAGGAGCGGGTTGTCTTCGCAACTCATCAGTTGGTTGGACTGGCTTCAGAATGGTGGGATAGCTACGAAGCATCACGGCCAGAAGGACATACCATCACCTGGGACGAGTTTTCATCTGTATTCAAGAGATCCCATGTTCCCGCAGGAATGATCACACTGAGAAAACGAGAGTTCCGCTACCTGAAGCAAGAAGATTTGACCGTCACAGAGTACCTGCACGAGTTCCATCGTTTGGCTCACTATGCACCAGAAGATGTGGAAAATGATGAAGACAAACAAGAGAAGTATCTCCAGGGGTTAAAAGATGAGATCGCAGTGCAACTACTCCTAGAGGAATATGAAGATTTTGAGAAACTTGTGGACAAAGCCATACAACTCTAAAGTGAGCATAATCGGATGAAGAATTGTAAGAGAAGGATTGTCAGCATCCCAGTATTCCCATGTGGTAACCAAAGACAGCGCACGGAGCCACTTCAGATCACCGGATCTTCTGTTGCGCATCAAGAGTTTCCGCCCCAAGAAGATGGACACAATGCAGACAACAACATTAGCAATACTAATGATGATGATACCACCAACAACCATGCTTCTTGCCCCATTAGTGACCACTCAAATCAAGCGTGCAATGTCAACATCATTCACCAAGGTGTCGATGATAGTATCAATGATGGCACCCAAAATGACAACCCTAGCAATTGTGACTCTGAGAAAGACTCCAATGGTGATAGCAACTATGGTACCACTGATGCCAATGTTAGCAAGGATTTCCAACCACCAATTCCAACTCCAAGTCAGAATGATCGTCCCCAGACGGATAGCTCAGCAAAGAAGACGTTGATTTGCTACAATTGCAAAGGACCAGGGCATTACTCGAGGGACTGCCTGCAACCAAGGCAAAGTCGACCTCCACATTACCGCCAATTTACACGAAGCAGACATCCCAATCGTATTGTGGTCACTGGAGCAAACGCCGTACCCGTGAGGCCTCGTGTTAATCAGAACCCATAGCAGAAACAATGTACCGATGCTAAGCACCTTTCCTTTTAGGCAGTGCTTAGTATTCATGTAATGAGGGAGAAATGTGTAATACAGACAAGTTCTATGAGGGTTCTTTTGGAAGATGTGGATATGTGATTATGTGTATAATTGTTTACTGATAAAGGAGACCTAGGGTCTCATTTCAGAGGAACTATGTTCTAACCTTGAGTTAATAACCAACCTGATGATGGAAAAGAAAATCAAGCGATTAACCAAAGAGACATTTGTTTGGACTAAGAGTTTCAGATGTGTCTTTTTCGGATCAAAGGCAAAGACAGTCAGTATAGCTTTTGGCGAAACACTTCAAGGTTTCACTGGAAGGCAGCAAGCCAAAGGACCTCATTGTCACCAGAAGCATCCACAACTCTCGGAGTGAAGAGTACTTGGTTGACAAAGTTTAAAAGGAGATTGATAGAAGATACCAGCAAAGGTGTTTATTATCGGGCAAAGAAGTAGGTCGAAAGGTGATTGATAAGAGAAATCGGGAAAGAACACATCAAGGTCAAAGGTGTAAAGGAATACGTTGAATGCTAACTGAGGACAACATGAAGAGAATAGTGGGAAGTGAACCAACTGTAAAGAAAGTGAATCCGAGTTGCTTGTTCATGAGAGCTATTCCCAGTTATGAACCAAGTGATATGTTCGAAGATAGTCTATGGAGGTCAGATTAAAATCGCATCTAACAACGAAGCTTCAGATTTGGCAGGATAACGATCAGACCATAAGAAGTCCAGCAGTAAAGCCATTTGGAAAGACGTCAAAGCATGTCAAGTGGGATAAGTTGGTTCTGTTGAGAAACATAATTCAAAGGCAAAGTTATCGACCCTTGCATCAAATAGCAGAAATAGCTAGCACCTGGAGACCAGGAAAGCTAATATGAGGCAGTTGGTGGCAAGTTAGAAGTAAATGACAAGCATGATATTCTTATGATGACAAACATGGTATCCTAGTAATGACAAGCTAGTGTTGACGCATGGCATGAAGTGGTAACTTGTATGAGGTTGACTCCGAAGATATGAATCATGAGAAGTTCTGGAACGGAAGCATCATTAAACTACCGCAACCTAGTCTGAGTCAGCTAAAAGGTGCACCCTGGTTCAAGTCAGGTGAAGAGAAGATTCCATCCGCAACGGGAGGTCAAGCCAAGCAGTTCCGAGTGGTGAAGCTTTGCTGAAAGTTTGTGAAGACGGAGCGGAAGAAGTCAAACAAGAAGAGAAAACCACCCAACCTATCTTCTTGCTAGCCTCCTCGAATCTCGGGGACGAGATTCTTGTAAGGGGGGTGGATTTGTCACGTCCTGATAAATTCATCCCGAAATAAAAATCATTTTCTAAAAGGAATAATAGAATTAATTAAAATTCGAAAAGAAGTTGGCAAACACTAAAATACGTACAAGAAAAATTCAAATGAGGCCCGGAGAATTTTTGTTAAATTCTCCTTGGTCTAAAAGGAGCCCTCAAATTTTAGTGGAATTTTCAGAGCACAAATAATAATTATTAAGAAATAAACAAAGTTAAAATGATTTTATAAAAAGAAAAGCTCTAAAAAGTCCTTTTTCCCCCCCTCCCCCTCTTGGGCCGGCTCGGCTCATCTCCCTCCCCCTCTCTCTCCTCTTCCCCGCGGCCCATTCGGAATCCTCCCCGCGCGCGCGCCGCTGACGGGCGGGCCCGCCCGCCACCCTCGCTGACGGGTGGGGCCCACCCGTCGTCCCCTACCTCGCGTCGCTCCCGCCGCCTCGCCCGTGCCCTAGCGCCGCCGCCGCCGCGGATTTCGCCGCATCCCGCCGTCCCCGCGCGCAATAAAGAGGGGGAAATCACTCCCCGTGATTCCCTCTCCCTTTTCCCCCACTTTTCCCTCTCTCTCTCTCCCTCGGATTCGTTTGGAAACACTCCCGCAAACCTCGCCGGCGCCATTGATGGAGCCCGAGATCGCCGCGCCGGTTTCCTTCCCCTCCGGCCGCCCTCACTCACTCCCAACCCTATATAAACACTCCCCGTGCCTCCCTCCACCGTTTCCGCCACTCGTCGCTCTCTCTCCCCGTCGGAATCGAGCTCGCGCCGTCGTCCTCTCTCTCCGCCGTCGCCGCCGAGCTCCGGTTCGCCGCCGTCGTTGCCCCGGACCATCTCCCGCTTCGGCATCGCCTTCTTCAGGTTCGCTGCGACCTCGCCGACCTCGTCCACCTCTCCGTTTCGGTCGCCGATCGCCGGAACGCCGCCGTCCCCGTCTATCCGAGCCGCGCCGCCGCCTTCCTCCGCTCCGGTCGCCGTTCCCGTCGTCGCCGTCGACCCGGGGTGAGCCGTGGACCGCCGTTTCACTTCCCCCTTCCCTCCCCTCTCTCGGGCGCCGCTCCGCCGCGCCGGTGGTCGCCGGCGGCGACCATTGGGGCGCGGGTGCGCCGCCTCCCATCGGCTGTGCCGGCGAGGCCGCCTTCGGGCGCGCCCCGCGGCTACCATGTGGGGCCCGGCCGTCAGCCGCCCGCGCCCTCGGGTGCGGCTGACGCGTGGGACCCACGGCGCCGGCCGGCGTAAGCCGCGTGCACCCGGTCCACCGTGGACCGTGAGGCTGCCGCGTGGGCCCCACTCCCGTGGACCTGGTCCGCGCGCCCCTCCCCTCGGCTGACGCAATAAATCCGATTTTAAATTAAAATTTAAATGAAGAAATTCGCAAATATCCATTTAAAGAGCATATAAACTTCAAATGGCCATAACTTGGCCATTTGAACTCGGAATTGGACCGTTCAAGTCTCTAATTTTTCCTTAAGAAGTCAAGAACCCATTTTTGTGCTTTGTTTCTGCTTGTTATATGGGGTTTATTAGAGTAAAAGCCTTTTCTTTTCTGTTGGTCGTGTAGACGCTGCAGCTTCGGAAGATCTGCTCTTCGTGGAAGTTGAAGCCGATGTTTGGGAAAGCGAGCAAGGCAAGTCACATCATCCTTGAACATATTGAATCCCAGTTTGTAAAATTATTCTGATTTAAATTATTGCATTATCGCTTTATTTAAATTCCTGCGTTATCACTGTTTTATTTAGCCATGCCTATTTACCTTTGTTATGACCTTATTATTATTGCTATTGTTATTATTACCTTGTTCACCCTATAATAAACAAAACCCCAACTAGTGGACACTCTATTCATGGTGCCACTAGTATGAATTTAGGTAGATGCTTCGCTGATTAATAGGACAACATTAGGTGGTTTTTATAACTTTAGACTTTGGGAAATCTCATATCTTTTGGACATTATGGAATTGTTGGATTATGGTGGAATTGGACATACCCCTCTCTTCCTCTTTCAAAACCCCTAAAACCTGTTTTCCGGTGGGGTTTGGGTGCATGCCAGTTGTGGGAAGTAGCACCCCGGCCACTATAAGGATTAAGCTCGGGCCTCTGTTGCAAAGCACTACCGTACTTCCACATGTCTAGTGGGTAAGGCTTAGTTTGTGGCTCAGTCTGGATATAAACAAAAGTACACGGATGGAGATGGACGAAGTCGGGGGTCGATGGACATCTCTAGGACAAATGAAGGCTACACGAGCTGCGGCCCGGTAGTCGAGATGTCATGGCACAGGGCTGGTGTCCTGCTGCTAGGGGCTCAATCCTGCCTACCTATCCCGGAGGTTCCGGCCGTAGGTGGGATTGGGTCGGTACTCTTGTCTATGGCTAGGATGGGTTGGGAACTATGTCACGTCTTCCGTCCGTATACCGTGGTGGTATGTGGCACGTGGTTACACGTGAGGAAGATGTGTCTTGTGGGTAAAGATGTACACCTCTGATCAGAGTATAATCTATTCGAATAGCCGCGCCCTCGGTTATGGGCAAGCCAAGCAATGTACCCAAGTTAGTGTTTTAATTCTTAAAATTTGTTCAACAACTAAAATGTGGAATGGTTGGCCTGGGTTGGCTTGGGACGAGCTGGGACCCAGGGTCGGGTTGCCAGTTCGGTCTGAATCATCGTAGGCCTTGGGTTAAGGCAGGTTCGTGCGGGTTCACGACCTTGATTAATAATACTGTGTAGCTCTAGGATCGTCTTTATAAAATGGCTTTGGGCAACTAAGTGACTTTTAAATGCTGTTTTCTGCAAAACTTAACCCCTATATTATTACCCCTTGTACCCCCTTGCATTAATCATGCATCTGCCGGTGTGGCTTGCTGAGTACTGTGGTTGTACTCATTCTTGCTCAATCTTTCCCCTGGTGGAGGAGTTCATTCTCCGACAGGGTGGCTAAGCAAATGGTCCACCGAATTATCACCTTTCGACCTACACTTTGTTGCTCGCACTGCAATTAACTACCAAATCCTCGTTGATTTTGTGGCCGAATGGACGCCAGCATCCGCCCAGAGCTCGAACCAGTCGAACAACCATGGGTCATGTATTCCAACGGGTCGTGGTCTCACAAAGGGGCGGGTGTCGCCATGATCCTAACTTCGCCAGATGGAGTGTCGATACGTTATGCTGCAAGCTTGCAGTTCAATACAACCAACAACACGGCCAAATATGAAGCAGTGTTCATGGGCCTGAGAAAGGCGAAAGCACTGGGCATTCGGCGTTTGCTAATCCGAACGGACTGAAAGCTTGTCGCTAGCCAAGTTGAGAAATCATTCGAGGCGAAAGAAGAAGGAATGAGGAGATATCTTGAAACCGTTCGGTCAATGGAGAAAAGCTTCGCCGGAATAACGGTCGAACACTTACCCTGAGGCCAGAATGAAGAAGCTGACGCATTGGCAAAGTCAGCCGCTTGTGGGGGACCACATTCGCCAGGAGTCTTCTTTGAAGTCTTGTATACACCAAGTGTGGCGACTGACAGCTTAGACATCATGGCAATCGACCAAGGCGAACTGGGCGATGACCCGGACGATTGGCGAACGCCATTCGTCAAGCATCTTAAGGAAGGATGGCTGCCAAACGATGAAAACCAAGGCGAAGTAATTACAGCTCCAAGCTGCAAGGTACAAGTTTGTTTCTGGACAAATGTATCGAATAGGGATAGTGCAGCCTATGCTTCGTTGCGTCTCTCTCCCTGAGGGAATGTGTGGAGCACACCAAGCGGCAAGGACCGTTGCATCAAAAGTATTTCGCCAAGGCATATATTGGCCAACCGTACTCAAAGTATGTGTTGAGCAAATTAAAAAGTGCGAAAGCTGTCAGCGGCATAGCCGAAACCAAATAGCACCACAATACGAATTACAGCCAATCGCACCAATCTGGCCATTCGCAAGATGGGGTTTAGACATCATCGGCCTGTTCCCGACGGCGGAAATGGGTACAGGTTTGCCATCGTAGCCATCGAGTACTTCTTGCGATGGATCGAGGCTGAACCACTCGCTACAATAACCGCAGCCGAGGTTCAGAAATTCGTCTGGAAAAACATCGTTTGTCAGTTCGGGATACCGAAAGAGTTCATCACTGACAATGGCAAGCAGTTTGACTCTGCGAGATTCAAAGAAATGTGCGAAGGGCTAAACCTGGAAATTAGGTTCGCATCGGTCGCGCACCCGCAGTCGAATGGGGCGGCCGAACGGGCGAATGGTAAAATTCTCGAAGCTCTCAAAAAGAGACTTGAGGAGGCGACAAAGGGAAAATGGCCGGATGAAATGCTATCTGTTCTTTGGGCCCTTCGGACGACCCCCACAAGGCCAACCAAAATCAGCCCATTCATGCTCCTCTATGGCGACAAGGCAATGACACTAGCTGAACTAGGGGCTAATTCGCCGAGGGTGGTATTCTCTGGGGGCGAAGATGGGCGAGACGTGTCACTCGAACTCCTGGAGGAGGTAAGAGTAGAAGCACTAGAGCATATGAACAAGTACGCAGTAGGCACTTCAGCAACCTATAACAAAAAGGTTCGACCGACAGAGCTTTTGCCTAGCCATCTGGTGCTAAGGAAGAAGGCGAATCCCGTGGCAATCGGAAAATTGGAGTCCAAATGGGAAGGGACGTATCTGATCAAGCATAGATCGCGAACGGGCTCCTTTCGGCTGGCTACTTTGGAGGGCGAAGAGTTCGACCACTCTTGGAATGCTAACTCACTTACGCGTTTCTATGTGTAAAATGGGTGGCACCCGATTCACCAAATTGTAAAAATGTACATATTATGTAAGTCATTCGGCACAAAAAAATAAGAGGAAAATGAAAAAGAAAAAAAAATTGGACGTACGGCTATTATCCACCTTAGAGGCTCGAACCAGTATAAAAATCTTCGTGTCTTTTTTTTGGCCTTTTTGTGAATGATGTCTTCGTGGAAAAACCCCAAAGCAAACGCCTGATCAGCGAACACGCCAGGGGGGCGAAACAAATCGTTCGAATCATAGCTCACCGAATGTTGAAACCGCGACAGCTCGATTTTGGGAACAACCAAACGTCGTTGCATCCGGCTTATGCATAGGCTACGGCGCTCCAGTGCGCGCTTGCTACGAGCCGAAAACGGAAGAAAAGAGCTGGAAAATAAACATATCTTCTCGCTAAATCACGCAAAGGGGCCAACATGTTTCGACCTAACGAAAGCACAAGAGTGACTATGCGAACATAAGCTCAAAGATATGTCGAAAATAACTCACAAGTTTCAAACAGGGGAAGGCAAAAAATCATCGTGCTTACGAAAGTAGCTCTCACAAAAAGATTACATCATCATCTGCACATTCATCCACACCTATAGTACAGTCCGGCGAACAAGGTTTGTCGTCACTACTAATATTGTACACAACCCTTAAAGGGGACGGAGGACAAGCACATACTAAACTATAACAGCGACGGGTGATCGCCTCTTGGCGGCTCGACCTCTTGAAGTTTCGCCAAGAGTTGGTACTATCTTCGCGACGCGCAACGTGGTAGCGGTCGTAATCCTCCAGGGTACGACCTGTGTGCGCCCGCATCCATCCCGCCACCTTCAAAACCTTGTAACCGTTTCCGTTTATTTGCATTTCGCGGTAAACAGGCCGAAACGGACATCTAACCTTCGGCAGGCCTTTCACTGCTACAAATTTCTCGTTCTTATTTCGCCAATCCCCGAAAGGGGGCCAAACGCACGACTTTCGCCTAACACCCTACCAACATGGCGTAAAAGTATGGGGCAAAGTCAATGAAACGGCACGGAAAAGAAGGGGGAATACTAGTGAAATCAGTTATCCACCGCAAGGAGAATATGTAACTAGCGAAATATCAACGTTTCATTAACAACCTTAACACAAACCACGGTTACATGATAATAGCGGCCTACAGCCAAATGTACAAAATATCCTAAACTATTAGTTATAGTGCTAAGGCTAAGAAAACAAGAAACGCGAGGGCGAAGGGCCTCACACCTCAGGGTGGTCTTGGCCTTCGTTGCCTTCGCCCTCATTGTCAGCTGCAGCACCGGAAGGCTTTGGCTCGTCAGTGGTGGCCGCCGCGGCGGCACGCTCGGCCTTCACGATCCTCTCCAGCTGCTCTCCTAGCCGAGTCTTCGCGTTGGACCACCCGTCGCACTCCCAAAAGCCCTTCCGAAAGGCCTTCAAAGCCACTGAAGCGGATTGGGAGTTCTCGGGCCAGTCCTTCTTCACAATCCGAGGAAAGTCCTCGACATGGTCACAACTATGCTCGTGAAGAAGGCTAAGAACAAACCCCGTGGCAACCCGGGCGCAGCAATCGCTGTATGCACCAGCCACTTCGACAACTGACCCAGCCGCGTCCTGCGTCCACTCAGAGAAGTCGTAAGCCCGTCTTCGCCAGGAGCACTGTTCGCGCACGCGCCAACGTCGGTAAGGGCTAGGCGAAGCGTGTAGCAGGCCTGCTTAGTAGACTCCATCGCCGGCGCCAGAGCTTTGGCAGCAGTTTCTGCCGAACTAAGCCGGGCCTCAAGGGACCTAATCTTCTCCTCTACTACGGCGAGCCGCCCTTCCCGTTCGGCGGCATTCTTCTTCGACTTCTCCAAGTCGGTGCAAAGAGACTTGTTCTCCCCAGAAAGGGATTTGCTCTCCGCGTTTGCCTTCTTGAGGGCATCTGCCATGACGCGGCGCTCGTCCTCCTTGTCGCGAAGGTCCTCCTCGGCTTTCCGAAGGCGAAGCCGATACCCGTCCAGCCGAACCAGGGTGAATTTCTTCGCGCTGCAATGCGCCGCAAGAGCCTAACAAAAAAGAGAGAAACTGTTAAAGGTGAGAAGTAGGAGCCAAAGTAAACAGGACGAGGAGCCGAAAAGGAAATCGCCGTACCCGAATGAGTAGGCTCTCCGCAGCCGCACACCCTTCGCCGAACTCATTTAGCTCGGTAAAAGGGCTAGGGCCGCCTGACGGTGAAACAATTTGACAAACGCCTTCGACGAAGGGACTGATCTCCAGTCGACAGGCGAAGTTGGCGGATATGAAATGGGGGGCGGTGTTAACAACCAAATTTGGTAAGTATTCGTATCAGGAAAGGAGATTTGGTCCGAGAAGAGTTGGAGGCGGAGATCGAGTTCTGGAACAGAGCAGGAATCGGCTACGGTTAGGATCGGCTACGGCTAGGATCGGCTAAGGTCGAGTTAAGCTAAATAAGCTGGTATAGCCGATTCTTACGATACAACTTGTGCGCGACGTCGTGCTCAGGTTGATGTGCTTCAAGATGATTGCCACGCATGGATAGAGTCCTGGGAAGGCAATTGTATCTATTAATTAGGATTATTTATGTAAATTCCTTATAGATAAGTGTGGGCAAGAGTCTGCCGCAAAGACTTGTGATATTTTAGAGTTTGTTAGAGATAATGGTCATGGCCGGTACGGGCATATCTTGTAATCCTCGGGTATAAATAGACCCCGAGCCCTATGTAATTTGAACACACACACATTCAATACAATTCTGGCGCATCGCCACCTTTCGTTTTTGTTTTATTTCGACGAGTTCTTGCTTTCGGGTTGAGCTGCATCGGTTTCGATCTTCAACAAGAGGTAAAACTCGTTATGACGAATTATGTTCTTAGGGATTAGTGCTTACATCTTCATGACACTCTAATCTCGTTTATATAATTCGCCGAGTTATCATATATCTTACATAATCTTCAACAATATCTCTATCTAACCTATTATCGGCTAACATTTGCATGCAAAAGACAGCCGATTAGGTTAGATCTCGACGTTGATTTAGATTATATAAGATATCTACCATTCTATGAATCTTCTAGCGGCTTGATTGTCTAGATATTGTTCTTCTTTTCATACTTAATGCCGCATCAATTGAGTTTGATCTATTGAGTCGTGCTTAGAATATTGATCTCTAGCCTGCCATCTAGTTGTCGATTAGAATAGCATCGGAGTTTCAGCCAATCGTATATGATTTAACCGTACTTATTCTGTTTGTCTCACTGATATGTTAAATCTAACCTTTATATTGAGACATTGCTATATCCAAATGTGTTAAATTATTGTGCAACATATCATTTACTGTTTCAACGTCTTGATACAAAGCAGTATCGGAGTATTAGCCGATACATGCTAGATCTATCCGATCGGCTATGCTATAAACATATATAATCCTGTTATGGATGTATATTTCGATCTAAGTGATTTATACTGTCTCGGTGTGGTAACCGATCTATCCCAATCACTTGATTTAAGTAAATATCAATATAAGGATTATATACTGTTAATATTTACAGCCGATCAAGTAAGTTTAGTTTTTCCTTACTTATTCATGACTGCCGATCGATACACAGATGACATCGTCTCGAATATAAATGATATGTCATCGGCATCTGGCCGATCGGCTATCATTTATACACTTAACCACGGTTCCTTTGTCTTTATTTCTTGTTGATTACAGGATCAAATCAACTGGCACGCTCATACATCCGAAGGCGAGTTTCGGACATGCACTGGAGTTAAGCAGATCTCCCAGGCCTCGTGTTTTCTGTCAACACGCTTTTGGCACGCCCGGTGGGACCTGATCAGAAGTCAGATGTCAGATCTTCCTCATGGCCGAGAAAGCAGTGCCACCAAGCCCAGGCTCCGTTAGAGGCAAAGCGCCAAAGCCAGGGTTGACCGACATCATTGAGGACAATGTCCTGCCGGTTGATCCCGACAAGTTCACACTTGACCAGAAGCAGGAGTTGGAAGCAATGATGCAACAAGCGCGAGATCAGTATCTGAGCTCATTCATGCAAACTCGGAAGGGAACGCTGGTTCAGAAGTACAAGATGAAGCTAGTCGCCGATATCCCTGGAACCGGTTCTTCTAAAGATGGAGAAGTGAAACAAGATCCAGATGGCTCGGCCTAGCCAAGCATCAAAGGTGCTACCAGTGGTTATGCAGGAAATCAAGGCGATAACCTTCCAGAGATGCTTGGAGCTCTAAGTCGTATTGCCCAAGAACTACAAGGAGGAAATTTCAGTCAAGATATTCAGGAGTCTTTCAACAACTTTCAGGATCGGGTTGACTACGCGGTGCACCATGCTTTGATCAATCAATCCGGGGTATTAGTCAACACACTGTCAAACATGATGAAGACGATAGCCGATGGCTCGATAGCTGAGCATCAGGCTACAGGCCTGGTCTACTTGCCAGGAGGTGTTTTTCCAAGCTATCGAACCTTAATCACTGATGCTCAACCAGTTGTGCAGGCAGCTCCACCTATCGCACCCGTGGCTCAATCAACAGCATCAGCATCAACACCCTTACCTGCTGCATCGGCTACCGCGGCAGCTCAGCCGATGAACCCTCGATTACTAATGAGGGAATATTCACAGCCTGCTGGACAGACCTCGAATCAGCCAACTCAAGATCAGGTTGCTGCTTTGTTTCTCCCACCACCACCAGTTGTTGATCCGGCGCAACAGCAGCCGATCCAGCAGGCACCACCAATTCAGCTGGTGGTGCAGTCGATCCAGCAACAAGTCGTGCAGCCAACGCAGCAGGCACCATCAACTCAGCTGGTGGTGCAACAGATCCAACAGCAGGTCGCGCAGCCAGCGCACCAAGCACCACCAACTCAGCCGGTGGTGCAACCGATCCAACCGCAGGCCGTACAGCCAATGCAGCAGGCACCGCTAATTCAGCCGATGGTACATCCGGCCCAACAACAAGTTGCGCAGCCGGTTCAACAAGCGCCGTTAACCCAGCAGCATCTCCAACCAATCCAGCAAACGCCACCAAGGCAACGGCTTCAGCCGATTCAACAGACTCCGGTACGGCAACAGCCGATCCAGCACTTGGGGTCAGCCAATGCATCGGCTGGGTTCGCAGCACTTGGGGGGCAACCTGCGCAGCAAGTTGTGAATCAAGCCACCCCAGAACATTTGGTTCATCACGTACAACCGGACGGCACCGTGATACCCCAGATGGTTCCTGAGCACTTGGTACGCAATATCCAGCCGAATCTGCATAATTACCAAGGAGGCAACTTAAGCTATCAGTATCAGCCTCCATCCCCGCAAGCCCAGTATCAACCAGGGGGATCGGCCCAGCAATAGTTTGTTCCCCAGTTTGGTCAGTTTAAGCCCATGCAGCAGCAATCGCATGGAGCAGGTCAGCAACGACCATGGGCCGATGTGATTGCCGACGTAATGAGGGAGCAATTTGGGCTCAGGCCAAAAGAGACTGGGAGTTTGTATCGGCAACCTTATCCCGAGTGGTTCGAGAGGGTTCCTCTTCCCAATCGGTTTAAAATTCCAGATTTCTCCAAGTTTTCAGGACAAGAGGGCGTGTCAACTTATGAGTACATCAGCCGATATCTTGCTCAGTGTGGAGAAGCATCGGCTGTGGACGCCTTGAGAGTTAGGATGTTCCGATTATCTTTGTCCGGATCAGCTTTTACCTGGTTCTCATCTTTGCCATATGGGTC
The DNA here is from genome assembly GCF_034140825.1 of Oryza sativa Japonica Group. Classification (NCBI taxonomy): domain Eukaryota; kingdom Viridiplantae; phylum Streptophyta; class Magnoliopsida; order Poales; family Poaceae; genus Oryza; species Oryza sativa. Next base: position 12,089,465 of record NC_089040.1, on the reverse strand, counting down.
GGTCAATAGTTGGGCCGATTTAGAGAAGCAGTTCCACAGCTATTTCTACAGCGGGGTCCACAAAATGAAGTTGTCCGATTTAACAGCAATCAAACAGCGGTATGATGAGCCTGTACACGAGTATATTCAGAGGTTCAGAGAGATGAGGAACAAGTGCTTCAGCTTAAGTTTGACCGATGCCCAGTTAGCCGATTTGGCTTTCCAGGGTATGATCCCTCCAATCAGGGAGAAGTTCTCATCCGAAGACTTCGATAGCCTATCACATTTGATACAAAAGGTAACCTTGCATGAGCATAGGTCGGTTGACGTCAGGAGGAGCTCTAAAAAGGTTAACCACGTTTGCCCGTATATGTATGGATCGGACGATGAAGATGATGACTCTGAGATAGCTGCAGCCGAGTGGGTAAGGAGCAAAAAGGTTATACCGTGTCAATGGGTGAGAAGTCCTAGAAAGGAGCAAAAGTATGATTTTGATATCACTAAAGCTGACAAGATCTTTGACTTGCTACTCTGAGAAAAGCAGATTCAGCTTCCTGCCGGTCATACGATCCCATCGGCTGAAGAATTAGGCAAGAAGATATACTGAAAGTGGCACAATTCTGGATCTCATTCTACCAACGATTGCAAGGTTTTTAGACAGCAAATCCAAGTGGCTATCGAAGGGGGAAAGATTAAGTTTGACGATTCCAAGAAGCCGATGAAGGTCGATGGGAATCCTTTTCCCGTCAATATGGTGCATACAGCAAGTCAAGCAGCCGATGGACCTCGTTCAAAGGGTTTCCAAGTACATTCGGCTAGAATTATTGATAAATATCAAAGGAGGTATGATAAGCACCAGGGGAGACGTTATGAGGAGAACGACAATGGTTTTGATCCTCATTGGGATTGTGAGTTCTTCAGATTCTGCTGGAACGAAAGAATGAGGTTGCCATCTATTGAAAACTGTCCTGGGTGTAGTGATGTCATTGAGAGCTCAAGCCGACCACATAATAGGGGTGATCGGCCAAGACAGACAAGACTCCCTGTTCATCAAAGGTTGGGTCCGATGGGTCAAGATCATGGTCGAGAAGACGAGCCGACCAGGAAGAATCAATGGTGTCCTTCTGGTATTTTCACAAAGAACCAGAAAAGGAGGGTCCAGAGATTGAGGAGCAGGGAACATTTTCAGGAGGTTGAAGAGGAAATCAATCATCGGCTGAAGAAACCAAGACCGAGGCAGGTGTGGCGCGTTAAGAGTCAAGCTCCTGCAGCCGATGATGCTACAGCCGATGAAGCGAAGAGGTTGGCAAAAGGAAAGAGTGTTGTTACAGCACCAATCAACATGGTCTTTACGCTGCCAACCGAATTCGGAATTAGTCAGGCCGATGTCGATGAAGTGGAAGAAGAATCGGCCAAGCTAGTCCTATCATCGGAGCAGGCGGTATTTGAGAAGCCCAAGGGAACGGAGAATCGGCATCTTAAGCCATTGTATGTAAATGGCTACGTCAATGGGAAGCCGATGTCTAAAATGATGGTCGATGGTGGGGCTGCGGTGAATTTGATGCCTTATGCTACGTTCAGGAAGCTGGGTAGGAATGCCGAGGATCTCATCAAGACAAATGTGGTGCTCAAAGATTTTGGCAGTAACCCATCAGAAACCAAAGGTGTTTTAAATGTGGAGTTGACAGTCGGCAACAAAACTATTCCTACCACGTTTTTTGTCATTGATGGGAAGGGTTCATATAGTTTATTGCTTGGAAGAGATTGGATTCATGCCAATTGTTGTATCCCTTCAACTATGCATCAGTGCTTGATTCAGTGGCAAGGTGACAAGATAGAGGTTGTGCCAGCCGACAGGTCAGTTAATGTTGCCAATGCCGATTTAGCTCTTTGGGAGATGGATGGCCTTGATTGCTTATCTGGGAAAGTCTGGGATGGAGATTTTCTAAAAGTGTCCGATTCTGATATACAGCCAATTGAAGATGGAGAATCCAAGCTATTACTTTGAGGGCGTTGTGGAGGGTTCAGCAGGGTCAAGGTTTTATGTCGGCCGATGATTTGGAAGAAATTGATATAGGTCCAGGTGATCTGCCAAGGCCGACATTCATTAGCAAAGGTTTGTCTTCGGAGTTCAGAACCAAGTTGATAGAACTCCTAAAAGAGTTTAGAGATTGCTTCGCTTGGGAATATTATGAGATGCCCGGACTCAGCCGATCGATCGTCGAACATCGGCTACCTATCAAACCAGGAGTTAGACCACGTCAGCAACCTCCAAGGAGATGTAAAGCCGATATGCTCGAACCTGTTAAGGCTGAGATTAAACGATTGTACGATGCTGGTTTTATTCGTCCCTGCCGATATGCAGAGTGGGTCTCTAGCATAGTTCCAGTTATTAAAAAGAATGGCAAGGTCAGGGTGTGTATTGATTTTCGATATTTGAATAAAGCGACACCGAAGGACGAATATCCAATGCCAGTAGCTGATCAGCTGGTCGATGCCGCATTAGGAAACAAGATTTTGCGTTTTATGGATGGGAACGCAGGTTATAATCAGATCTTTATGGCTGAGGAAGATATACATAAAACGGCCTTTAGATGTCCTGGTGCAATCGGCTTATTTGAATGGGTTATTATGACTTTCGGCCTGAAGAGTGCTGGAGCGACATATCAGCGGGCCATGAACTATATATATCATGATCTGATCGGCTCATTGGTCGAAGTTTATATTGACGATGTGGTTGTCAAGTCCAAAAAAGTTGCTGATCACATAGCCGATTTAAGAAAAGTCTTCGAGAGAACCAGGAAATATGGCTTGAAGATGAATCCGACAAAATGTGCTTTTGGTGTATCGGCTGGCAAGTTTTTGGGATTTCTTGTTCATGAAAGAGGGATCGAGGTAACTCAGCGGAGCATTAACGCAATCCAAAGAATTAAACCCCCGAAAAATAAAACCGAGTTACAAGAGATGATCGGTAAGATTAATTTTGTCAGAAGTTTTATCTCCAATTTGTCAGGAAAGTTGGAACCTTTCACGCCTTTATTGAGGTTGAGAGCCGATCAGCAATTTACTTGGGGGGCAGAGCAGCAAAAAGCTTTGGATAATATCAAGGAATATCTTAGCTCTCCTCCTGTTTTGATTTCCCCACAGAAGGGAATACCGTTCCGATTGTATTTATCGGCCGGTGAGAAGTCAATCGGCTCAGTTCTGGTTCAGGAGCTGGAAGGGAAGGAGCGAGTTGTGTTCTATCTTAGTCGACGGCTCCTGGATGCTGAGACTCGGTATTCTCCCGTGGAGAAGTTATGCTTGTGCCTTTATTTTTCGTGTACGAGGTTGAGGCATTATCTATTACCTAATGAGTGCACTGTTATATGCAAAGCCGATGTAGTCAGATACATGCTGTCGGCTCCGATATTAAAGGGACGAGTTGGAAAATGGATATTTTCTTTATCCGAGTTTGATCTTCATTGTGGACAAGCTATAGCCGATTTCATTGTGGAACATCGTGATGATTCAATCGGCTCGGTTGAAATAGTGCCATGGACTTTATTCTTTGATGGATCGGTCTGTACCCATGGTTGTGGCATCGGCTTAGTTATAATTTCCCCTCGGGGGGCATGTTTTGAGTTTGCTTATACTATTAAACCATATGCAACTAATAATCAAGCTGAATATGAGGCAGTGCTCAAGGGGTTGCAGTTACTCAAGGAAGTTGAAGCCGATATTATTGAAATCATGGGGGATTCTTTGCTAGTAATCAGCCAGTTGGCAGGCGAATATGAATGCAAGAATGATACATTGCTGGTTTATAATGAGAAGTGCCTAGAGCTAATGAAAGAGTTTCGGCTGGTTACTTTGAAGCATGTATCTCGAGACCAAAATCTTGAAGCTAATGATTTGGCTCAAGGGGCATCGGGATATAAGCCGATGATCAAGGATGTGAAGGTTGAGATTGCAGCAATATCAGCCGATGATTGGAGGTACGATGTGCATCAGTATTTGAGCAATCCTTCTCGATTGGCTTCTAGGAAATTACGATATAAGGCGTTGAAGTATACATTGCTGGATGACGAGCTCTATTATCGGACGATTGATGGGGTATTACTTAAGTGTTTGAGTGCCGATTAGGCTAAGGTTGCAATCGGTGAAGTTCATGAGGGAATCTGTGGTACTCATCAATCGGCTCACAAGATGAAATGGTTGCTTCGATGTACAGGATATTTTTGGCCGACGATGTTGGAGGATTGTTTCCGATATTATAAGGGTTGTCAAGATTGTCAGAAGTTTGGAGCAATTCGACGAGCACCGGCGTCGGCTATGAATCCTATAATCAAACCATGGCCGTTCAGAGGTTGGGGAATTGATATGATTGGCATGATAAACCCACCATCAAGCAAAGGACATAAATTTATATTGGTGGCGACCGATTATTTCACCAAATGGGTAGAAGCAATTCCCTTGAAGAAAGTTGATTCGGGAGATGCCATTCAGTTTGTTAAAGAGCATATAGTCTATCAATTTGGTCTTCCTCAAACTATTACTACGGATCAGGGTTCCATATTCGTGTCCGATGAGTTTGTTCAGTTTGCTGATAGCGTGGGTATCAAGTTGTTGAATTCTTCACCTTATTATGCACAAGCTAATGGGCAAGCCGAGGCGTCCAATAAGAGTTTGATCAAGTTGATCAAGCGGAAGATTTCCGATTATCCTCGGCAGTGGCATACTCGTTTGGCTGAAGCATTATGGTCTTATAGGATGGCTTGTCATGGATTGATCCAAGTTCCTCCTTACAAACTCGTCTATGGACATGAGGCTGTTCTGCCTTGGGAAGTTAGAATCGGCTCTCGCCGAACGGAGTTGCAAAATGATTTGACAGCCGATGAGTATTACAATCTTATGGCCGATGAGAGGGAGGATTTGGTTCAGTCACGTTTGCGAGCCCTTGCGAAGGTTACTAAGGATAAGGAACGAGTTGCTCGGCATTATAATAAGAAAGTTGTGCCTAAGGATTTTTCAGAGGGTGAACTTGTCTGGAAGTTGATATTGCCGATTGGTACTCGTGATAGTAAATTCGGCAAGTGGTCGCCGAATTGGGAGGGACCGTTCCAGATTCATAAAGTTGTTTCTAAGGGAGCATATATGTTGCAAGGGCTTGATGGTGAAGTTTATGGACGAGCGCTTAATGGTAAATACTTGAAGAAGTACTATCCGAGTATATGGATCAATTCCTGATCGGCTCCTAGTGTCGATACATGGTAGCCGATGCGTGTGCATCGCCTTGAGATGGCCGATATTGTTATATCGCCCTTTGTTGATTTATAATGTAATCGGCTGACAGTTGCCGATTTACAATGGCCGATATTGCTATATCGCCCTTAGTTGTTTTATAGTTTTATCAATGCCGTTGACATTGTAAAACTAGGGGGGCATATACAGAGCATATACAGAGAGGCAAAATTTTTTGAGCAAATCCTACAGTTATAATAATCTCGGCATAGAAGGATGTTAAGTGATGAAGTATCAAGATGTTTAGCCGATTACAAAAAGTCTGAGACCTATTACATTGAGATTACTGTGATAAATACTGCTGAATAGCCGATATAGCGTTCTGCCTAATTTGCTCTACTTCCTCTATGGCCTGAGCGTCTTGAGCGTCGGTTCCAGGAATAACTTTTAGGGACTTGGTCAGTTCAGAGACATGCTTAATAGCCGATTTAAGCCTGGCTTTCTGCTCTTCAATGGACTTGGGGAGATCGGCTAGTTTCTTGCGCTCCATATCTAGCTCAACGTTGCATTCTTCAAGTTGTGCTAGGAGGTCAATCTTGCGAGCTTCAAGCCGATCAATGTTAGATTTGATTGGACCTTCAGATAGTTGATTAAGCTTGGATTTTTCTTCATGCACAAGTTGTCGGTTGGCTTGGATAGTGGATTCAATGTCTTTGCGTTCTCGCCGTTCGGCTAGTCTTAACTTCGCTTTCTCCAATTTGAACTGGTGTTGCTCAAGGTAGACAGCAGGAGTAAGGATATCGGCTAGCTCATCTGGAATTGAAATTTGAATTTCGTGCAGCCGAGCTCTGATTGGGCCACAGTCAACCACTAAGCTGTCTAGCGATGATGCTTCTAGCCGATCCAAGATACTTTTTAGAGTTTTCTTGACATCATCAGATAAGGGAGTCAATGCTTTGCTTGTAGTATCTTCTTCTCCTTCATCAAGATAGTCTCTGATATCAAAAGAGAAAAGATCGGCTAAGACCTGTGGCGATAATATGAAAGCGGTTAGAAACTAAACAATTGTAGCCGATTTGTATGCTTACTAGGAGACACTTACTGGGATAGCAGGAACGGCTGGTTGTTCTTCTTCCTCGACATGATGACTTCCTGCGGCTGAAGGGGTCTGGTCACTTGATGATTGTTGAGCCGAGGGAGAAGGAGGAGGTGAAGGCTGAAAAGAAAGCAAGCGTTAAGTAGAGTTGGCCAAAATTAGCTGTTGAACAGTTTAAATTATCTTACTGGAGGGGCTGGTTTAGATGTTGTTGCAGCCGATTTCTTTTTCACTGCAGTCTTCTTTTTCTGCAATTATAAGACTTGGGAATAATCGGCTATAAGGTAAAAGGGTTTTGAAAAGAATTAATGAAGAACACTTACCCTTGAGAAGTGGACTGGGGCAGATGGAGTTGGAAGGGTTTGCTTAGGTGAAGTCGATGGTGTCCTTTCAGTATCGCTTACTTCAGCTGCGGCTTGATCGACTTCATCTCCAATTGCTTCTTCATCTAAGGCTTGTTCGATAGATGGATCCAGGTCAGGCAGATCATCGGCTGGCTTGTCATCTGGTTTGGCTCTCTTGACTCTGGTCTTTTTCTTTGGAGCCAGGATTGAGGTGCTTATGGTTGAAGCTCTGGTCTTCCTTTTTTGGCCTGCATAGGCTGGTTCTCTAGTGAGGCCATGGAGGAGAGTTGATGTCCGATGACAGGGGGAGATAATTCCTCCGTTTGGAATCAAGCCTGCAGCATATTCGATATCTTTACCGCTGTTACTTTGATGAGGGGGGGGGGAAGATTCTGTTGTCTGCAAAGTGGGGAAAAGAGATTGGTTAAATAATAAATTGATCAATTGACCATACAAACTTGATAATGACAATATTTACCTGGGGTACGACGTCAGGGAAAAGATCTGTCATATACATCGTGGCCGATTGGTGAAACACATGTAGCTTCCATTCACCCCACCATCTGTCGAAGTTTTTGCTTCTGAAACCGGCTAACTCAATGTTCTCAATGCTGCCCAGAGGAGGTCCTGGTGGATTGAGAAGCCAATCCATCATTAGAGCAGATGTGATTTGGCCCCGACATTGAATCTTATCGGCGAAGAACAAGCCGATTGGGAGTTGGCCTAATCCAAGTTGCCTGGCTGAGCTCATTGGGTGATAAAATTCATAGGACACTTGGATGTTTCTTCCTTGATGGATGCCAATGGGAAGGATGCAAGGGCTGATTGCGGCTGTAAGGACTTCTCTGGATTTCTAGAATTTCTCATGATTTATGTCTTCGAATCTGAAGTCTGATGGAAGTTCAAGGTCTGTTGAGTCTTCATATGGGAACCAGAGTCGAGCATCTTTCTTGAAACCTTCATAGAAGCTACAGAACCAGTCCTTGAGCAGTTCAGCCGATAGCTTTGCTCCAGCATCGGTTGGTGTGGATGCATATTCCCCATATGATGTGCACCTGCGATGGGTGCGTTCTTCTCCGTCGTCACCCACAATCGGCTCTGGCAGAGGGAACTCAGCTTCTGTCACAGGAGGCTGATTGACAACCTTCATAACCATCAGGTTTAACCAAGTCTGCAATAACCACCAGGGTCCACCTGCTCCAACTGCCGAGCCGACGGCAATTCTAGCCGATGCATTGTTTAACATCTGGTACAGGTAGCCGAGAAGAATTTTTCCCAAAGGGAATTCTTTCTTTGACTCCAGGGCTTCGGCTACAAATTGCCAGTTGGTTGTGGAGCCGCAACTGGATCTGCAAAAAAGGAATTTTTCCAGCCACATGAGCAAAAAGGCTACATGCTCTCGGGGGGTGACAAACCCTTGACCCATGTATGTTGCTACATAGCCGGACCAACCACCTATGCTCTTAGTCTTGAAATCGAACTGGTTCCGAGTGTTCATGCTCATGGGGTTGGCCGATGAAGTCACATCTAATCCGGTGATCATGGTGATATGGATTAGGGTTGGAGTCATCGGCCCTTGGTTGAACAGGAAGCCATTGATGGTGTTTGACCAAAAATAAGTGGTGGCAGCCATTAAGGGTTCGTCTTTGGCAGAATTGGCTATGGTTAAGATGAGTGCTTGGCCGATTCCGATCTCGTCCCAATGAACTTTCTTGCTAGCCGATACACGCTGATACCAAGTGGACCAACTCCTGTCAGGTGAAAGTTTTTCCAAAGATGGCCAGGACTTAAAGGTGTTCTTCCAATGACCTAGGTTGGGGTTAGCTAGCCTGAAAGGAATCCGGTTGGTTTCACCACTAATGAAATCGGTGGGGTCGAGATTGCCGATTGGGCCAAGGAAATAGTGGTTTCGATGCGAAAGACTTGGAATTGCGACTTGATGAGAAAGGTGCTATAAAACCAGAGGCAATGGAAAAGAGAAAAGTGGCATAAGACAGAAGAAAATCAATCTATTGTTGAGGAAAGAAGGATTTAGCCGATTAGAACTTACCTCAATGTATTCAGCTGTTGGCGCACCCGATGGGCTGGCGGAAGAAGACATGGCTGCGGGCGGAGATCTCGTCGAGAGGGGAATCGCCTTTGCATCGGAGAAATCGCCGGAGAGGAAAGGGGATTGGATTTGCTTGAGCGGTGAGAACGGAGGTCACGGTGTGAGGTTTCTCGGGGGTGACGGTTAAATATTTAAAGCGCGGCGGTAACGGTCGGAAAACGGTAAAGTGCGAAACTTACTCGGTGTCGGCTTACAGCAAATCCGGAACATTATCAAATATCCCGGACTTGGGGGGCATGTGTTAACAACCAAATTTGGTAAGTATTCGTATCAGGAAAGGGGATTTGGTCCAAGAAGAGTTGAAGGCGGAGATCGAGTTCTGGAACAGAGCAGGAATCGGCTACGGTTAGGATCGGCTATGGCTAGGATCGGCTAAGGTCGAGTTAAGCTGATGTCACGCCCGGAATTTCTATCCAAAATTCCAAACGCTTACATGTGTATAAACCCTCGTCCAGGAATCAGCCGAGGCACACAATAACAAATTGATAATAGAGTACAAATTATTACTCTAATTAATAAGCAAACAAAATGTTATTACAGAGGTAGATAGTTCCTCTCAATCAATAAAGTCCTAAGCAGAGGAAAAAAATAAAAGAAACAGCGCAGGCGACTCCTCTCCACAGGCAGCTTGACCAGGGCTATGCCTAATCATCAACTCCATCGGCATCACTGTAGAACTCCTCCTCTGATGAATGATTGCAAGGTGAGTATATGACATACTCAGCAAGCCACGCAGCAAATATGCAAGTGCACAGGGTAACAAAGGATGGCATAGTATAGTCTCATTTGCATAAACAGCATTTAATAAATATTTCAGAATTTAATAAAACAGTGGAGTATTAAATAAACAGTATTAATCCAACGCTATACAACATACCCTGTTGTATAGGCCCAACCATCATGCACAACCAATCCCGGCTGCACAAGTCTATCTCCAAACCAGGAATTAACCATTCCAAACCAGGAGCTAAACAAGTTAATAACATCATCATTTAATATAGTGTGGGGGTGAGACTAATCACGAAAGACATTGTTAGACCCGCCCATAACCGCGGGCACGGCTATTCGAATAGTTTAAACTCTGATCAGAGGTGTACCACTATACCCACAAGACACAACCTCAACATCATGTCAACCATGCGTCGCGATACTTGACAAGTACCCGAATAGAGATTGTGACAATACCCTCTATATAATACAATTCAAAGCAGTGCACCGTTCCCGGATCATAATCACCCCCTTATAAACAAGGTATGGACTCCCCAGCGACCTCCGTGGACTTATCTCCGCCACTTCACAGTCTGGTGCTCTACTATGAACCATACTATACAGAAAGTAAAGCCGTTGCCCACGCTGGCTTGTGGTTGGCACGGTAAATGTTTCACAACCGAAAATCGTGAACCGGTCCTTAATTGTCATGAGCACAACCATCAAAACCATATGCTCACAACCCACCATTATCAGGTTTTAGTTGGCAAATTAATTAATTAACCAATCATGATTGACCATCATGAGCTATTATTAAGCCATCAATAAATAATAGTGAAGCATAAGTTATCCCATTAGTGAACTAATGTCTCTAAGCATGGCTAAGCAATTATACCTAACATCTAGCTGAACCATTATATAAAGCTCAACTAGTCAAATAATAATAGCCCAAGGTATCAAAGAATAAAGTAATCAAGTACAAAAGGGCCATAACAAAGAATAGGTTAATTCCACCCAATGACATTCGAAAATAGATGCAATAGTTGAATAGAAACAATAGCTTTAAATAGGATCAACATGCTCAAAGGGTTGTTTGGGATCTGTGTGACTTGCCTTGCTGGCCTTGAAAATCCTCAAAGTCTTCTCCTGCAAAATCGGACTCTCCGGGAACGTCGGAATCTAAGGAGAAAAGAACAAAATCACCAAAACAGCACATAAACAATCATGAACAGTACATGTGGATATTTTTAACATGTATATCTCAATTTTAGAAAAATTTAGAGACTTGAACCAACTAAATCCGAGCTAAGATGAATTAGTTATGAATTTTCAAAGATTAAATCGATTTAAATCATTTATATGGATTTCAATTGAATTATGACGCAATAATGAATTATTTTTGAAAACGAAAAAGGGGTTTATTGCGTCAGCGGGCTCGGCTCACGGTGGACCGGGTGCACGGCGGCGGTTCACGAGATTGGACGGCTGAGATCTATCCTATCTACAACGGACGGCCGAGATCGATTGGATCCACCGCGGCTCATGGATGGACGACGACGATGACGTCAGCGACGACGTCACCACCGGCGGCGACCGAACCACACGAGCTCGTCGGCGAACCACGGCACGACAGTGCGAACGGAAAGCACCTACGGGTTGCGGGCGGCACGGCGAACTCACCGGCGACCAAAGCGACGGCGGACGATGACCGGACGACGTCGGCGACGAGAAAGAAACGGCGGCAACCTTCGGCTTGACGACGGCGACGGTGCTCCGGCGGTCGACAGCGACGGCGAAGGGGCGGGCGAGAACGGCGACGAGACGGCGACCACGACGGCGACCTCCCCGAGCGACGGTGACGACTGGAGCGACGGCGACGCACGGCTGGAGCGGCGGCGGCGACGGCGGCGCTAGACTGCACGGGGCTAGGGCGCTACGGGCGGCGAGGGACGAAGGCGAGGGTGGCGGCGGGTAGCGGCGGGCTTGGGGGTCAATTTATAGCGGCTAGGAGGCGGCGACGGAGGCCCACGGCGACCGGCGGTAGGATGGAAAGTCTAGGGTTCGGAGGAGAGAGACCGATCCGAATCGACCTCGAATCAAACACTTTCCAAGCGATTTTAGCCGGTGATTCCAAAAGAGAAAAGATAGAGGAGATCGAGAAGATCATTTCCCCTCTATTGATTTCACCGATATGTTAACCGTACTTATTCTATTTGTCTCACTGATATGTTAAATCTAACCTTTATATTGAGACATTGCTATATCCAAATGTGTTAAATTATTGTGCAACATATCATTTATTGTTTCAACGTCTTGATACAAAGCAGTATCGGAGTATTAGCCGATACATGCTAGATCTATCCGATCAGCTATGCTATAAACATATATAATCCTGTTATGGATGTATATTTCGATCTAAGTGATTTATACTGTCTCGGTGTGGTAATCGATCTATCCCAATCACTTGATTTAAGTAAATATCAATATAAGGATTATATACTGTTAATATTTACAGCCGATCAAGTAAGTTTAGTTTTTCCTTACTTATTCATGACTGCCGATCGATACACAGATGACATCGGCTCGAATATAAATGATATGTCATCAGCATCTGGTCGATCGGCTATCATTTATAGACTTAACCACGGTTCCTTTGTCTTTATTTCTTGTTGATTACAGGATCAAATCAACTGGCACGCTCATACATCCGAAGGCGAGTTTTGGACCTGCACTGGAGTTAAGCAGATCTCCCAGGCCTCGTGTTTTCTGTCAACAGGCGGTGAGCGAAATGTCGAACACCGTCATCTCGACTGCCAGACTCTTGCCTTCCCGTTGCCGACTGACAAAGGGCAATGTGACGACCCCGTCGGTGCCGAAGACGTTGGCCCCCGCTGGTTGCAGCGCCAGATTCGACGCAGCAGCAGTAGCCGAAACGCTACCCCCGGTGGGCGCATCGGCATCGCTAGCAGGCGGCGGCAACGATAACCTCTTCCGACGTAGGGGACGGCGTAGCGCCGGCGAAGTTGGCGCTCCGCCCAAAGACGCCACGCTGTCGGAGAAGCCGCCGGATACCTGCACCACCTCTTTCTTCTTCTTGCGGGCAGCAGCCCCTGCCATCGACCCAGCGCCGGCGATAGCCAACAGCACATTAGCGCCAGCGACGTCTTGGGGACATGGTGGCGAAGTGCTAGAGCCGGCCCTAGTTTTCGCCCTGATGGGGCTCGGGGTATACCCGCGCGACCCGGCGTCATCGTCTAACACCTCTTCCCTTTCGCAGTCGTCGTCGTCGTCAGCATCGGTCTCCGCAGCGTCTTTGGCGGCCCGCCGGGTCTGAACCGGGCCACCCTTGGCAATGGCACGCTTGCGCTTCTTCGACGGCTCGACATCGTCGTCCACCTTTGCGGGGTTCGCCCGGCTAGCCAGTTTGCCATTATAGACGCGGTTCGCCCGGCCGTTAGATTGCCGCTGCAGCAAGCGAGCGTATTCGGCTGTTATAAGGCCCCTGATCATATTCGCCGCTTCAGCCTCGGCATCTTCCAACGAGCGAACTAAATAAAAGAAGAGAAAAAAAGAGAGGCGAAAAGCAAAGTAAGGCCAAAAGCATGCCCTGACAAATAAAGTGCAATGTCGAAACGGGGAAGTAAAGCTTACAATCGCTGCCGGAGGGAAGCACAAGGCGGGAAAGCCCGAGCACTTCTTCATCCTCTTTAACGGTAACCCCCCAGTCATGCGCGAGGGGGGGATATCCGAAGCAGACAAAACTGCTCGCAGAGGTCGCGGGTGCTCAGCCGACACGCAACTTTGAGAAGGAGGATAAGCCGTGATTCGAGCGTGCCGTCGACCTCCACGCTCGGTTTGCTGACGACGGCGACTGGAAGGCGCCGAAAGCGAAGCCAATTCGCCTTGTCATCTTCGGCGGGGTACGGGTTGTCGACGTAGAACCACTTCTGCATCCAATTACGATTCCACTTTGCCATCGACGCAGGAACTGGCCAGGCATCCGAGCACTCTGGCCAAAGCATAAAGCTTACACAGCCGAAAACTGTTTTCTTCGGCCCTGCCGGCGTACTGACATCCTTGGTCGTCGCGCACGCCGTGAATAGAACGGCGAAAAGCTCTGCGGTAGGAGCGAACCCGCACGTTCGGCACATCCAAGCAAAAACGGCTAGCTTCGGGAACGCCGATGGACTAAGCTGGGGAAGCTTGACTTCGTACATTTCCAACACTGACGGCAAGAAGTCGTCACACGGAAGGCGAAGCCCAGCGGCAAAGAAGGCGGCGAAGACCAACATCTTCGCCCCCGCAAGTTGGTTGACACTCCGCAAGGACGCCAGTTAGGACGAGCTCGGCCTGGTCGGCCTCCTTTACAAGGGACTTGCCAAGGTAGCACGACCACCCTTCGCTGAGGCTCCCAGGGTCTTCGCAAGTTGTTCCTGCCTTAGTAGGCTTGCGGGGATCCATCTGACCCATGGTGAAAAGGATGACGAAGGCGAAAGGGGGCAAGAGGCGAAGACAGGAAAGCCGGGGTGGAGAGCGCGAGAGTTCAACGGGGGCGAAAGGCTAGGGCTGAAGGCACAAGAGTGTAACAACAGTAAAAATGAGAAGTGGAGGAGTGACAGCGACCCGGGGCGGGGTTATATAACCCCATCGCGCGACGGTTCGACTCCCACCCAATCAGAACCCGCCACGTGTCCATGGGTAGACGAAACGGTAAATTCCCATCGGGCCAGGGCCAAACAGTAAAAGGCCAAAAGTAACGACAGCACGGCCCATCAGTCCATTACTGTTCATAACAGTCCAAATATATCAAATCACTTCGCCAATCATAGGCGAAGTAAGGAAGAAATTTTGATCGACAAACTTGTTAATACAAGATGCCAGACCTTTTTTCTTCACAGGTACAAAACATAGGTTTTGGCAGGAACATCGGCAGAAAATGGGCGCCTCATGGTATACCATACGACTTGCATGGTCTCGGCCGAAGCTCCCTACTCACCCTTGCCCGTGAGGGGCTTGTTCGAGGTACACCACGAGGACCTTCGGCCGGGCCTACCGAAGCCAAGCACCTAGACGAAAGATTCAAGCCGGAGGTGCGTGACGAAGGCCGAGAAGGCAACCACATGGGCGAAAGCCATGGCCTGAAGCACACAGACTTCGCCAGGCGTGGACCTCGTCGGAGGGCCACATGGGCGAAGACTGTGGGGGCGAAAGCCTTGGCGCGAAGGTACGGGTTTCGCCAAATACCGAACCTCACCGAGAGAAGGCCCAGCGGGCTGTTGTGTCTTCCGGAGGCTTCGCCAGACAATTGGGCCGAGCCACTTCGCCCAATAGGGGCCCATGCATGTAAAGGAAATTGTGTGCCCCTAGTAGTGTCCCTGTCATAAGGGTAACCATGTAACTTCCCCTGTAAAGCCTAAACCCTAAGGGAGTAGTCTGTAATAGAGCTATAAATAGTCCTCTAGGGCTATGTAATGGGGGATCTGAAAAAAATTTTACTAAGCAATACAATTGACTTTATTTCCAACCACTGTTGAGAGAACCACGCCTTTCGGCGTGACGCAGTTGCCGATTCGACAACAATATTAAAAGAATTAAATCAACTTGAATCAAATTTGAAGAAAATTCTACAAACAAAGCGCGCACTGAAATTGACATTCAATATTACATTGAATTTGATTAAAAAACATTTTAAAATTTAAAATTTGGAGTCAAATGATTCTTTATACATATAACCTACGATTTTTTTGAACTGAAATTGATCTCATGTTGAGAATGATGTTCTTTTAAGCTTGCGCTTATTTACGTACGTGCAAGGTGAAATATATTCATTATAGAATTCATACAGTAAACTGAAACTGTTCAGAGTTTCCGCATTAATAAGAACAAAAAAATCACATCCATCGAGTTGATTTGAGTGGTATCCTATTAATTTGAACGGTGTATACTGATGTCCCCAATTAGTATGTTGAGTTCCATTCAACTTTTATATACATATTTCTATCCAAAGTCCAAGATATGATTAACCAAGAAAATTAGTGCACTCCGAGTTGGTCTCACAAAATCTTGAAGAAACCTGAAAACATATATATACGTTATATTACCTGGGAATGCATGGTTAGAAATCTACTCCCTTTGTCCCACAATTAATATAGCTAATTCTAACATTCAAATTTTATTTCAAAATATAACTACTTTTCCACCTAGTTTCTCTTCTTAACCACGGCCATCTTCCATTTCATTTCTAATTCCTGCTTTCTCATGCATGTCAACAGATCACAATCATCCCCTATATAAGTTTACTTTTCTCTTAATCCTGTGAAATACTCCAGAATTGTTTATATTCCAGGATGGAGGGAGTATATTTTGTTACATATCAAATAAGTATGCTTGATACAAACATACTGTACATAAAACTTAAATAATTACTTGTATGTGCAAAACGAAAATAAATAAAACTTTCATGTTGAAAGTATGTTGCCCATGGGGATGCACGGGTTGATGCCAAATTGCAAGTAGTACAATATAATAGCAGAAGATACTCGCTCCATCTCTCTATAAAACGGGCCATTGGAGGAGTTTGAGAGCAGGAAATCTAATAGGGTCAAACAGCCATACACAGCGAGTGCCATATGGAGATAGAGCGAACCCTACACATGGTTGGAGGGGACGGAAATGACAGCTATGCCACTAATTCTAGGCTATCTGTAGTTCTCTGCTCAATTCCGTACATACATACGCTCGCGTCGACGTTGCTAGTTTGCTCTAGCTCTTATTGATTTTACTGTTCGATGATCTGCAGATGAAGGCCATCATGGAGACCAAGCCAGTGCTATGCAAGGCAATAGAGGGGGGTTTTGCGTCCCTATCCTCTCCAGCTCCAGCGAAGATCGTTATAGCTGACCTTGGTTGCTCGTCGGGTCCCAACACGCTGCTAGTCGTGTCGGGAGTGATTGGCATGATCTCCACCAGTGGCTACTCGGAAAAGACGGAACTGCAGTTCTTCCTTAATGACCTACCTGGCAATGACTTTAACTACGTCTTCCGGTCGCTGCAGCAGCTCAAGCAGCAACTTGCCGACCGGAAGGAGGGATTGTTGGAGCCACCATACTACATCGCTGGTCTACCGGGATCGTTCTACACCAGGCTCTTCCCTTGCCAGAGTGTCCACCTCTTCCACTCTTCCTACGCCCTCATGTGGCGCTCCAAGGTACGCTCTGCATACAATCAAATTATCGCAAAATTGACAAAAATGCAAGAGAAAATCTGATCACCTATAGAACTGCACAACATTTTTTTTCTCACGGGAAGGGGACCCCTGCACACGAACCACTACACAAACACAACAAGTATTTGACAAATTAAATGTAGCTAAACGTGCAGTCTTCACAAATTTGAAATCGTTTGAGATCGTTTGGCTGGCCAAATATTTATTATAAACTCTCATATCTTTTTTTTCTTTTGAAAATAAGGTATTTTTGTAGGCGGTTCTTTATGATGTCCAAACTTTGAAAGTTCATAGAAAACCCATTTTAAATCTGATTGAGGTGAACCATAGTCAAGATAGTTGTTTTAGGGACATAAAGTCTCCCATAGTTTTGAAATGCTTTATAACTGGTAAGTAGCCTACACGTGAATGAGAGGATATCGGTTTGAATTCTATATTTCGCATGAAAAATCGTGTGATTTGTGAGTAACTATTGCTGTATAAATGCTCACTAAGTTATAAATATTTTTTGGGTGTTTCCCATGAAAAATGAAAAATCAGAAATTTTCACAAGCTGTTGTGGATCCACTTGT
Source organism: Oryza sativa Japonica Group (assembly GCF_034140825.1). Classification (NCBI taxonomy): domain Eukaryota; kingdom Viridiplantae; phylum Streptophyta; class Magnoliopsida; order Poales; family Poaceae; genus Oryza; species Oryza sativa. The sequence continues at coordinate 12,072,208 of NC_089040.1, read as the reverse complement.
ACAAATCGCTGATTTCTCGAGGACCTCAATCAGAGGCAATTTGTACAGGCGGTTAATAATCTAGTATTTATTATAGATCCGCCTATATAAATCAGTTATCAACTGCCTCCACAAATGGTTTTCCTGGTAGTGATATGTAATATTTGTCTTTTTATATTGACATTATATAAATCAATGATCAGCATTACATTATAATCCTCCCTGCAAAAAAAATCCATGGTGAAAGGTCCCTGAAGAGCTCTCAAGTGGCGTCCATCTGAATAAAGGCAACATCTACATCGGAAAAGCTACGCCATCACATGTCGTCAAATTGTTCCAGAAGAAGTTCAAAGAGGACTTTTCATTGTTCCTCACACTGCGCCAAGAGGAACTCGTAAGTGGCGGCCGCATGGTGCTAACATTCCTAGGCCGAAAGAGCTCACAAATGCTGGCGCATGGCGACGTCGGCACCATGTGGGAATTGCTCGCCCAAGCTCTCCAAATTTTGGTCCAAAAGGTATTAACATAGTTTCCCCTCCTACTTTATTTGGTGCCGGAAGAGCTAAACTTAATAGTCTCAACATAAAAAAAAAAGACAGAATCAATTATTAGGGACTTCTTTGGAGCTCACAAATCGTATGCATAAATATTTAGTTCACATCCATTACTAGAAAAAAAATATATTTGTGCAGATGGCCAAAACACATTTTTGCAGGCGGCCATAACCTGCACCTGTAACTAAAGGCCTGTGAAAATCGATGATTTTTGCAAGCGGGGAAAAATTAGATTCCTCTCTACATAACTTGGTAGGTGTATATTCACAGCTAAAAATAAGATCCGCCTGTAAAATTTATGAGCCCTCGCTGTGAAAAATCGTTATCCTTAATTTCGATCGAACCCGTTCGGAATTTCCATTTGAAATTAAGGAGGTGTTCAATCTTGTGCCAACAGGGGCGCGTGAAGGAAGAGGATCTGACCACCTTCAACCTGCCGTTCTACGCGCCATCGGTGGACGAGGTAACAGAGCTGATCGAGGAGAGTGGGCTCTTCGACGTCGAGCACACGGGCGTCTTCGAGTCGAGTTGGGACCCCCACGATGACTCCAAGTCCAACGGCGATGTGGTGGCCGACTGCGCCCGCAGCGCCGACAGCATCGCGAACTGCAGCATCAGGGCCGTCATCAAGCCGCTAATCACGGACCACTTCGGCGAGTCCATCGTTGACGAGCTCTTCCAGGTGTATGTCCCCATTGTTGCCAAGCATCTTGAGAAAGGAAGGGCTATGTACCCTGTCATTGTTGTCTCCTTGAAGGGAAGGCTCTAAAAACTGGACACACCGGCCGGTAGCCCATATAGTGTGCTATTCTTATGAACTTATATGTTATGTATGTTTGAGTCATATACTTTTCATAATGTAATTTAAACCAACCTCCCTATCGAAATTGTATCGCGGCGCCTACAAATCGGGCGCCCGAACGTTGTTTCACCAAGTAGATCGAACATGTTTCACTAAATAGATTGAAAATGTTTCAGTCTTTTAAAAAGCTGAAACACAACCAAATCACCTCATGAAACATTTTGCTATAACGTATGAAACAACAATTTCCAAAAATCAGGCGCTGTTAAACTCTATAAAAAAAACAATATTTCAGCAGATAAGGAAATAATGTTTCAATTCTTAAAAAAAAGTAAAATACGGTCAGATCACTAGATGAAACAATTTGCTCAACATATGGAACAAACGACTTGAAGCTATTGCAACACTTAAATCCCATGTACATCGACAACCCATGTATCCATCAAGTTAAAATTATTAAAACCGTATCAAGATCCACTGCAACATTAGATTCATACATAGTAAAACATCACGAGTACATTAGCTGAAACATTGTTGGTGGAACAAAAAATGAAACGGATCCCCTTAATAGGGCGTTTCCATTATATCCGGGCAACTTTGCAACGGGGTGCACTGTGGTGGGGACGCGTGGGGGCGCGGGCGCATGTGGGGCCCGATTTTTCTGGCACGCGTCGGGAGCCCGATCGCTGGCGTTTTCCAAATTGTATTCAAGTACTCCTTGTATCACAATCCTGTGTATACTAATTAATCTTACCACTTAACCTGTCCATCGACCTCCTTCCTCATGTTGCACACAATCTGCAACCACCGTCTCCCAAGAAAAAAAAAACTAATTAAGGGCATGTTTGGGGTTTCTAACAGCTACAGCTTCTCCCACCCCATAAGTGGTTGTTGAAGAAACAAGCAGAGCTCATGCTTTCTGCACAATCGGCTCCCACCCCAGATTTATTCCCAGTAGCATAGCTCAAAAAAATAAATTTTCTTAACACATAGGCCATCTTGTAGCCTATAGTTTATGAGCCGAAAGATCTACCCTAAACCAATCGGCGTTTTTTTTTTCTTTTTGAAAGCCATAAGCCCTTTCTAGCTTTTCTTTTTTTTTTTTTGCTCATAAAGTTGAGACGGGACTCCACAATTAAACATAAGGCTTCAAAGCCATTGGCTTATAAACCATGTAAGCCAAAAAGTTGGCTTAAAAGTATAAGCCAATAAATCTAAATCTAGAGGACCTTAATATCCATGATAACACATGTATCTTTCTAGTTAGATAAATGAGAATAGCAAAAATGTTCAAAGTGTTTTAATCCTTCATAATTTTACTAGATGTGGGATTTTCTTTTTAGCATAACCAAAGAGAGACAATATATAGTGTAAACCACATCTATTGTGGAAACTTAGAAATTACCATTAGATCTAAAAATAGATACTTAAGATCTGTCCGCATCACATTTTTAATGTTGGTGACGTGGACAAAAATCTCATGCATCAATCCAGGAGTAGTTTATACGTTTCCACTATTTCACTACATACTTTCCCATCCAAACATGTGATAATATGAATCCTTAAGAAGGCATATTTTCTAATATAAATATAAAATTTTGTACCATTTTTATCTCTATGTAAAATTTCTCTAACTAAAAAATATATATATGCTTATGCACGCACAGAATATATTTGAAGTATTAATTGTGTACTTGTAACTGCAGGCACCTGGTGATCTTAAGGAGAGTAGAATCCCTTTTTATGATAGCGATGAGAGCTTGAGGCTATCGAGGCGTCGACAAATCGTCACACAGATGCTTATGCTCAGCGGTTTAGGAAGGATTTCAAGCAGTTCTTAGAGCCCGAGGGCCTAGAGGTCAAATGGTTATCTCAGTGTACGTCGTCAGGTGGTCACACAAACCTAATTCTGAGTTCTCTCACTACTCAGGAAACCCTTTTCAGTCCCGGTTTGCAACTCTTTTAAGTCCCAGGTTACAAACTGGAACCCTGAATCCGTGTATCTTTAGTCCCGGGTGAAGTAACCAGGCCTAAACATGGTAGTGATACCGTCTTTAGTCCTGGTTTCTCTTTTTTTCCATTGTTTTTAGCTGCTTGCATATTCTTTTTTTCATCCTTTTTTTCCAACAATCACATATCGAAATGCAAAACATCAAAATTATTTTTTCCAACGCCACAGATGAAATGCAACAAAATCAAAATTAACATCACAGATTGACATCACAAAATCATCAACAAATTAACATCACAAAATCATCCACAAATTTACATCACAAAATCATCCACAAATCATCCCCGGTGCCGCCCGCCTCTGCTGACGGAGAAGGGAAGGGGAGGAGGGGGAGGAGAGGGGAGGGGGAGGAGGAGAAGGAGGGCCCCCGGTTGTTCGGCCGCGCTTCGCCGGCCTGCGCCACGCCGATGGGGCCGCCGCCACCCCGCGCCACGCCGATGGGACCACCCCCGCGCCCTCCCTCGTCGCAGCCGATGCCGCCACCTTCTGCTACGACCAGAGGATGGCAGGGAAGGAGGTCGCCCTATGCCGCAGATAGAGAGGGGAAGGGGTAGAGAGGAGGAGGGGAGGAAGGAAGCCACCAGCTGCCCACTGCCAATGGAAAGGGGAAAGGGAGGAGAGGAGGAGACGGGAAGAGAGGATCGGAGACTGGATCGGAGGAGTTACGGAGGACGTGGGAAGTTCGATCTGGAGATAAGGTCGAGGATTCGATTGAGGAGATAATAATAAGGTGGAGAGGCGCGTGCGTCTTCGCGCACTTTTCTGGATTTTTAGTCCTGGATGCTTCTACCTGATATCTTTAGTCCCAATTGGTAATACGAACCGAGATTAAAGATTCTTGGGGCCTGACATGGTTTGCCAACTTTTTGGGGTACTGCTAGTGGGGCGGGTGATCGCTTCCCCCTCCCCTTAGCGATCACCCGTCCCTCCCCCCTATACACTCTTCTTCTCTCCCTTCCTCCTCCCCTTCTTCTCTTCCTACTACAGTATACCATAAAATTTTAAAAAATAAAAATAACAAAGTTGAAAAAAATTATGGATAGAAATACTATATATAAAAAATTTGAATTCAAATTCAAATTTGAAATAGGTATGTAAACTTTTGACATATAAACTTTGGGTCTATAAACTAATATTTGAATTCAAATTTAAATTTGAATCAGGTATGTAAACTTTTGACTTATAAACTTTGGGTCTATAAACTTTAGAAGTATAGAAATACTATATATAAAAAATATTTGAATTCAAATTCAAATTTGAATCGGATATAATTCAAATTTAAATTTGAATTGGGTATGGAAACTTTTGACTTATAAACTTTGGGTCTATAAACTTTAGATGTATAGAAATACTATATATAAAAAATATTTGAATTCAAATTCAAATTTGAATCGGGTATATAAACTTTTGACTTATAAACTTTGGGTCTATAAACTTTAGGTGTATAAACTTGAGATGTATAGAAATACTATATATAAAAAATATTTGAATTCAAATTCAAATTTGAATCAGATATATAAATTTTTGATTTATAAACTTTAGGTCTCTAAACTTTAGATATGTAAACTTGAAGTGTATAAACTTTATGTGCATATATTTACTAAAAAGGGAAAGTAATGCGGTGCCAAAAAAGGAAACAGGAGAGGGAGAGGGGGACGCCACGGGCGATCGCTAGGGGCGATCGATCGCCCGTTAGCCATCTCGAACTTTTTGAACCGGGACTAATATCAAAAAGTTTCGGTGGGTTTTTTAACCGGGACTAAAAATAATCTTTAGTCCCGGTTCCTATTCAAACCGGGACTAACGTGGTTTTTGCACCACCTAGCCAAGATCAGTTTTCTAGTAGTGACTCAACCATTGGAGCCCATACCGATCTCTTTAAATGACATGGCATTGAAGGTGAGCTGGTCAATTTCTTCACTTTTATTATCAGCCACAACCAAAATTCAAATTTCAAATCACTTGAAACCAGTACAGATCTCTTGATTCTGATATTCTTTTTTCATAGTTTACTTTTCAGCATTAACTTTTTCTCCCTCCATCCAAAAGTCTAACAATTCTTTTTTTTCACCAAAATCAAGAAATATTTGATTCATCCACCATATGTAAAACCAACAAACTATACACATGCATACAACCAATAAGCAGTAAGATGACTTATAGGGTAAAATTTAATTCAACATATAAAAACTACAAATAGACCTTAGACTTTTAAAACAAAACAAAAAATGAAATTGATCTTAGACTTTTGAATGGATGGAGTAAGTCACTAGGAACACGTATATAAAAGTTTTATCTATAAATTATTATTTATCGATCGCCATTAAGCGTTATGGCTTATAACCAGCAATAGAAAAGGCACAAGTGTATTATCGCTTTTAAGTACATCTCTGGGTCACATTGGTTGCTTGATAATGTGACACCAAGGCTCCTAACTCTACTTTTCTAATCTTTTATTTACTTCTAGGGCATGATCAATAAAGAAAAGATCAATTCCTTCTACATGCCCTCTCATTGCCCTCTGAATAAGGACGTAATTAAATAGGATCATAGAAGATAAGGGTTCATTTGAAATCATCAAGAGTATACTGATCCAAGATATATTCAGTGGTGTGGATATATCCTTTATCAATCCAAACATGATGGACTTGGGGATAGGAGCAGCGCATACGAGCCATTAATAGTGCATCATTTTGGATCGTCAAAAGAAATGATAGATGAGTTCACGAGAACGATGGAGCGGCACATGATCAGCTCAGTGGGCATGGAAGTTTTGCTGGCTGCTGAAGCTGATTACCCATTCATTAGCCTTCATCTACATATGCTTTCATTCAAGCTAGTATTGTAATTAAATTTGTAATTCATATAGTATTTACTTACAAGGTACCGAATAGTTTGGACCTTACATTTGATTGGCGATGATGCCTATCTTCGGTGGGTACTGTTTTGATTCCCATAAAGACGGATGCAGGGGAAAATAGAATTAAATTTAAAAATATACTGTTCCTCCAATTTTTTATTTAAGAATAGTCAGGATGTAAATTTTTTTACAGAAATATACCGTCGATCTCGCATAATCATTGCGCGAAAATAACGCGGACGTGATGTCACGGACGGTATCGCGCGGTAAAAGCGCGAGAGCGCACGGTCTCGCACGACGACAGCGCGAGACCGCACGGTCTCGCGGAACCAAAGAGCGAGACCGAACGGTCTCGCTGATTGAAAGAGCGATACCGCACTGACATGCCAGATAATTAGTGATTAATTATCTTGATTAGCGATTAATTAATAATTAATTAATCGCTAATCAGAATAATTAATTACTAATTATTATTAGTTAATAGTTAATTAGGTAATTAACCATTGACGGCCGGGACTGCCATGCCGGTGTCGCTGCTTCAACCAGCGATACCGAGCGGACTAACTCTTTGCTTCCGCGAGACCGCGTGGTCTCGCGTCGCTATCGCGCGATACCGCACGGTCTCGCGCTTTCATCGCGCGATACCGCTGGTGACGTCATGTCCACGTCATTTTCGCACAACGGTTACGCGAGATCGATGGTATATTTGTACAAACAAATTTTCATCCTGAATATTCCTGAAAAAAAATTAGATAAACAGTATATTTTCAAATTTAATTCGGGGAAAATATGCAATGGAAACTACATATGTACTGGAAATGATTTGCGCTATATATTGTTCCTGTACGGGATGCATGTAGTCCGGAGTACGGGGCATTTAACTACTTGCCACTCTTAAGAAGTGATGATAACATATTTACCACTCCTTGTCTATGACAAATGGACCCTCGTGTCTATAACATGCGAGCCAGTGACAAAAATGTTATCATCCCTTGTAAGAGTGGCAAATAGTTAATTATTCCCCAAAGTACTGCACATGCTTTCATCACAACTATAAAAAACTTGGTAAGGCTTCAAACGAAGAACTAGCGTATTATTCCTTTGTCTTACCATAATTGGTAAGGTTTTTTTTTTCCAACAAACTATGTAATTTATAACTGAATCTACCCTGCCAAAGTCACGTATACTTCTGGTCTCGAGAATCGGGATCATATCTTGCACCGCATATAGCGCATACTAATACAGGGTTACAAAACATGTTTTTGTTCACGCGCAATGCAACCACAGAATGCCGTGAAAAAAAACAACGAATAAAACGTCATGATTGGCCTCATATGGCCAATACAGAAACGTTTCTAAAACTACCCTTGCTATTCCTGTGACTGACTATGAGCAAATTAAGTTTAATATGCACCTTGAGAGAATCGTTTATAGGGATATATATTGCTGACGGCCATAAAAATGTGGTCGAGAATCAAGAATACTGCTAAACCATGTGAATATATATCATTACCATGTTGAGATTCAATAGCCACCGGCAAAGAACTGCCTCCCTGCCGTTGTTGAAAACTTGAAGTTGATTCTCTACTGGCAGTCTGTCACTCAAGCTATCAGCACTCGACAGCATGTTTACTATACAGGCTTCTCTGTCCATGGTTTGCTTCTCGAATGATGCTGCAAAAAGAGTTTGTGTTTTATAGAACGGGAATTTTCTGTACCAGTAGCAGCAGTCTTTAGGGTGGTATTGAGCATTGCCACCCAGGGTCTCCTTCTCCATACAGCCTTTGCAAACGACATGACTGATTGGTTATCAAACTATAAGTCGAGGGACGATCCCGTGCCACAACGGAGAAATTATCACCATACATGTGTGTTCCTTCAACCATCAACTGCCAGATAAGAGCACCACTACCCGCCTGCAGCTTTCTTGCCGAATCATAGATTTTATCATAAACAATTCTTAGAATAATGTCTCTATCAACTGTGCTGTTACTGTTTGCATCTGAATGCTGGAGGTAGCCTACTTCTGTAAATAGGACAGGTTTTTTCAAGATTTGTTCACTGTCATTCAGGTGTGAATCAACCCAATTGGAAAGATATCTGACTTTTTCTTCCAAGCTTGCCCTTGGTAACCTGACAACAAAAGAAATACAATGAACATCACTATAACGGCATGATACGTACCAGGAAAACTTCGGGAAAGAAATACATACCAGCTATCGGGATAAGCATGAACAGAAGCAAAATCAATATGTTCAACTGCTGAGTTTTGTATGAAGTCTGAGCAAAGTGAAGCTGCCCATTCCCCGGGATTAACACCCAGTCTTTCAGCTATTCCAGGACCATAAAACCCTTCAGTTCCAACTGTAACTAGATGATTAGTGTCCAAACTTTTTACATATGCAGCCATCTCTGCAATCCAAGCCTGTTAAGGAACCATCAGGGTTTCCACTCTGACAACTGCATTGTTGTTGAAAATGGAAATGGATAGTACCATATTACCTGAAGGTAGGGGCCAGATGAGTTGGACACACACCTAGGCTCATTCATGAGTTCCCAAGCAAATATAGCAGGTTCATCAGAGTATCTTATTCGACTGTAAGAGTTTCTTCTGGTCAATATTGCCTGTCAATAATATATTTTGTTACACTTATAGAAGTACAATGATTTGTCAATTTTGGTCAAGACTGGAGAGCATCCAGTGCTTAAATAGAAGCTACACAAACATGGCGCAAATTTCTTTTTACTTGGTGGACTGTAGTCATAATAGTTGTGAAGAACATATTTACTTTTTTTTTTTCAAATAAGTTACAAACTGTATGCAGGAAAGCCCCTAGTAGACCTAGCAAAAGAATGTTGAAGGTCCTTGGCATCCTTAATATGTGGCAAAACTGCAAAAGTATAGGTATGAAGATAAGGACGAACAACAGAATGTTTTGAAAACTTAAAAGTTTGGATATAAAACAAATGCCATTGTGATTGGCCATAGTGGTGTCTCATCAGTTAATCAAAGTCATGGCAGTCACCTAATGGTGGCCGCAAGTCCACAACACATACTCCCAGTAAATCACTCCTAGATAAAACATTGAGGATATAAAGACTGCCATCTTAGATACATTTATTTGAACCACAGAAACCATACTCCTTATATAAAACACATTTTTCTAACATAACTTCACATACAAGTAATCTATGGTAAAGATATCATATTATATTAACTATCACTGTTAATGCTACACACTGGGATCTGCTCCTGCCTATTGCTTCTTTGTCATGTAACAGCACTCAACAAAATTACAGCAAATATACAACAAAATAAATGCTGTGACAACAGAAAACAACAATCTTTGAGCTAATCAGTTACCTTCACATAATCCTTGTAGTAACGCTTAATAGTTGGATGTGAATAAAAAGAATCAGTTGAATTTGTCATATTAGCTCCAGCTGCTTGTGCCCACTGGACATATTGAGCCTTCCCTCCAAGGTTATCGAGGTTGTTCACAAGGCAAAGAATCAATCTAATATGATTTCTCCGGGCTTCATATATGACATAATCCAATACCTAAAATGAACAAAGGCCAGTTAAATGTGTATGAAGAATAACCATTAAAAAGTCTTATTAGCTGAGGTCCTGAGAGTTTCAGAGTGCTCTAAAAAAATTAAATGCACCTCCAAAAATGATACATTAAAAAAATTAATCCAGAATAGGCAAACTAGCTAGGTGCATGTGTATTGCAATGGATTTCAAATAAATATATCACAAAAGTTCTAAACTTGCAAGGTGGATTTGAAGCCAAATATCTATCCACAAATAGCCCAATTATAAGCCACATATACAAATAATCTGTTCCCCAACAAGGCACCAACATCCATACAGATTAAGTGGTAACTAGCTTCTAGGGCCAGTGCCACCAAAGACTTCAAAAGTAGGGGCTTCCCTTGGAATGGGGAGGGAGGCTAATTTAGGGCACTGCCCTCATAGATGGATTAGCATGTCAGACTACACTAATCAGTGGGAGGTAAATAGAGAGAAAACAACTCAATTGCTAAAATAGCTAGGTGCTAACCATTGAATTTATCATATTTTACTTTCATGTTTGTGTTATTTGTAAGATTATTATAGAATATTGCATACTAGTAATATGTAGTAATATGTAGGTAATAAATTATATTTGGGGATAATTATTTATTTACTAGTACAAATTCTATTTTAGATTATAATATATTTGCTTGGGATCCATAGCAATGCACAAGCACAGACATGATGGTAGTTTGCTAAAATAGCTGTTGCCTGTTGATAATGGAATGCCTGGAGGATATTATGGAGGCACTGAATTTATGGATTTAGACTACCGAAGCTCATGTCTGAAAATAGCACAGTCCAATCTGTTACAGAAGACGCTATGGCGCTACTACATGTCAATAAAAATGTGGGGCTCCTATCCTAAAAAGCACGATGTGCATATCATCATATAGATTACGGTAGCAGAAATCTAAAGCTGGTTAGGAGTAAACTAAAAGGGTTTCCATCCGATAATACTCAAATTTTAGCAAATTTCAAGGGGCGGGGGGACAGCAATTCCCCATGATTTGTAATATTCACGGTCCATCATTCTTTAATTCGTTGCTTGTTCGTCGTCAAACAAACACATTCCCCCTTAATATCGTCAGCATGGTGTCCAAAACCCCTATATTGTGCCGCACTACCACAAACGCGAAAAAAATGTGTCATGTGTCCACACACGTTCGAATCAATCGCCAACTGCAAATCCTAATCCACCAGATCGCATGCTGTGGCCTCCATTTTGGATCAAGCGCATCAGCTAAGCACGCCACAATTTGCAGGCAACATTATGGTAAACTGCGCCGATTTGAGGACGCGGGGAGGAGAAGGGGGATCCCGCACCTGGAAGACGGCCTCGCTGAAGCGGCCGGGGGAGATCTGGAGCGCGCCGGGGCCGCCGTCGCTGAACGCCCAGGTGCGGCAGACGGAGAGCCCCATCCGGCGTCCCCGGCGCAGCATCTCGGCGGCGAGCGCCGGGGACCGCGCGGGGAGGAGCCAGTAGGAGTTCCAGCCGTTGACGTAGAGCGGCGACCCCGTGTCGGCGTCGACGAAGTGGGTGCCGCGGCGCGCCGCGAAGGGCATCCGCGGCTGGAGCCACGGCACCGGCAGCTTGACCCACCCCCCACCACCGCCCCCGCCGCCGTCGTGGGTCGTCGGGAACCAGGTGAGGTAGACGACGGCGAGGAGGAGGAGGAGGCCGAGGAGGCTGTACAGCCGCCTCTCCTGCCGCATCGCTCCGCCGCCGCCGACGACGCCGCGCGCAGGAGGCGGCGGAGCGTTGGGTGTGGGCCTGTGGTGGATGGTGGCTCGCTGACTGGTGTGGCTTGGCGTTGTCAACGACTCTAGTACAAAGGTGATGTCCCGTTTCGTTTCGATGGCGTCGGCCGGCCGTTGTACGCTGCTACTACTACCGTTTCGGTCTGAAAGACGCAAACACGCACGTAGACACGCAGGCAGAGATGCCTTAAAAACTGAAAGACACTTTGCCCCTGCGTGTTTTAGTTTGGGGATTAAGGTGAAATGAGTTAGTCCATCTCTATATTTTTTTAGTATGGAATTAATGATTCCTTGTATGTTTTTAGCGAATGATATTTTTTAAAAAAATAAGACGGTGTGGTGCATATGTCATTATGTCAATGAGAATCAGGAAATGGGTTGGATTAATCTTTCTTAGGGCGCGCTCGTTAGTGTAGGTTTGGCTGTGTTGCGCGTTCAGACAGACATCAGGCGTGGAGGAGGGGGCGCTATTCAGTAACGTGGGTAGGCAAGTAATGGTGACGGTGTTGACGAGAGGTAGGTAGCCATATGCCTTTCCGTCATGGTCCGGAAACCCTATTACCTAACGGTTTTCACAGTGAGCTGAACTTTACCAAAAAGCTTGCGTGTTGTGTTTGGCCATTCACCCTTCCTTCCAGAGCAACGCACCACCATTCTTGCATCTCCAAGCTCGAGCTCACCTATTGCCCAACATATAGTGCTGTGCCCTCCCCATTGTTCTTCCTCCTTGAGCCGCCGCATTGTATTGCACAGAGGGCATCTCGAGGTCGCCTGCAGGAGTGCGAAGACAGGCGGTCGTCGAATCTCGAATCATTTCAGCAAGCACAGAGGGCAGTCGTCGTCTGCATCGTCTCCGTCGTCGTTGCAGCAAGCCTCGCAGACCACGCGCATGCCATAGGCTGCTTGGCCTAATAAGGTAGCATCCACAAGCCCACTTTGGTGTGCTGCATCGGAGGAGGAGAAAGGTGTCGTGCCTAGGCGCATCGATGCATCGTGCAGAGGGAAGGCATCAGCTGCCCGATTTCGGAATCGCTGCGGCCATTGCAGAGACCGGTCATCTCCGATCTCGTGCTGCACTGTTGAGGGGGATTTGGCGCCCTTGCATCGCCATTGTCGAAGGAAGGAGGTGCTCCTTGCTCGATCTAGCTCTTTCATTTACCGTAAGCACGCTTCCCAAACTGCTATATGTTTTATTTACAAAAACTTTGTATACATATTTTTTTTTTAGAAAAAATAAACTCATTTTCAAGTTTGTAATAGGTAATACTTAATTAATCATATACTAATAATATTTCTCGTTTCGTATGTGACAAAAAAGCAAAAGATAAATGATCTCAAACTTTAACGGAGTTGTTGGGTAGTGGGTTTGCTTCCCACATATATTTTTATTGTGCTTCTCAAACGGCTAAATAATATGTATTTTAAAGAAAACATTTGGTATAGAAGTTTTTTTAACAAAGATAAAAAAACTCAATTGTAAAATTTATAGTGATTAATATTTAATTAGTTATGCACTAATGGTTTATCTCATTTTTTTATGCGATGAAGTTGACACGTCTAAACTCTCTAACGAACTGAGCTTTAAGCCAGTGACAAAACCGATGATGGGCTCGGTTTAGTACCCTACTAGAATTTTCGTAGTGTCAAAGTTCAAAATTTTTGGCTGGCATTTTGGCGTGTGAGAGAGAAAAGAAATTAGTTTGATATGATTCCAATTTGCGTCAATAATAGAAAAGTGTGAGCACTGCCAAAATATCGGTATAGTATGGTTCAAAACTTCGGCACTACCTAAACATTAGTAGGAGAGCAACCCAAATCAGTTCTTTCGGCTATTTTGAACTGCTATCAAACAATATGCCCTACTATTATTGCGCAATTCCAGCAGTAGCTTTAATTGCTTGTATTGAAGGACAATATGTTACACGTTTTAAGGAGGCAGGTGAGGCGAACGTTGGAAGAGATAGGTGGTCTGTGTGTGTTGCTTTGGCGTGTGTTTGGTTCTAGGACAAGGTGGGATGGGATGAAACCATTTCTGATTTTGGGGTTAGGACGATTCCACCTGTGTGTTTGGTTTGTTGAATAGGACGATCCCAGTTTTTTTGTTTGGTTGAAGGGACGAGGGAGGAATGGGATGAATACCGTTTGCAACCACTGACGACGCCGTTTGCAATAACCATGGCCACCTCCGCCTCTGCCCTCACCTCCCTCTCCACCACCGAGATGCGTCGCGCCGCCAGACAGGAGGGAGCTGCCGATCTGCGGCGGGCAATGGTGTCGGCCTTCACTGCGAGCAGCTGTGGCTCGGCGACGACGGCATCGGCGAGGTCCGCGGCGGAGAGGGAGAGGCCAGATCCGTCGCCGCAGCCCTCCCCATCTCCGGATCCGCCGCCGCAGCACTCCCCATCCCCGGATCCGCCGCTACTGAGCCCGGACGGAGGAGCAGGCCGACGAAGGAGCTCGCCTCGACGAGCAGGACGGCAGCGAGCAGGTAGAGGAGCCGGTGACTCAGCGGGCCGGCGAAGGAGCAGCGCCGGCAAGCGACTCGGCAGGGGCGAGCACGCAGAGCTTCGCGAGTGGGCGGCGCGACTCGGCGAGCGGACGGCGACTCGGCGAGCGGGCGAAGGAGCGTCGCCGATAGGCGATTCAGCGGGCACGAGCACGCGCAGCTTCGCCGGCGGCGACTCGGCGGAGGAGCAGCGTGCGGAGTAGCGGCGGCGACCGACGTTGAGGTAGACGACCGGCGTCCAGGCGGAGGAGTGCGACCGACGTCGAGGTAGACGACCGGCGTCCAGGCGGAGGAGCGGCGGCAGGGTACGGGCGGCGCCACGACAGAACCGAGCGGGAGGTGGCTGGAGCGAGTGACGCCGTTCTCTCCATCCAAGTGGGATCGATTGGTCCGGCCGATTTTGGCGGATCACTTCATCCCGGATCTGGAGAGAATATTCCCATCTAGAATCATTCCATCCCACCCATCCCTCCATCCAAACAACTGGAAAAATGGGATCGACCCAACCCATCCCGTTCCATCCCACCAACCAAACACTACCTTGGTGATTTTCTCTTGCACATCATGGTACATCAGTATTGTAATTTCGGCATCTAGTATGCTTCTAGATGAACTGTTTTCTGTGGAACTTTGTATGTACGTTCTGACCAACTTGTCAAGTTTGTTCGTGGTTTGAGTACTTGACACCAACTTTGGTCTTTGGCTAACGTCATGAACCCCTATTAATAGTACGACGACTCTAAGACTTAAGTCAAAAACTAGGTGATACTCCGTGCGTTGCTGCGGAAATACATGAGGAGATTGATTGATGAAGCAACATTGTAAACCAAAACTAAACTTTGTACATAATATAAGAGCACTGTAATATGAGTCTTTATAGTATTATATCCATGACTTCCAAAACACTGTTAGCGACATACCAAAATCACGTATTGGTGCTTGTGCATGTATATATGTTTTCAGCTTTCAGTAGCAGACCAATGAAATAGGGAACAAAATGAAAAATGAACAAAATGCAAAAACTTAAATGGGTATTGCAACACCGTTAGTTATTGATCCATGGTGTAAATCAAGAACTAATATAACATACCCACCATAACTAACTAATGAGAGGAACTGGAAGAGAAAAAGAGCACATAGCAGTAAAATAGTTAAGAATGCACATACTGTTGCATGTCAATGGAGCGTCATCAGCACATGAAAGCTGCGAGATTTTAGATACAAATAAACAAATCAAGGCACAACACATAGGAGAACTCTTGTACTATACTACTAAAGCTAGCCACACAGGTGATTAGAACAGAGATCAGGAAAGTAACACTGTATCTTTCAGATAAAATATAACAT
This sequence comes from Oryza sativa Japonica Group, assembly GCF_034140825.1. Taxonomy (NCBI): domain Eukaryota; kingdom Viridiplantae; phylum Streptophyta; class Magnoliopsida; order Poales; family Poaceae; genus Oryza; species Oryza sativa. Next base: position 12,056,808 of record NC_089040.1, on the reverse strand, counting down.
ACAATTCGGGGTAAAAGTGTGAAAAACTGAAGTTTTGAAGTTCAAACCTGATGTCAAACTGGTCCATGGAAAGCACAATGTGAAGCAAAGGAGGCGCATGCTGTAGAATTTGCCCGACAGGGGAAGATATCAATCATCGTCGTTCCAAATAGAAACGATACGATTGATGACCATGAATCTTGTTTTCGCTGGAGATGAGATGCACACCGCTAGAACACATGCGCTGAAAAATCTCTCAAACATAGTGCTGGCTGATCTCTGGCATCTGCAACTTATATGTGATTATACCCTGAAAAATCTGGATGAATTCAAAGAAATTTAGTAGGGGAATAAATGGGATTAATCATGGGACGTGGCCTCTGATCTCCACACTCTTGGCGACAGTTTTTGGTGCAATTATTGAAGAACGAATGCTCGATTCAGGGACGGAAGAGCCGGGGAAGGTGAACGCCATGATTTTCTCGCGAATCGCTAGCGTCGCAAACTCGTGCAGATGGCGGCTCGGGGTTGTGGTTGTGGAGCAGCCGCTTTACCCGTGGTGGTGGATGGGCCGATGCAAAAATCTTGGACTGGGCCTCGCCTGCTGGGTTTTACGTAGAAAATTACGAAAGATGATAGGGAGGCGTGGTGGGTACCGCCCGTCGAATGGAAATAAATCGCACAGCTGAGTCTCTTACTACAGATTAAATCGGACGGCTTGGTTTAATCGATGACGTGGCTCACTCCTAGAGCTGCTTTATAGTAGTAAATGTAGATAGGGGGTTCCAACTATGTAGGAAGAAAGGATTAATGTCTAGAAGTGCATCGTTGAGATCTATAATAGTAGTGAATCTTTTATGGGGTTTCTTTTTGTTTCATAACTATTCTTCATGGAAAAAGTACGTTCCCCCCCCCCCCCGAACTATTGCGACAATATGAATTATCCCCCCGAACTACAAAACCAGACATATTACACCTCAAACTATTGATACCGGATGAATTACCCCCCGACTCAACCCTGAGCGGTTTTTCTCCTACGTGGCATACACGTGGCGTCGACGTGGAAATCCAATCAGCAAAAAAAAAAGTAAAATATAGGGCCCACCTGTCATTACCTCTGTTCAGTCTTCCCCTCCCCCCTCTCTCTCAGCCTCACAGGTGCGCGTCGACGGCAGCGGGCGGCGGCAGCGGCGCGCGGACGGGCGGCGGGCGCGGCGAGTGGCGAGCGCGGCAGGGCGTGGTTGGGCCGGGGCAGGCGGCGGGCGTGGCGGGGGCGCGGCGGGTGTGGTGAAGAGGCGGCCGGTGGCCGGCGGGCGTGACGGCGCCCTGTGCCCCCCCCTGTCGCGGCGGAGGGCGGCGAAGTGGCGAGGGTGGAGGCGGCCGCCCTTCTGCTCCGAGTCCCGGCGGCCGCGGCCATCACTGCCGCCGTGCCCGAGTTCGTCGTCGTCGTCGTTGTCGTCTTCAACCTGGGGCCGTCGGTCTCTCTCTCTCTCTCTCTCACCCCTCTCTCTCGGGCCGTCGGGAGGTCGGCGCGCGGGTCGACATGGCCGTGGCCGCCGCCATTGCCGCCACCGCGCCCGAGCTCGCCGTCGTCATCTTCAATGTCCTCGGCGCCCGCCGCCCGTCTCGCCTTCCCCACCGCGCCCGCCGGAGCTCGGGGATTACGACGGCGATGACGGCGGAGGAGACAAGGTCGGCCGCGGAGGAGGCGAGGCGGCGGTGAGGCAGGCGGAAAGGCGGCGGCAGCGGCGAGGCGAGTGTGAGGCAGGGCGGAGGGGCGGCGGCGGCGGCGAGGCGAGCGCGGCGGCGGAGGAGGCGAGGCGGCAGCGAGTGACCTGGAGCCTGCCCCGGCCCCACCACGCCCCGCCGCGCCCCCGCCCCGTCCGCCGCCTGCCCCGGCCCAACCACGCCCCGCCGTGCCCCCGCCGCGCTCGCCACTCGCCGCTGCGCTCGCCGCCCGTCCGCGCGCCGCTGCAGCCGCCGACTGGCGTCGACGCGCACCTGAGAGAGAGAAGGGGGAGGGGAAGACTGAAGAGAGGTAATGGCAGGTGGGCCCTATATTTTCCTTTTTTTTTTTGCTGAATGGGTTTCCACGTCGACGCCACGTGTATGCCACGTAGGAGAAAAGCTGCTCAGGATTGAGTTGGGGGGGTAATTCATCCGGTATCAATAGTTTGAGGTGTAATATGTCTGGTTTTGTGGTTCGGGGGGGGGGGGTAATTCATACTGTCGCAATAGTTCGGGGGGGTAAAACGTACTTTTTCCATTCTTCATCGTACCGTTACTCCCCTAATTATATATGGTGGCAAGATGGGTTTGAAACCGACTTGAAGTCATGTATTGATACTTCATTGAATGATCAAGAATTTGATACAAGTTGGGATGCAATGATTGATATATAAGTTGCACGAGAACAAGTATATGCAACACCTCTACGATAACAAAAAGAAATAAGTCCCCTGTTTTTTCATGTATTGCTTCTTCCCTTCATGAGCACCTCCAAAATGAGTGAGAGCATGAACAATTTATTTAAGGACTTTTGTCTACCCAGCTGATTCAAACAGAAACTTCATCTTGCATTATGAGAAGCTTACTCAAGCTGTGTTCGGCTCTACTGGTTCTCATCCTCCCCTCCCTCGTTCTTCGTGCGTACGCTTCCCAAACTATTAGATAGTGTATTTTTTGCAAAATATTTCTATAGGAAAGTTGCTTTGAAAAATCATACTAACCCATTTTTTGAATTTTTTTAGCTAATACTTAATTAATTGTACACTAATCCATCGCTATGTTTTCCGTACGGAAGGTGAGTGTTCCCAACCCTCACCCAATAACACAGCCCCAATCTTGTCTTAAAGGGATGGCAATCAACGCTACATAACAGTCCAAACAGAGACTATACAATGGAAGAACAAGCTTCAAAGTTCTACACACGTGCGATATTTGAGAAGTTTAGGGACAACGAATCCACTTTACTCAAGTGAACAATAATATCCTGTAGCAAAAATTGCTATCTTAACATGGTGGCCTTGCATCTTGGAAGTTGAGGAATCTAGTTTAAGTAGTTGAGACTTGGGAGTTTATTTTGGCCCATAGCGTATAAGGTTTCTTGAGGGAGTAATCGTTAAAATGTTTCACATACAGTAAAGGGCTCAAATAATTTTTTTTTACTGTACATTATTTTTTTTAATATATACATACAAGCAGACGCTGTGTTTACACTTCTATACACTAATTTACATTTTAAATATTTAGAACATAACAGGTTGAAATCATACAACGGCATATCTCTCAATGGAGATATTGAGTACTATGTTGCTAGAATGGCAGAAGTCAAACGGTACCAAAAGGAAAGCTTCTGAAGGGTAAATACCTGTCCACTGCCTTGTATTTGTGACAGAAGCCTTCAGTTGCAGTCTATTTTCAGGTTTCTTTCTACTAGTTGCTTCAATTTGGTAGGAGAACATCCAATTTAGATTGCCACTCCTAAGACAAACTACTGAAAACGCATGCCCGAAGGGCGTCAGGTTATTGTTCTGGAGAAGGAAAAGGTGGTCATCCTCTCCAAGAAAAACCAGAAAAGGCACCGATACCTCAATATTTACTTCAAAAGGCTGACCATAGATGAACCTCATAACATCTGAACTATGGCTGGTAAGGAAGTGTCCTGACCAACGTCCAGTGAATCCTCTATATCCACAATTAGAGATTGGGCACACTGAAGGAGCAAAAAGACAAGCTTCTTCATGAGCATCTCTTTGTGCGTAGTTGATAAACTTGCAGCAACCCCACTTTGCATATGAGCAAGAGGACTTGATTGACTCAACAATCTTCTCCAATGCAATATTTCGAGCAAATTTGGCATCGCGAGAACAAATGTGACACTTATTGCTGAGCTTGGACCAGCAGGAAAAGCATGCTACATGGCCATTTTGGCACTGAAAATGATACAAATAAGCTGTGAACATGCAAGGCGAAGATAAGAGTATGTCTATTATAACAGAAATAGTCTGCTTAAAGTATAGTCAGGTGAAGTATGATTACAATTACAACAGAAACCAATCCAATGTGTTAGTATGTTTGTAGTAAATTGTCAAGAGTGTAGAGAATTGCTTTGATACATGTGTTAACTCTTTGCATCAGTTCTGCATATGTTTTCAGTCAAATAAATATTATGTGCTTGTATCTATAGGTAAAGGAACAGTTTACTAAACATGGTTGCAATAATGAACTGGTTTCTGAGAAAATTTATTTTTATTGGTTACCTTTGGGCAAATATGGTTCAGCATGGTCTTGAAAGCTCCTCTGGCTTCTGAGGTGTTTGATTCAGTGGTTTGTAACATATCCCATTAACAGTGGTAAGTGGATAAGTTTCTTACTTTTTAGTTCGCACTTGGTAGTTACAAAGCAAGGTGGGAGAACAATCCACCAGAAAAGCCACTCCAGCCTAAGCTGACTGGTTTAGCATGCCGTTACCATGAACTGAGAGCTGCTCCATCTCAATCCCTATCTTTAGTATTCCGGTATTCCCTTCCTCATCATGAGTGGCACTGCTTGCGAGCTCCACAACTCCCCAGTTGTGACCGAGTGACTCGCACTTGCATTAGCTGCATTCACCTCCTCCAATTCCCATTTTCCCTATCCCTCTGTCTCTCTTCCCCTCTCCATCTACCCTCTACCCATTCCCTTCCCCTCTCCCTATCAGTTCAAATTCTTCTCATTAACTGGTGGAAACATGCAATTACAGGGTAAGATGTGTAACCCTAACCAGCAAATTATTTGCTGCTCAAACAGTTGAGTGCTTATATATACAAATAAATTCCCTTTTCCATCCAAAATTGTGTATACAGTTGTGGTCATATGAACTTTTCATATACTCTCTCCTTTATATGTGACATTGGTTAGTTTGACACATGCAAGCCTGTTAGGACTTTTTCGGATTTCTCGACAAAAAAGAAACAAGAGAAATTATTGAATTTCATATGTAAGAGGGCCCATAAGTCCAACTATGCAGCCATGCAAGCGCAGAAACAGGCCATGATTGATCCAGTAGGCCACTTTTCAGAACAATGGTTACTTGTGAGTTAGGTCTGGAAAAATAAACAGTGGAAATATGTTTGGAAGGCTGCAGTTGACACAGTACATCAATTACAAGCACAACGCAGAAGCCTATTAATCTTGGATCACCACGCATTGTAATGAAATAACTTAGCATGCTTGGTTTTGTATAAGCCGAAGAATGATTGGAACACAAAGCCATTCAGTCTGTGATCCATGGCCATTATTGTTATCAAAGTAGGCTAAGAGCTAGCTGCTTAATTTCAGTTCAACGCATTGCAAGCATGACGCTAACCAATTCTAGTACCACGGTAATTTTAGCTGTTTCAACTTAATTCGTTGGAAGCGCATGGATGCTAGTACTATTGCATCCAAAAGGATGAACACATAGTGTATCTCTTATCACTAAAGGGCATAGCTAAACAAAAGAATGCTAGAGATTTTTTGTTCTTTTTATTTAAGCTGAGCTGATAATTTTGTTTCGTACCCAAACCCGAGACAACAGCATTGACCAACCCCATTTGGGAATTCCCCTTGCATAGTTCAAATTGGCACATCAAATTAAGCAACCAGCATATCAAATTGCAAGCAAACACCAAATTCCTGCACAGAATTGGACTAGTACCTGGTAGAGGGGAGGGCGGAGGGACTCGAAGCAGATGGAGCAGTCGAGCACGTCAGGGTCGATCTGCACGCTGAGGCCACCCTCGACCTCCCCGTTGGCCATCTCCTCCGCCGGCCCGCGCCGCCCGGCCGCCTCCGCCTCCGCGCCGGGCGCCGCTGGCTCGCGGCCCGCGACCGCCGAACCCCGGGCCCTGGGGGGTTCGTCCTCGGCGTCGGCGGGGCCATCGTCGCGCTTCCTCTTGTCGCGGGCGGTAGCGACGGGAGGGTCGTCGTCGGCGTCGTCCAGGGTGAACTTGGCCATGGATTTGGGAATACTGGGGAGAGAGAGAGAACTAGCTGTTGCAGTTAGCAAGTTGCAAGTGATCCGCTTACCCACGATAGCACGCAAAAGGCAAAAGCAATGGGCTTACGAGTTTTGATGGGCTCGCGAATTGGGCCATAGCCCATAACCTCGCGCCGAGCTGGTTTGGCTCGGCTAGTTATGCTAACAAGTTAAAAGCTTGGGGCCTGTTCACTTTGATGTTATTTTTGATCTTATCAAATTTTGGTAAAGTTGCCAAAAAAATGGCTGCATTTAGTTTGTTGCCAAATTTTAGTAACTATATAAGAAATCCTGCCAAAATTTAAATTTTGGTAAGTTGGATCTTTTTTGGCTCATTTGCCAGCTCATTTAGATGGTACACCCTCCGTCCCGAAATATAAGAGATTTTTGGTGGATAGGATGTATTCTAAAACTACGAATCTATACATGCTCCCTGTCTAAATTTATAATATTATGGTACGTTACATCCAACCAAAATCCTTTATATCTAGAGACTAAGGGAGTAAGTCGTGGTTCGGTCGAGAGGAGGAGATGACCTCAAGTTTTCCAAATGGCTAGAAGCAAAAGAGAGCAAGAGAGAATGGTGCTCGCCTCGCGCGAAGTCAAGCATAGGAACGAGCAGGAGAGGGGGGATCTCACTAGTGGCTAGGAACCTCACAGGACAGACGAATCCCTGTATGGCACGAGCTCGAGCTCGTCGGCCGCTTCAGGAAAGCACCCATGCTCACCGATGATGCTGGTGACTGGTGTTGCTCGCGTTCGTAAGTGATGATACACGTTGGTGATTAGGGCACAGGATGCCGGCGAACGACAAGTAACAACGGTTCCATACTTGGCACCTAGCATGGGGCGGCGGCGGGGCAAAGCTCCTCGACCTCGACGTGGAAGACGATGGGGAAGGACCCAAGAAGTGGGGCAAACGGTAGAGAGATAGCAACGGGTGAACATCTTTCTTTAAAAAAAGAGAGAAGAAGCCGATAGGTGAAGTAGGCTTTAGAGTATGAGTTATGTTAGTTACTCCCTCCGTTTCACAATGTAAGTCATTTTAACATTTCCCACATTTATATTCATGTTAATGAATCTAGGCATATATATCTATCTAGATTCATTAACATCGATATGAATGTGAGAAATGATAGAATGACTTACATTATAAAACGGAGGAAGTATGTGGGCTTATTGTTTTCTTGGACTAGCTTTGCTTGTTTTTCTTTGCATCCTGACTCAGTTTGGCTCGTGAGTAGCTCGAGCTGCGATGTTAAGTTTGCTAAGTAGAAATGATAGCTTGCCTCGTTAGCAAAAGATAACAACCCGAACAAGCTAACGAGCCACTATTTTTTCGTCCAGCTCTACTAGTGCGGAGGAGCAAGCTAGAGAGGCATGCTCACGAGAAGAGAAAGACCTTGTCGATGACTACAATTTTGGTATAAAGCTTTTTTTTAATCTAATATCAATTGAGAAACAATCATTTATTATTATAAAAAAAGTAATACATACTTCGGTTGATGGGTTATACCCAACTAATGTAAGGTACAATTGATACCAATGTATATATACACATGTATGGAATAAGACAATATGGGACAATGATTTTTATACTGGTTCAGATCTCCCGAGAACGATAATATCCCTATTTTAGTTTAGATGTATTAATCTGGAGTGTATCACTCTGAGTATAAAGAGGGAGCAAGTTAGCTAATCTAGTATAAAAATCAACAAGAACGGGATGAAAGGCTAGTTCGGCAACTGTTTTATCCCCCTGATGCTAACGAAATTCTCAGGTTGCACGTTCCACATTCGCCCAACGATGATTTTATAGCATGGCACCGCGGACCAAGGGTGCTCTAGCTTGCAATTCAACGGGAGATCCCTGTTCATTTCTGCTTGTAGCAGAGAATAAAATTTTAGATTACCGTGCCACGTTTTTCAAACTACTAAATGATGCGTTTTGTATGAAAATTTTCTATATAAAAGTTGCTCTAAATATCATATTAATCTATTTTCAAGTTTGTAATAATTAAAACTCAATTAATCACACGTTATTTTACCTCTTTTGCTTACAACACTTAATCTTTATCTTCATCTTCATCTTTAAAAGATTCAAACACCACGGAAAAAACACATGTTCCACAGAAAATCAGTATCTTTGCTTGCAGAGCAGCAAGAGACTGTCTGGCTACACAACACAATAAACACCGTATACGAATCATGGAGAAACCAAATAGAGTAAGATATGTGGAAGACGCATTCCATGCATGCGACGGTAACCTGTATGAAGGCTACAGCCCTACGTTCTGAGTTACACCAGATATAGTGGCTGCCAGCTGAGAAGGACTTTGTGATCAATCGGGACTTGACTGGCTGCTATCCTTCTAAACCAGCTTGATCCCGAGTGGAGGGCAGCAATCCTCCTCCTCTTATGGCGACCTTGGTATCTGCGGAATCATATTGTTCTTAACAACGAACAGTCATCGGTACGCTTGCAGAAACATTGTTCCTCGTCCGACAAGAATCAAATGACCCGAAAGGAAAAGCTATTAGCCAAATTGGTAGGCTAAAGATGTCAGGCCTCCCTAGCACCTCAAGGAGCCATGCATGAGATGCATTGGCGTCCACCGGCAAATGGCTGGGAAAAACTCAATGTCGCCGGTGCTTTCAACCCAGAGGATGGAAAATGAGCAATAGGGATTGTGGTCGGGGACTCGATCAGCAGGACAGACCCTCCTCACATGTTGGAAAGTCGTCAGGAAATGTGCGGCAGCCGAGGGGAAACTATTTTAACAGCTCGAGTAGATGTCCACCCGTTTATTGCATGTCATTTAAATGGTTATGAAAAAAATTAAAAAAATATGAATAAGATGGATCAATATGTAATGTATCAATCCACAAACATGCAAGTTAAAATTCAACTTCTATAGATTGTAACAAAAATAACAAACAAAACTCAAATTACTATATGTATATTTACAGTTAAATTTGTTATTTTTGTTACAACTTGTAGAAGTTGAATTTTAACTTGCATGTTTGTGGAGTGATATATTACATATTGATCTATCTTGCCAATTTTTTTAAAAATTTTTCGTAGTCATTTAGTTGACATGCAATAAACGGGTGGACGCCCACTCAAGCTATTAGAATGCATCCCCGGCAGCAGAGGAGGTAGAATTACTAGCTTGCTATGAAGGCCTTAAGCTAGTGGCCGAATGGATTCCGATGCCAGTACTGGAGGTCGAAACAGACTGCATCACCATTAATTCTTGCTAGGTTGTCGACTACGAAAGAAGAGCGGTCCAAATGGACCTTTTTGCTATGCAAGACAAAGACGGCGATGGCATTCCTGTAGGAAGTGCGTTTGATGCACTATAGACGAGAGTGTAATTGTGTAGCACATGAACTTGTTCAGCTTGCTAAATGATCGGGGCAAAGCATGGTTTAGCGTGATAGTGCACCGAATTGTGTTATGCAATATCTGAAACAAGATTGTAATCCTATTACGTAATCGATAAAGCTCTCGTTTCCCTCGACGATCCCTGGACATGGGTTCAATTATAACCACATCTCTTGGAGTAATAAAAATGTGTATAATATAATCAATTTCTTGCAGGTATAGCATACCTGCACACAGGGCCGCCCCAGATGCTCGCTATCTCCAAAGTTAATTTTCGTGTACATGCGTGCAACATATATGGAGCATCCATCTATTGGCATCGTTGTTAGTGTTCCTGCTTTAGTTTATGCAGGCCTTCCAGTTCTCCACTAGCTAATCTACTGTTCAGTAGTCAACCATTGTGATCTGTGAGATCCGATTTCGCCGCATGATCCATAATTTTCGTTGATCCATTCTGACTTCTGCGCCAATTAGTTCAGCAGTTTTCTTTAGAAGACTTTGCAGAGGAAGTTCATGATCTAGAACCACGCATCCATGCATGATCCGTCATCGATGAAAAATGATGAGAACATCTATTGTTTCTGCACTCCTTTCGTTTCTAAATATTTGACACCGTTGACTTTTTAGCACATATTTAACCGTTTGTCTTATTCAAAAACTTTTTGTGAAATATGTAAAATTATACGTATACACAAAAGTATATTTAACAACGAATCAAATGATAGGAAAAAAATTAAGAATTACTTAATTTTTTTTTAATAAAACGAACGGTCAAACATATTTAAAAAGTCAACGGCATCAAATATTTGGAAACAGAGGGAGTACATTCTTTTCAAACTATTTGACTGTCGATCTCATCTATTGCTGCTGTGTGGTGACATTTGTAGGGTTATTTTCCTAGTTCAGCTACCCTCTCTCTTAGAAAGGATGGTCCTGGTTTGTATGATCTTTTATCTCAGGCCATGTACAGCAGTACAGGGGATTTCATGTATCCTAAACTGTCTTTGATATAACTAGAAAAAATACACGTACGTTGCAACGGGTGGAGGCTATTTTAATTTTCTTATTTTTTATATGGTTTAGTGTCAGGGTTATAGATACCACATAGCTAATAGTAGTTGACTGAATCTTAGCAGGACACACCACATACCATATCCTATACGGAAACAACCTGCGGATATAGGAGGAGTTCCGGATAAGGAAAGACAACCAGAGTTCTACATGGAAACGACAAGGACTACTCGAATTGTATCCATATTTGTTTCCGTAGTTCTACTTGGACAAGGGGACACCTATGGGTATAAATACAAGGCCCCCTAGGAGGAGAGGGGGCACCCACAATCAACATACACGGATCAATAGATTAAGACAGAAGATCAACATACAAGCCAACATATGCTAAGACAAGCCGCCAGATGTCGACATTAGAGATACGCCTGGATCGACCCTATCCGGTACCTACAGAGGCCGGCCGTAGGGATCTAGCGTTGTCTCTGATCTCGCCAGGCACGAACTCGAGGAGGAAGACTACCCTGTTGTCGACTACGAGTCAGAACTTCAGACCGCCAAGTCGGCAACAGTTAGATAGGCTACCCCTAAATATTGTACTGGTGTAATTATGATGAATAAGAGCAATACCGGCTTCGGCCAACAGGATGTAAGGTTATTACCTGACAATTCAGGGGCCCGAACCTGTATAAAAATCCTCATCTCCGTCTCTTTTACCTCAGTCTCGCATATATCCTAGTACCAACGATCCCCATACTATGCAAATACCGGAATCGCGACATCAAACGTCGACATTTAGTTAATACGAAATTCATTGTCGGAATTCGCTTGGATAAATATATATTTTTAGAAAATCATGAGCTGCAATTAGAAGTCTTTTTTGTATTTCTAAAAACAAACGAACTTAAAAACCGACTCAAATACGGATATATATTTCCAAAACTGAACGAAATTAAATAACCGACTCATACACGGATGACGTACCAAAGCTTCGGCAAAAACATCTTCAATTTTTATAATAGTAGAGATATAGATAAACTTGCTTTGGTTAAAAAAAACTATTTGACAGTTTTAGTAAATTTGTTTGAAGATATTTCATTCTAATTTTGAAGTTAATTTTAGATCAGTCGGAAACATTAATAGGAAAATAATTAGCCCACGGAAAAGGATGAAGACATATTCATCGTGAAAACGTTCACAATGTTTTTCGTCCCAAAATGTAAATATATATAAGCATGCCGATACTGGCTAACGATTCAATGATTCATTGGTTCAACCAAAATTGTGTCAATCTGAATCGCTTTATCAATTCATATGTAAGTATGTAAGAAATTGTGTCAATGTGAATCGATTAGGAGAAGAGTTAGGGTTTATTTGGGGAGCTTTAAGATTCTAAGAAGCTGTTGATTGGATTCTACAACTACAACTTTTCGAATCCGAACGAAAAGTTGAACTATGAGAGCTTCTGATTATGGGAAAAGCTGCAGCTATCAAAAGCTCCTAAATGGACCCTTAGCTTGATAGTTGTTAACAACTAAATTTGGTAAGTATTCGTATCAGGAAAGGGGATTTGGTCAAAGAAGAGTTGGAGGCGGAGATCGAGTTCTGGAACAGAGCAAGAATCGGCTGGAGTCTGGATCGGCTACGGCTAGAATCGGCTAAGGTTGAGTTAGGCTAAATAAGCTGGTATAGCCGATTCTGACAATACAACTTGTGCGCGACGTCGGGCTCGGGTTGATGTGCTTCAAGATAATTGCCACGCATGGATAGAGTCCTGGGAAGTCAATTGTATCTATTAATTAGGATTATTTATGTAAATTCCTTATAGATAAATGTGGGCAAGAGTCTGCCGCAAAGACTTGTGATATTTTAGAGTTTGTTAGAGATAATGGTCGTAGCCGGTGCGGGCATATCTTGTAATCCTCGGGTATAAATAGACCCCGAGCCCTATGTAATTTGAACACACACATTCAATACAATTCCGGCGCATCGCCACCTTTTGTTTTAGTTTTATTTCGACGAGTTCTTGCTTTTGGGTTGAGCTGCATCGGTTTCGATCTTCAACAAGAGGTAAAATGTCACGACCGGAAATAACCCAACGGGCGTTCCTTACGTGCGTGTATTATTCCTTGTCCCAGGAGGCAAGGTACACCAAAAGTTGATACAATTCAGAGTTTAACAAGCGGAAGCGTAAATAGTTAATTATTACATGGGCAGCGACGGCCCAGCACACTCAAAGACAACGAAAAACAGCGGAAGACTAAGGCGACGACCACAGGCGCTTGACGGCAGGCACGAGCTAGACACCAAAGCCTTCATCATCCAGGGGCTCCTCTTCTGGGTTTGGGAAAAATTGAGCAAGACTGAGTACAACCACCGTACTCAACAAGACACACCCACAAGTGCAGCATAAATGCAAAGGAGTACAATGGAGTTATAATATAGGGGTTAGGTTTTGCAATAAACAGCATTTAGAAGACCCTTAGTTGCTCAAAGCTAAATTTAAAACACGATCCTAGAACTATTTAATATTATTAAACAAGGCCGTGAACCCACACGAACCTGCCTTAACCCAAGGCCTACGATGATTCAGACCGAACTGGCAACCCGACCCTGGGTCCCAGCTCGTCCCAAGCCAACCCAGGCCAACCATTCCACATTTTAGTTATTAAGCAGGTTTTAAGAATTTAAAACACTAACTTGGGTGCATTGCTAGGCTTGCCCATAACCGAGGGCGCGGCTATTCGAATAGGTTTTACTCTGATCAGAGGTGTACATCTTTACCCACAAGACACGTCTTCCTCACGTGCAACCACGTGCCACATACCACCACGGCATATGGACGGAAGACATGACATAGTTTCCAACCCATCCTAGCCATAGACAAGAGTACCGACCCAACCCACCTACGGCCGGAACCCCCGGACAGGCAGGCAGAATTGAGACCCTAGCAGCAGGACACCAGCCCTGTGCCATGACATCTCGACTACCTGGCCGCAGCCCGTGTAGCCTTCATTTGTCCTAGAGATGTCCATCGACCCCCGACTTCGTCCATCTCCATCCGTGTACTTTTGTTTATAACCAGACTGAGCCACAAACTAAGCCTTACCCATTAGACATGTGGAAGTACGGTAGTGCTTTGCAACAGAGGCCTGAAGACCGGTCCTTATGTGGCCGAGGTGCTACTAACGAAACCATGCGCCCCGAGCCCAGCCTAAAACCATTTTGAGGGTTTTGAATAGAGGGGGAGGTGTGCATCCAATTCCACAATAATCCAACCATTCCAATATGTCCAGGTGATATGAATATTCCCAAAGTCTAGAGTTATAAAACCACCTAATGTTGCCTAATTAATCAGCGAAGCATCTACCTAAATTCATACTAGTGGAACCATGAATAGAGTGCCCACTAGTTAGGGTTTTGTTTATTCTAGGGTGAACAAGGTAATAATAACAATAACAATAATAATAAGGTCATAACAAAGGTAAATAGGCATGGCTAAATAAAACAGTGATAACGCGGGAATTTAAATAAAGCGATAATGCAATAATTTAAATCAAAGTAATTTTATAAACTAGGATCCAATATGTTCAAAGAATGATGTGACTTGCCTTGCTCGCTTTCCCAAACGTCGGCTTCAACCTCCACGAAGAGCAGATCTTCCGAAGCTGCAGCGTCTACACGACCAACGGAAAAGAAAAGGGCTTTTACTCTAATAAACTCCATATAACAAGCAGGAACAAAGCACAAAAAAATGGGTTCTTGACTTCTTAAGAAAAAATTACAGACTTGAACGGTCCAATTCCGAGTTCAAATGACCAAGTTATGGCCATTTGAAGTTTATATGCTCTTTAAATGAATATTTACGAATTTCTTCATTTAAATTTTAATTTAAAAACCCGAGGGCGCGGGCGGCTGACGGCCGAGCCCCACGCGGCAGCCGCTAGGCGCGCCCGGAGGCGGCCACGTCGGCGCGGCCGGCGGGAGGCAGCGCCCGCGCCCCGATGGTCGCCGCCGGCGACCACCGGCACGGCGGAGCAGCGGCCGAGAGAGGGGAGGGAAGGGGGAAAGGAGGCGGCGGTCCACGGCTCACCCCGAGGGCGACGGCGGCGACGAAGGAGGCGGCCGGAGCGGAGGGAGGCGGTGGCGCGGCTCGGGTCGACGGGGTCGGCGGCGCTCCGGCGGTCGGCGACCGAAACGGAGAGGTGGACGAGGTCGGTGAGGTTGCGGCGAAGCCGAAGGAGGCGGCGCCGAGGTGGGAGGTGGTCCGGGGCGACGACGGCGGCGGACCGGAGCTCGGCGGCGACGGCGGAGAGAGAGAGCGACGGCGCGAGCTCAATTCCGGCGAGGAGAGAGGGCGGTGAGTGGCGGAAACGGAGGTGGGGAGCTCGGGGAGGGTTTATATAGGGTTGGGAGTGAGAGAGGGCTGCTGGAGGAGGGGGAAATGGGCGCGGAAGACCCGGCCGCCATTAATGGCGCCGGCGAGGTTAGGGGAGGGGTTTCCAAACGAATCCGAGGGAGAGAGGGAGGGAAAAATGGGGGGAAAGGGGGAGGGGATCCCGGGGAATAATTCCCCCCTCTTTATTGCGCGCGGGGACGGCGGGATGCGGCGGAATCGGCGGCGGCGGCGGCGCTTGGCGCGGGCGGGGCGGCGGGAGCGGCGGGAGGAAGGGGATGACGGGTGGGCCCCACCCGTCAGCGAGGGAGGCGGGCGGGCCCGCCCGTCAGCGGCGCTCGCGCGGGGAGGAGGCCGAGTGGGCCGCGGGGAGGAGGAGAGAGGGGGAGGGAGATGGGCCGAGCCGGCCCATTAGAGGGGAGGGGTGATTTTTAGGGTTTTTCTTTTTATAAAATCATTTTAACTTTGTTTATTTCTTAATAATTATTATTTGTGCTCTGAAAATTCCACTAAAATTTATTTACACATTTTAGGCTTTTAGGAAATATACAACAATCCTCCAAGCCCTATTTGACTCTTAACTTTGCACATTTTAATTTTTGAAGGCTTTCACAAGCATTTTAATTATTCTAGGCATAATTTAGAGGATGTATTTTAGGGTCGATTTGGGACGCGACATAAAACTTGTTATGACGAATTATGTTCTTAGGGATTAGTACTTACATCTTCATGACACTCTAATCTCATTTATATAATTCGCCGAGTTATCATATATCTTACATAATCTTCAATAATATCTCTATCTAATCTATTATCAGCTAACATTTGCTTGCACAAGACAGCCGATTAGGTTAAATCTCGACGTTGATTTAGATTATATAAGATATCTACCATTCTATGAATCTTCTAGCGGCTTGATTATCTAGATATTGTTCTTCTTTTCATACTTAATGCTGCATCAATTGAGTTTGATCTATTAAGTCGTGCTTAGAATATTGATCTCTAGCCTGCTATCTAGTTGTTGATTAGGATAGTGTCGGAGTTTCAGCCGATCGTATCTAATTTAACCGTATTTATTCTATTTGCTTCACTGATATGTTAAATCGACCCTTTATATTGAGACATTGCTATATTCAAATGTGTTAAACTATCGTTCAATATGTCACTACTGGTTCAACGTCTTAATACAAAGTAGTATCGGAATATTAGCCGATACATGCTAGATCTATCTGATCGGCTATGCTATGAACATATATAGCCCTGTTATGAGTGTATATTTCGATCTGAGTGATTTATACTGTCTCGGTATGATAACCGATCTATCCCAATCACTCGATTTAAATAAACATCAATATAAGGATTATATATGTTAATATCTACAGCCGATCAAGTAGGTTTAGTTTTTCTTTACTTATTCATGATTGCCGATCGATATGTCATCGGCATCTGACCGATCGGCTATCATTTATAGACTTAACCGCGGTTCCTTTGTCTTTATTTCTTGTTGATTATAGGATCAAATCAACTGGCTCGCTCATACATCCGAAGGCGAGTTTTGGACCTGCACTGGAGTTAAGTAGATCTCCCAGGCCTCGTGTTTTGTCAACACGCTTTTGGCACGCCTGGTGGGACCTGATCAGAAGTCAGACGTCAGATCTTCCTCATGGCCGAGAAAGCAGCGCCACCAAGCACAGGCTCCGTTAAAGGCAGAGCGCCAAAGCCAGGGTTGACCGACATCATTGATGACAATGTCCTGCCGGTTGATCCCGACAAGTTCACACCTGATCAGAAGCAGGAGTTCGAAGCAATGATGCAACAAGCGCGAGATCAGTATCTGAGCTCATTCATGCAAACTCGGAAGGGAACGCGGGTTCAAAAGTACAAGATGAAGCTAGTCGCCGATATCCCTGGAACCGGTTCTTCTAAAGATGGAGAAGTGAAACAAGATCCAGATGGCTCGGCCCAGCAGATCATCAAAGGTGCTACCAGTGGTTATGCAGGAAATCAAGGCGATAACCTTCCAGAGATGCATGGAGCTCCAAGTCATATTGCCCAAGGACTACACGGAGGAAATTTCAGTCAAGATATTCAGGAGTCTTTCAACAACTTTCAGGATCGGGTTGACTACGCGGTGCACCATGCTTTGATCAATCAATCCGGGATATTAGTCAACACACTGTCAAACATGATGAAGACGATAGACGATGGCTCGATAGCTGAGCATCAGGCTACAGGCCTGGTCTACTTGCCAGGAGGTGTTTTTCCAAACTATCGAACCTTAATCACTGATGCTCAACCAGTTGTGCAGGCAACTCCACCTATCGCACCCGTAGGTCAACCAACAGTATCAGCATCAACACCCTTACCTGCTGCATCGGCTACCACGGCGCCTCAGCCGATGAACCCTCGATTACTGATGAGGGAGTATCCACAGCCTGCTGGACAGACCTCGAATCAGCCAACTCAAGATCAGGTTGCTGCTATGTTCCTCCCACCACCACCAGTTGTTGATCCGGCGCAACAATAGCCGATCCAACAAGCACCACCGAGGCGGTGCAGTCGATCCAACAACAGGTCGCGCAGCCAGCGCAGCAGGCACCACCAATTTAGCCGGTGGTGCAACCAATCCAACAATAGGCCGTACAGCCCATACAGCAGGCGCAACCGGTTCAGCCGATGGTACAACCGGCCCAACAACAAGTTGCGCAGCCGGTTCAACAAGCGCCGTTAACCCAGCAGCATCTCCAACCAATCTAGCAAACACCGCCAAGGCAACGGCTTCAGCCGATTCAACAGACTCCGGTACGGCAACAGCCGATCCAGCACTTGGGGTCAGCCAATGCATCGGCTGGGTTCGCAGCACCTGGGGGGCAACCTGCGCAGCAAGTTGTGAATCAAGCCACCCCAGAACATTTGGTTCATCACGTACAACCGGACGGCACCGTGATACCCCAGATGGTTCCTGAGCACTTGGTACGCAATATCCAGCCGAATCTGCATAATTACCAAGGGGGCAACTTAAGCTATCAGTATCAGCCTCTATCCCCGCAAGCCCAGTATCAACCAGGGGGATCGGCCCAGCAACAATTCGTTCCCCAGTTTGGTCAGTTTGAGCCCATGCAGCAGCAATCGCACGGAGCAGCTCAGCAACGACCATGGGCCGATGTGATTGCCGACGTAATGAGGGAGCAATTTGGGCTCAGGCCAAAAGAGACTGGGAGTTTGTATCGGCAACCTTATCCCGAGTGGTTCGAGAGGGTTCCTCTTCCCAATCGGTTTAAAATTCCGGATTTCTCCAAGTTTTCAGGACAAGAGGGCGTGTCAACTTATGAGCACATCAGCCGATATCTTGCTCAGTGTGGAGAAGCATCGGCTGTGGACGCCTTGAGAGTTAGGATGTTCCGATTATCTTTGTCCGGATCAGCTTTTACCTGGTTCTCATCTTTGCCATATGGGTCGGTCAATAGTTGGGCCGATTTAGAGAAGCAGTTCCACAGCTATTTCTACAGCGGGGTCCACGAAATGAAGTTGTCCGATTTAACAGCAATCAAACAGCGGTATGATGAGCCTGTACACGAGTATATTCAGAGGTTCAGAGAGATGAGGAACAAGTGCTTTAGCTCAAGTTTGACCGATGCCCAGTTAGCCGATTTGGCTTTCCAGGGTATGATCCCTCCAATCAGGGAGAAGTTCTCATCCGAAGACTTCGATAGCCTATCACATTTGATACAAAAGGTAACCTTGCATGAGTATAGGTTGGCTGATGTCAGGAGGAGCTCTAAAAAGGTTAATCACGTTTGCCCGTATATGTATGGATCGGACGATGAAGATGATGACTCTGAGATAGCTGCAGCCGAGTTGGTAAGGAGCAAAACGGTTATACCGTGTCAATGGGTGAAAAGTCCTGGAAAGGAGCAAAAGTATGATTTTGATATCACAAAAGCCGACAAGATTTTCGATTTGCTGCTCCGAGAAAAGCATATCAAGCTTCCTGCCAGTCATACGATCCCATCGGCTGAAGAATTAGGCAAGAAGAGATACTGCAAGTGGCATAATTCTGGATCTCATTCTACCAACGATTGCAAGGTTTTTAGACAGCAAATCCAAGTTGCTATCGAAGGGGGAAAGATTAAGTTTGACAATTCCAAGAAGCCGATGAAGGTCGATGGGAATCCTTTTCCGGTCAATATGGTGCATACAGCAAGTCAAGCAGCCGATGGACCTCGTTCAAAGGGTTTCCAAGTACATTCGGCTAGAATTATTGATAAATATCAAAGGAGGTATGATAAGCAGCGGGGAGACGTTATGAGGAGAACGACAATGGTTTTGATCCTCATTGGGATTGCGAGTTCTTCAGATTCTGCTGGAACGAAGGAATGAGGTTGCCATCTATCGAAAACTGTCCTAGGTGTAGCGACGTCATTGAGAGCTCAAGCCGACCACATAATAGGGGTGATCGGCTAAGACAGACAAGACTCCCTGTTCATCAAAGGTTGGGTTCGATGGGTCAAGATCATGGTCGAGAAGACGAGCCGACCAGGAAGAATCAATGGTGTCCTTCTGGTATTTTCACAAAGAACCAGAAAAGGAGGGTCCAGGGATTGAGGAGCAGGGAATGTTTTCAGGAGGTTGAAGAGGAAATCAATCATCGGCTGAGGAAACTAGGACCAAGGTAGGTGTGGCGCGTTAAGAGTCAAGCTCCTGCAGCCGATGATGCTACAGCCGATGAAGCAAAGAGGTTGGCAAAAGGAAAGAGCGTTGTTACAGCACCAATCAACATGGTCTTTACGCTGCCAGCCGAATTTGGAATTAGTCAGGCCGATGTCGATGAAGTGGAAGAAGAATCGGCCAAGCTAGTCCTATCATCGGAGCAGGCAGTATTTGAGAAGCCTGAGGGAACGGAGAATCGGCATCTTAAGCCATTGTATGTAAATGGCTACGTCAATGGGAAGCCGATGTCTAAAATGATGGTCGATGGTGGGGCTGCGGTGAATTTGATGCCTTATGCTACGTTCAGGCAGCTGGGTAGGAACGCCGAGGATCTCATGAAGACAAATATGGTACTCAAAGATTTTGGCGGTAATCCATCAGAGACCAAAGGTGTTTTAAATGTGGAACTGACAGTCGGCAGCAAGACTATTCCTACCACGTTTTTCGTCATTGATGGGAAGGGGTCATATAGTTTATTGCTTGGAAGAGATTGGATTCATGCCAATTGTTGTATCCCTTCAACTATGCATCAGTGCTTGATTCAGTGGCAAGGTGACAAGATAGAGGTTGTGCCAGCTGACAGGTCAGTTAATGTTGCTAATGCCGATTTAGCTCTCTGGGAGATGGATGGCCTTGATTGCTTATCTGGAAAAGTCTGGGATGGAGATTTTCTAAAAGTGTCTGATTCTGATATACAGCCAATTGAAGATGGAGAACCCAAGCTATTACTTTGAGGGCGTTGTGGAGGGTTCAGATGCCTGCGCTAAGGATACAGTAGATGATCTCGATGATAAGCAGGGTCAAGGTTTTATGTCGGCCGATGATTTGGAAGAAATTGATATAGGTCCAGGTGATCGGCCAAGGCCGACATTCATTAGCAATGGTTTGTCTTCGGAGTTCAGAACCAAGTTGATAGAGCTCCTAAAAGAGTTTAGAGATTGCTTCGCTTGGGAATATTATGAGATGCCCGGACTCAGCCGATCGATCGTCGAACATCGGCTACCTATCAAACCAGGAGTTAGACCACGTCAGCAACCTCCAAGGAGATGTAAAGCCGATATGCTCGAACCTGTTAAGGCTGAGATTAAACGATTGTACGATGCTGGTTTTATTCGTCCCTGCCGATATGCAGAGTGGGTCTCTAGCATAGTTCCAGTTATTAAAAAGAATGGCAAGGTCAGGATGTGTATTAATTTTCGAGATTTGAATAAAGCGACACCGAAGGACGAATATCCAATGCCAGTAGCCGATCAGCTGGTCGATGCCGCGTCAGGAAACAAGATTTTGAGTTTTATGGATGGGAACGCAAGTTATAATCAGATCTTTATGGCTGAGGAAGATATACATAAAACGGCCTTTAGATGTCCTGGTGCAATCGGCTTATTTGAATGGGTTGTTATGACTTTCGGCCTGAAGAGTGCTGGAGCGACATATCAGCGGGCCATGAACTGTATATATCATGATCTGATCGGCTCGTTGGTCGAAATTTATATTGACGATGTGGTTGTCAAGTCCAAAGAAGTTGCTGATCACATAGCCGATTTAAGAAAAGTCTTCGAGAGAACCAGGAAATATGGCTTGAAGATGAATCCGACAAAATGTGCTTTTGGCGTATCGGCTGGCCAGTTTTTAGGATTTCTTGTTCATGAAAGAGGGATCGAGGTAACTCAGCGGAGCATTAACGCAATCCAACGAATTAAACCCCCGGAAAATAAAACTGAGTTACAAGAGATGATCGGTAAGATTAATTTTGTCAGAAGGTTTATCTCCAATTTGTCAGGAAAGTTGGAACCTTTCACGCCTTTATTGAGGTTGAGAGCCGATCAGCAATTTACCTGGGGGGCCAGAGCAGCAAAAAGCTTTGGATAATATCAAGGAATATCTTAGCTCTTCTCCTGTTTTGATTTCCCCACAGAAGGGAATACCGTACAGATTGTATTTATCGGCTGGTGAGAAGTCAATCGGCTCAGTTCTGGTTCAGGAGCTGGAAGGGAAGGAGCGAGTTGTGTTCTATCTTAGTCGACGGCTCTTGGATGCTGAGACTCGGTATTCTCCTGTGGAGAAGTTATGCTTGTGCCTTTATTTTTCGTGTACGAGGTGGAGGCATTATCTATTATCTAATGAGTGCACTGTTATATGTAAAGCCGATGTAGTCAGATACATGCTGTCGGCTCCGATATTAAAGGGACGAGTTGGAAAATGGATATTTTCTTTAACTGAGTTTGATTTTCGGTATGAATCACCAAAGGCGATTAAGGGACAAGCTATAGTCGATCTCATTGTGGAACATCGTGATGATTCAATCGGCTCGGTTGAGATAGTGCCATGGACTTTATTCTTTGATGAATCGGTCTGTACCCATGGTTGTGGCATCGGTTTAGTTATAATTTCCCCTCGGGGGGCATGTTTTGAGTTTGCTTATACTATTAAACCATATGCAACTAATAATCAAGCTGAATATGAGGCAGTGCTTAAGGGGTTGCAGTTATTCAAGGAAGTTGAAGCCGATACTATTGAAATCATGGGGGATTCTTTGCTAGTAATCAGCCAGTTGGCAGGCGAATATGAATGCAAGAATGATACATTGCTGGTTTATAATGAGAAGTGCCTAGAGCTAATGAAAGAGTTTCGGCTGGTTACTTTGAAGCATGTATCTCGAGACCAAAATCTTGAAGGTAATGATTTGGCTCAAGGGGCATCGGGGTATAAGCCGATGATCAAGGATGTGAAGGTTGAGATTACAGCAATATCAGCCGATGATTGGAGGTACGATGTGCATCAGTATTTGAGCAATCCTTCTCGATTGGCTTCTAGGAAATTACGATATAAGGCGTTGAAGTATACATTGCTGGATGACGAGCTCTATTATCGGACGATTGATGGGGTATTACTTAAGTGTTTGAGTGCCGATTAGGCTAAGGTTGCAATCGGTGAAGTTCATGAGGGAATCTGTGGTACTCATCAATCGGCTCACAAGATGAAATGGTTGCTTCGATGTACAGGATACTTTTGGCCGACGATGTTGGAGGATTGTTTCCGATATTATAAGGGTTGTCAAGATTGTCAGAAGTTTGGAGCAATTCAACGAGCACCGGCGTCGGCTATGAATCCTATAATCAAACCATGGCCGTTCAGAGGTTGGGGAATTGATATGATTGACATGATAAACCCACCATCAAGCAAAGGACATAAATTTATATTGGTGGCGACCGATTATTTCACCAAATGGGTAGAAGCAATTCCCTTGAAGAAAGTTGATTCGGGAGATGCCATTCAGTTTGTTCAAGAGCATATAGTCTATCGATTTGGTCTTCCTCAAACTATTACTACGGATCAGGGTTCCATATTTGTGTCCGATGAGTTTGTTCAGTTTGCTGATAGCGTGGGTATCAAGTTGTTGAATTCTTCACCTTATTATGCACAAGCTAATGGGCAAGCCGAGGCGTCCAATAAGAGTTTGATCAAGTTGATCAAGCGGAAGATTTCTGATTATCCTCGGCAGTGGCATACTCGTTTGGCTGAAGCATTATGGTCTTATAGGATGGCTTGTCATGGATCGATCCAAGTTCCTCCTTACAAACTCGTCTATGGACATTAGGCTGTTCTGCCTTGGGAAGTTAGAATCGGCTCTCGCCGAACGGAGTTGCAAAATGATTTGACAGCCGATGAGTATTACAATCTTATGGCTGATGAGAGGGAGGATTTGGTTCAGTCACGTTTGCGAGCCCTTGCGAAGGTTACTAAGGATAAGGAACGAGTTGCTCGGCATTATAATAAGAAAGTTGTGCCTAAGGATTTTTCAGAGGGCGAACTTGTCTGGAAGTTGATATTGCCGATTGGTACTCGTGATAGTAAATTCGGCAAGTGGTCGCCGAATTGGGAGGGACCGTTCCAGATTCATAAAGTTGTTTCTAAGGGAGCATATATGTTGCAAGGGCTTGATGGTGAAGTTTATGGACGAGCGCTTAATGGTAAATACTTGAAGAAGTACTATCCGAGTATATGGATCAATTCCTGATCGGCTCCTAGTGTCGATACATGGTAGCCGATGCGTGTGCATCGCCTTGAGATGGCCGATATTGTTATATCGTCCTTAGTTGTTTTATAATGTAATCGGCTGAAAGTTGCCGATTCACAATGGCCGATATTGCTATATCGCCCTTAGTTGTTTTATAGTTTTATCAATGCCGTTGACATTGTAAAACTAGGGGGGCATATACAGAGCATATACAGAGAGGCAAAAATTTTTGAGCAAATCTTACAGTTATATTAATCTCGGCATAGAAGGATGTTAAGTGATGAAGTATCAAGATGTTTAGCCGATTACAAAAAGTCTAAGACCTATTACATTGAGATTACTGTGATAAATATTGCTGAATAGCCGATATAGCTTTGTGCCTAATTTGCTCTACTTCCTCTATGGCCTGAGCGTCTTGAGCGTCGGTTCCAGGAATAACTTTTAGGGACTTGGTCAGTTCAGAGACATGTTTAATAGCCGATTTAAGCCTGGCTTTCTGCTCTTCAATGGACTTGGGGAGATCGGCTAGTTTCTTGTGCTCCATATCTAGCTCAGCGTTGCATTCCTCAAGTTGTGCTAGGAGGTCGATCTTGCGAGCTTCAAGCCGATCGATGTTAGATTTGATTGGACCTTCAGATAATTGATCAAGCTTAGATTTTTCTTCATGCACAAGTTGTCGGTTGGCTTGGATAGTGGCCTCAATATCCTTGTGCTCTCGCCGTTCGGCTAGTCTTAACTTCGCTTTCTCCAATTTGAACTGGTGTTGCTCAAGGTAGACAGCAGGAGTAAGGGTATCGGCTAGCTCATCTGGGATTGAAGCTTGAATTTCGTGCAGCCGAGCTCTGATTGGGCCACAGTCAACCACTAAGCTGTCTAGCGATGATGCTTCTAGCCGATCCAAGATACTTTTTAGAGTTTTCTTGACATCATCAGATAAGGGAGTCAATGCTTTGCTTGTAGTATCTTCTTCTCCTTCATCAAGATAGTCTCTGATATCAAAAGAGAAAAGATCGGCTAGGACCTGTGGCGATAATATGAAAGCGGTTAGAAACTAAACAATTGTAGCCGATTTGTATGCTTACTAGGAGACACTTACTAGGATAGCAGGAACGGCTGGTTGTTCTTCTTCCTCGACATGATGACTTCCTGCGGCTGAAGGGGTCTGGTCACTTGATGATTGTTGAGCCGAGGGAGAAGGAGGAGGTGAAGGCTGAAAAGAAAGCAAGCGTTAAGTAGAGTCGGCCAAAATTAGCTGTTGAACAGTTTAAATTATCTTACTGGTGGGGCTGGTTTAGATGTTGTTGCAGCCGATTTCTTTTTCACTGCAGTCTTCTTTTTCTGCAATTATAAGACTTGGGAATAATCGGCTATAAGGTAAAAGGGTTTCGAAAAGAATTAATGAAGAACACTTACCCTTGAGAGGTGGACTGGGGCAGATGGAGTTGGAAGGGTTTGCTTAGGTGAAGCCGATGGTGTCCTTTCAGCATCGCTTACTTCGGCTGCGGCTTGATCGACCTCATCTCCAATTGCTTCTTCATCTAAGGCTTGTTCGATAGATGGATCCAGGTCAGGCAGATCATCGGCTGGCTTGTCATCTGGTTTGGCTCTCTTGACTCTGGTCTTTTTCTTTGGAGCCAGGATTGAGGTGCTTATGGTTGAAGCTCTAGTCTTCCTTTTTTGGCCTGCATCGGCTGGTTCTCTAGTGAGGCCATGGAGGAGAGTTGATGTCTTGGGGGTATGGTAGCCGATGACAGGGGGAGATAATCCACCTCCGTTTGGAATCAAGCCTGCAGCATATTCGATATCTTTACCGCTGTTACTTTGATGAGGGGGGGAAGATTCTGTTGTCTGCAAAGTGGGGAAAAGAGATTGGTTAAGTAATAAATTGATCGATTGACCATACAAACTTGATAATAACAATATTTACCTAGGGTATGACGTCAGGGAAAAGATCTGTCATATACATCGTGGCCGATTGGTGAAACAGATGTAGCTTCCATTCACCCCACCATCTGTCGAAGTTCTTGCTTCTGAAACCGGCTAACTCAATGTTCTCGATGCTGCCCAGAGGAGGTCCTAGTAGATTGAGTAGCCGATCCATCATTAGAGCAGATGTGATTTGGCCCCGGCATTGAATCTTGTCGGCGAAGAACAAGCCGATTGGGAGTTGGCCTAATCCAAGTTGCCTGGCTGAGCTCATTGGGTGATAAAATTCATAGGACACTTGGATGTTTCTTCCTTGATGGATGCCAACGGGAAGGATGCAAGGGCTGATTGCGGCTATAAGGACTTCTCTGGATTTCTGGAATTTCTCATGATTTATGTCTTCGAATCTGAAGTCTGATGGAAGTTCAAGGTCTTTTGAGTCTTCATATGGGAACCAGATTCGAGCATCTTTCTTGAAACCTTCATAGAAGCTACAGAACCAGTCCTTGAGCGGTTCAGCCGATAGCTTTGCTCCAGCATCGGTTGGTATGGATGCATATTCCCCATATGATGTGCACCTGCGATGGGTGCGTTCTTCTCCATCGTCACCCACAATCGGCTCTGGCAGTGGGAACTCAGCTTCTGTCACGGGAGGCCGATTGACAACCTTCATAACCATCAGGTTTAACCAAGTCTGCAATAACCACTAGGGTCCACCTGCTCCAACTGCCGAGCTGACGGCAATTCTAGCCGATGCATTGTTTAACATCTGGTACAGGTAGCCGAGAAGAATTTTTCCCAAAGGGAATTCTTTCTTTGATTCCAGGGCTTCGGCTACAAATTGCCAGTTGGTTGTGGGGCCACAACTGGATCCACAGAAGAGGAATTTTTCTAGCCACATGAGCAAAAAGGCTACATGCTCTCGGGGGGTGACAGATCCTTGACCCATGTATGCTGCTACATAGCCGGACCAACCACCTATGCTCTTGGTCTTGAAATCGAATTGGTTACGGGTGTTCATGCTCATGGGGTTGGCCGATGAAGTTACATCTAGTCCGGTGATCATGGTGATATCGATTAGGGTTGGAGTCATCGGCCCTTGGTTGAACAGGAAGGCATTGATGGTGTTTGACCAAAAATAAGTGGCGGCAGCCATTAAAGGTTCGTCTTTGGCAGAATTGGCTATGGTTAAGGCGAGTGCTTGGCCGATTCCAATCTCATCCCAATGGACTTTCTTGCTAGCCGATACACGCTGATACCAAGTGGACCAACTCCTGTCGGGTGAAAGTTTTTCTAGAGATGGCCAGGACTTAAAGGTGTTCTTCCAATGACCTAGGTTGGGGTTATCTAGCCTGAAGGGGATCCGGTTGGTTTCACCAGTAATGAAATCGGTGGGGTCGAGGTTGCCGATTGGGCCGAGGAAATAATGGTTTTGGTGTGAAAGACTGGGAATTGCGACTTGATGAGAAAGGTGCTGCAAATCCAGAAGCAATGGAGGAGAGAGAAGCGGCATAAGATGGAAGAAAATCGATCTATTGCTGAGAAAAGAAGGATTTAGCCGATAGGAACTTACCTCAGCATACTCGGCTATTGGCGCACCCGATGGGCTGGCGGAAGAAGACATGACCGCGGGCGGAGATCTTGTCGAGAGAGGAATCGCCGGGGAGTCGCTTTTGCGTCGAACAGATCGCCGGAGAAGAAAGGGGATTGAGATTGCTTAAGCGGTGGAAACGGAAGTTACGATGTGAGGTTTCTCGGGGGTGACGGTTAAATATTTAAAGCACGGCGGTAACGGTCGGAAAACGGTAAAGTGCAAAACTTACTCGGAGTCGGCTTACAGCAAATCCGGAACATTATCGAATATCCCGGACTTGGGGGGCATGTGTTAACAACCAAATTTGGTAAGTATTCGTATCAGGAAAGGGGATTTTGTCAAAGAAGAGTTGGAGGCGGAGATCGAGTTTTGGAACAGAGCAAGAATCAGCTAGAGTCTGGATCGGCTACGGCTAGAATCGGCTAAGGTTGAGTTAGGCTAAATAAGCTGGTATAGCCGATTCTGACAATACAACTTGTGCGCGACGTCGGGCTCGGGTTGATGTGCTTCAAAATGATTGCCACGCATGGATAGAGTCCTGGGAAGGCAATTGTATCTATTAATTAGGATTATTTATGTAAATTCCTTATAGATAAGTGTGGGCAAGAATCTGCCGCAAAGACTTGTGATATTTTAGAGTTTGTTAGAGATAATGGTCGTGGCCGGTGCGGGCATATCTTGTAATCCTCGGGTATAAATAGACCCCGAGCCCTATGTAATTTGAACACACACATTCAATACAATTCCGGCGCATCGCCACCTTTTGTTTTAGTTTTATTTCGACGAGTTCTTGCTTTTGGGTTGAGCTGCATCGGTTTCGATCTTCAACAAGAGGTAAAACTTGTTATGACAAATTATGTTCTTAGGGATTAGTGCTTACATCTTCATGACACTCTAATCTCATTTATATAATTCGCCGAGTTATCATATATCTTACATAATCTTCAATAATATCTCTATCTAATCTATTATCAGCTAACATTTGCTTGCACAAGACAGCCGATTAGGTTAGATCTCGACGTTGATTTAGATTATATAAGATATCTACCATTCTATGAATCTTCTAGCGGCTTGATTGTCTAGATATTGTTCTTCTTTTCATACTTAATGCTGCATCAATTGAGTTTGATCTATTAAGTCGTGCTTAGAATATTGATCTCTAGCCTGCTATCTAGTTGTTGATTAGGATAGTGTCGGAGTTTCAGCCGATCGTATCTAATTTAATCGTATTTATTCTATTTGCTTCACTGATATGTTAAATCGACCCTTTATATTGAGACATTGCTATATTCAAATGTGTTAAACTATCGTTCAATATGTCACTACTGGTTCAACGTCTTAATACAAAGTAGTATCGGAATATTAGCCGATACATGCTAGATCTATCTGATCGGCTATGCTATGAACATATATAGCCCTGTTATGAGTGTATATTTCGATCTGAGTGATTTATACTGTCTCGGTATGATAACCGATCTATCCCAATCACTCGATTTAAATAAACATCAATATAAGGATTATATATGTTAATATCTACAGCCGATCAAGTAGGTTTAGTTTTTCTTTACTTATTCATGATTGCCGATCGATATGTCATCGGCATCTGGCCGATCGGCTATCATTTATAGACTTAACCGCGGTTCCTTTGTCTTTATTTCTTGTTGATTATAGGATCAAATCAACTGGCTCGCTCATACATCCGAAGGCGAGTTTTGGACCTGCACTGGAGTTAAGTAGATCTCCCAGGCCTCGTGTTTTGTCAACACGCTTTTGGCACGCCTGGTGGGACCTGATCAGAAGTCAGACGTCAGATCTTCCTCATGGCCGAGAAAGCAGCGCCACCAAGCACAGGCTCCGTTAAAGTCAGATCTTCCTCATGGCCGAGAAATATTACTTTTAAGAATGATAGGTATCACCGGTTGATATGCCATCCTTATAAGTTTCTCGAAACGCTGCCTACGATACATGCCCTCACATTATCTTCCTATACTAGGCATAAATGTGGGAAAGTATTTAAGTAGTACTGTTATTTTCTCGTGTAATTCTGAAGTCGCTGGAAGAGAATATTTACTATACCAAGACTAAATTTAACGGCGATATTTTTCTGAAGTATTAAATCGATCGTTAATGTAATTTGATATATATTAGTATTAGTAATAGTGCGTAGCCTGTCGGTGATGCGAAGATCAGCTTAGCTCATGATGTAGTCTAAAGGCTAAAGTCCTGGCGTACAAAATTAGTCCTGGCTCTTTCTGTAAACTAATCGATGGGATTAGCGCACATGTGCATGGGATTTAACTACTGATCAATGCAGGTCAACCCTATAAAGTCCGATAAAAAGACAAAGGATGGATTAAACTAAGGTTGTGCGTTGAAACTCGTCTGAAAAGAAGATGGCACTGAAACTATATGTATCACTGATGCATCGTTGGCTGGGTAGCTAGCTAACTTAGATGCTCACTCGCTAAGTATAGCTTAGTAAGAGACTCACAGTGCACAGTATATATCTAATTGAGTAGTGGATTATTGGAGAGGAGATCGATCTTCTACAAGCTAAGCTAAGCTAGCTAATTAAGCTAGAGTACAAAACGAGAGAGAGATCGATATGAAGGGGAGGCACGAGCGTATCAAGAAGGGTTGGAGCGGATCAGCGGCGGTGTGGCTTCTGTTAGTGCCTCTCTTCGTTCTCATCGTCCTCAAGACCGATTTCCTTCCCCAGGTTGCTCGCCGTAAGTTAAATTGTCTCACGCCCATTGCAAAATAGAAATCCAATAGTTTCGATCAGAGACTGTTTTGCGTCTTGTTCTGCACGCTCACTCTTGGTCTTAATTTTGCGTTTTAGTTAATTAATTACTTTCGTATTTTTAATTTGTATTCTTTTTGGCTGTTTACTCGATCTCGAATTCTCTTGTAAAGGTTGGTGTTTTAAATCTGACGTCTCGCATTATTGTCCATCCATTTCGTGTTGGATGTATCACCCAGTGAATTCTTTCATCTTCAGACCCATAATGTCCCTTGACTGGATAAACCCTTCTTACACTTCAGTTTATGTAGTGGAATTGAATTTTAAAACAGATATGAACTTTTACACCTTAAAAATATACGCACTCATTTCTTGTATACCATCCAAGTGGCCACATTTCAATCAGAAACATGTATATCAAAAGTTAAATTCAATCTTCATATATGAAAACACATAGAAGACAATTCACAGTAGAATAACAAACTAAAAACCAAATTAATAAAGATGTAATAATCGTGTGCAATTTCATATGTAATAATCATGTGTAATTTCATTTATAGTCCAATAATTTAGTTGTTTTTTATGTACATTGAATTTTGAATGCATATTTATGGGACAAAACATGATAGTACATATATAATATATAAATGTTATCAACATTTTTCAGAATATTTGTTCTTATTAGTTGAGATAACACATGGCATGGGCGCTTAAGATGTGAATTTATTTCCATTACAAAGACAGCGATATCCTCTGTTAATTAGTGTTCCTCCATGCATGAAACAATCATTTTTTTAGGATAGAAATAATCATATATATTACACTACATTGAATTGGTGTTGCAAGATTAATGTTCAGGTGTACTATAGTAACCGGACGGAGATGAGAGAGTCTCTTACGTACTAACAAATCTTGCACCTTTGGTGTTTGTTGTGCAGTTGGAGACACCAGCTTCACCAAAGTTGCAGATGA
Source organism: Oryza sativa Japonica Group (assembly GCF_034140825.1). Taxonomy (NCBI): domain Eukaryota; kingdom Viridiplantae; phylum Streptophyta; class Magnoliopsida; order Poales; family Poaceae; genus Oryza; species Oryza sativa. Next base: position 12,026,073 of record NC_089040.1, on the reverse strand, counting down.
AATGGTTCAGAAGGTTTCATCTTTAGGTGAGCATATTGCATATGTACGTTGCAACATGAATAATCGCGTGTACGTACATATTGGTCCGCTAATTACTCATCAGCTCGAAGTTAATTAAGCTCTTAAGGGATTAAACAATTCATTGAAGTTTGATCTCATCATTATTATTTCCAGGTCTAGACAGAGCAAGATGGCAGCAGCAACAAACACTTGACGTAGCAAAGCTAGAAGGTATATATGGCATGCATATTGAGATCTGCAAGGAAATATTAGTATATTTATAGTTGATTAATTATCTTATGTATGGTAGCTTCCATTGTAAACTCTGCCTTGATTTGTAGTATTAACCATGTGTACTTCATTAAATTCAGATTCCGTTGTCGGGACGAGTGACGAGTTGACCGGCCACGTCGATGCGAATAATGAAGGTAACTAAATACTACTAATCTTTCTGCAGAATCAAGGTTAATTTATTTTTTTAATTTTTCCAAGACTGATCGCACGTGATGTGCACACAAAAGTTTCAATCGCAATCAAGGAGTCAACGAATCGATGCAGTAAAAAAAATCTCAATTTTCATTCCTTTGATTATAAACAAATGAAAGTGTACTGTACAATTGACTTGTTTGTATCGTCAGATCTTCAGATACTTGACAATAATTATGAAATCCGATTAATCGATAATAACTTTTAAACACGCATTTAATTGTTCATCCTATCTAAAAAATACATAATTATCGTTGTGACTTATTCTATCACTAAAAGAATTTTAAATATGATTTATATCTTAAGTGTTTAGCACAAAATTTTTTAAAAAGATAAAATGATCAAATGTGTACCCGTAAGTTAACGGTATGATGGGTTAAAAATCGGAGGAAGCTGGTTTCACTTGGTGCTTTCATGTTGACTCTGAAGTTTAATTTCTACATACCGTCGTAAATATATATATAAGAATTAATTCTGAAACCGATCCATGATGCGGATCATTTATATTTCAATATGTTTTGCAGATTCCAACCAACCAAACCAGCAAATCCTTGCCATGAGCAGGTCGAAAGACAGCCGTTTGATAAATTCAGGTATGCAATTAATCTGCATTTTCCAGATAACAAACAGTATCGTGATCACGTACGATCTTATTACTACTGTGATTGATCTATAATCACTAGCTAGCTAGCTGATCGATCGATGCATCCATGCAGATGTAGCTGCAGCAAAGACGAGCCACTTAAGCTGCAACTTCAGCAGCGCGCACATGGACACCTGCGCCATGGACGGCGACATCCGCATCCACGGCCGGAGCGGCGTCGTCTACGTCGTCGCGTCGTCGGACTACCGGCCCGAGAACGCCACGGCGGTGATCCGGCCGTACCCGCGCAAGTGGGAGCAGGCGACCATGGAGCGGGTCCGCCAGATCACCATCCGCTCCACCGCGCCGCCGGGCGCCGCCGTCGCGGACACGGACGGCGGCGGCGCCATCATCCCGCTGCGGTGCACGGTGGCGCGGGACATGCCGGCGGTGGTGTTCTCCACGGGCGGCTACAGCGTCAACTTCTTCCACACCATGAACGACATCCTCCTCCCGCTCTACATCACGGCGCGCGAGCACGGCGGCCGCGTCCAGCTCCTCGCCGCCAACTACGACCGCCGGTGGACGGCCAAGTACCAGCACGCCCTCGCCGCGCTCTCCATGTACCCCGTCGTCGACCTCGACGCCGACGCCGCCGTCCGCTGCTTCCCGTCGGCCCGCGTCGGCGTCGAGAGCCACAGGGTCCTCGGCATCGACACCCCCCTGACGGGCAGCAACGGCTACACCATGGTCGGTTTCCTCGCCTTCCTCCGCTCCGCCTACTCGCTGCCGCGACACGCCGTGACGCGCACGACGCCGCGGCGGCCGCGGGTGGTGATGGTGCTGAGGCGGAAGTCGAGGGCGCTGACGAACGAGGCGGAGGTGGTGGCGGCGGTGGCGGAGGCCGGGTTCGAGGTGGTGGCGGCGGGGCCGGAGGAGGCCGGCGACGTGGCGGGGTTCGCGGCGACGGTGAACTCGTGCGACGTGATGGTGGGCGTGCACGGGGCCGGGCTCACCAACATGGTGTTCCTCCCGCGGAACGGCACCGTGGTGCAGATCATCCCGTGGGGCGGGATGAAGTGGCCGTGCTGGTACGACTACGGCGAGCCGGTGCCGGCGATGGGGCTCCGGTACGTCGAGTACGAGGTGGCGGCCAACGAGACGACGCTCAGGGAGAGGTACCCCATGGACCACCCCGTGTTCGCCGACCCCGTGTCCATACACCGCAAGGGCTTCAACCACCTCTGGTCGACGTTCCTCAATGGCCAGAACCTCACCTTGGACGTCAACCGGTTCAAGGCGGTCATGGCGGAGGTCTACACGTCGATCACGGCGGCGCCGGTTTAAAAGAGATAGATTGCACAAGATGATTTTTTTTTTCTACTCTTCTTAATTGGCTTTTGTTTTGCTCTTTGTTACCCAAAGGTAAATTACTCACTTCAGTATAAAAACAAGTTTTGAAAGCTGATTTCTGTTGCAAAGTATCCCAAAGGTAAATTGGATGTCGGTAGTTATTATCGTCACAGTCAATTAGCAATTAACAAACTTTGTAGGTGAAGAGTCGGTTAGAAAAACATATTGACGCTAGCTCGATCAGCAAAAAATGCAAGCCCATCCCTGCCTCCTTGCACCGCCCCAGCTCGGTTAGCCTCTGAGCAAGTTTAATAGTATCGCCGACTACTAGTTCCCACTAGTACAGAACATGTCATAGGTGCCGGTTGGGAAGTGCCAATAGGTGCCGGTTTCCCGGCCGGTTCCAATTGGTCAGCACAAATACATGGAACCGGCACCAATAGGTTAAATAGAACCGGCACCTATTATGTCTACCCGAGCCAAAAAAAAAAAAAACTTCGGCTCGAATCGAGCCGAATCCCGAGCCAAATCCAGAACCCCTCCACATCCCGTAATCCCTCAGATCCAGAACAATATCCCACATCCAAAATCAAAATCACATCAATAACAACGACAATTCCTTCTTGGTACACATCAATATCCCCACATCCAAAAGAAAAATCACGTCAATAACAACAACAATTCGTTCTCGGTACACATATGAACAAGAGAAACATGAACATGAACACACACATATGAACAAGAGAACATAAACATGAACATGAACATACACATATGAACATCCGTGGTGCGCCGCAGCTGCCACCGCCGGCAGCCGCCTCCACCTCCGCCGCCGGCAGCCACCTCCGCCTTCGCCTCCGCAGCTACCACCGCCGGCTACCGCCTCCTGCCCCCTCACACCAGATCTGAGCCGGGGAGGGAGATAGACGAGAGAGAGCGCCGGGGAGGGGGAGGGGGAGGGGAGGGCGCCAGAGGGTGAGGTGGAGGAGGAGGGGGCCGCCGCAGCTGCCACCGCCGGCAGCCGCCTCCGCCGCCACCTCCGCAGCTACCACCGCCGGCTACCGCCTCCGCCACCCACTGCCTCCCGCCCCCTCATGCCAGATCTGAGCCAGGGAGGGAGAGAGACGAGAGAGCGCCGGGAGGGAGATCGAGACGAGAGAAAGACGGGGATGGGAGGCTTATTCGAGAAGGGGGTACAAGACTACAAGTAGATAAGGATGGGAGAGATACTCGGCTCCGGCTTCGGCTCGGCTCAAAGCTATAGGTGCCGGTTCTTTAAACAACCGGTACCTATAATATATTATAGGTGCCGGTCCTTTAAATAACCGGTACCTATAATATATTATAGGTGCCGGTTATTTTAAAAAACCGGCACATATAGTATAGGTGCCGGTTATATATTTTTTTCACCGTGGGAGGTGGGAAAAGCTCTATAGGTGCCGGTTTTAAATGAACCGGCACCTATGAGCCGGTCCCTATGAGGGTTTTTGTAGTAGTGTCCAAATCGCATATAGTCAACTTAATAGCCAATTCATACAATAGCTACGTACTACACTATTAATACCCGATCCCACCTGTCGTACACACATTGCGTCTTGGAGTCTGTACTACAGCTAGCTATAAATCTATAGCCCGCTGCTCTTCTCTCTCCTCTATTATCTCCTTAAAATATGTTTATAGCTGGCTTATAGCTAGCCTGCTATTGTACCTGCTCTAACTCCACATGCTACCCTTCTGGCACTAGTACAGAAGTGCATATCTGTGATGGCCTATCCCGTGTTTGGTTTATCACACCGTCACATCGCGTCATCTTTAACGGGCCAAAATAAACATCGACACGGATATACTCGTACAAGCATATTCCATGACCATGTATTGCAAGCCCGTCATCAATGACACCTATCAGTGACGGGCTTAAGTTTCAGCCCGATAAAGATAATCTTTGTCGGGCCCAAACCTAACCCCGTCACCGATATGAATCATTGACAGGCTCTAACTTAAGACCAATGAAGATGACTATTTATCTCGTCACGGGCTCAGTTTTAGGCCCGATGGAGATAACTGTAAAACCCGTCACTAATCTTCATTTGTTGACTGTTGCCGATAATTTATTGCGCACTATAAATACTCTAACCCGCCTAAGGAATGGTTATCCCACTGTTCACTATTTTGGTGGGAGGTGTTGGGGGTGATTTTTTGTCTGTTTTTTTCAAAGAAAAGCAGAAAAATCAAAAAAGTAATTGAAAATTAGTAAACAAATCCCATAAATTTAGTAATACTTATCTTCCAAAATTATTATCTAATATTTGTTCACTTTTGCAGCAATGGATCAAAGTTGGATGTATCGAACTGTGCGACATAGCATAGAGTATAGAAATGGCGTTTCAAATTTTATAAACGCCGTGGAGGAGGACAGGAAAAGAAGAAACATCGAATACATGAGTTGTCCATCTGCAGATTGCAGAAAAGACAAGATGTTTGATAGCAGAGTGGACGTACACGCTCATCTGATACGTCGAGGATTCATGAATGGCCACACATGTTGGGTGAAGCATGGAGAGCAAGAATCAGTCGACGATGTTGCAGGTGTAGGCATTAGTAGTGCACAAAATCAAGAAGATTAAGATGACCATGACATGTTTGTACATTCTCCATTAGGCGGTGAAATGTAGGCCTGTCAACGAGCCGAGCTCGAGCGAGCTTGCTTGTCTGAACTTGAGCTCGGTACAGACTCGAGTCGAGCCCGAGCCGAGCCTCGTCAAGTCTCGAGCTTTCAATCGGGCTCGGGCTCGGCTCGTTCGAGCTTCGAGCTTTTTCTCGAGGTTGGGGTAAATAGCCGCAGCACGTGAGCTTGTACTAGTACTACTACTACCACGCACAAGCAGCATGCAAGAGCTTGTACTACTAGCACAAGAAAAATAATACACTGATAGAGATGCACATAAATCTACCGTGCAACTTTTTACTGGGGAGTGTGCTAGTGCTAGTACTACTCGTAGGCCTTTGAAGAAGTAATGGCCGGTGTGAATAATTTAATAAGAGTAAATTTCACAAAACTACAGATACTATGACCAAACTATCATAAAACTATAGATTTAAGGAGTTGTATCATAAAACTACACATTTAGCACCAAATTTATCACAAAACTACACATTTAAGATGAAGTGTTACAAAACTACACGTTTAATAACTAAATTATAATAAAACTGCAGGTTTAGAACCAATTTAATCACAAATTATTTATAATGTTTATAGCTCCACCATAACAATAGTGCTAGGATTTAAACTCTAAAAGTTGTAGTTTTGTGATAAGTTCAATATTAAATATGCATTTTTGTGATACTTAACCTAAAATATGTAATTTTGTGATAAATTTGGTGCTAAATGTGTAGTTTTGTGATACAACTCCTTAAATCTGTAGTTTTGTGATAATTTGGTCAAAATACCTGTAGTTTTGTGAAATTTACTCATTTAATAAAGATAGACATGGGCATTGTAGCACTCCAATTTTCATTCGGGATTAAAAATCATTTCTAGAAATTATATTAAAAGTTAAAGCAATTTAATCAAGTGAAATAGTGAGGGAATTAAAAATTTCCTTTAAAAATAAGGCCAGGAATATTTTGTAATATTCTTTGTGCCCTAATGAACTCAAATTTCCCACGAATTTTCGAAGCTCGAGAAATAATTTAATTAGCACAAAGTTCATTGAACCCATTTAAATAAAAAGAAAAACCAAATAAAATCCCTCTCCTCCTCCCTTTGGGCTCGGCCCAGTCCTTCCTCCCCCTCGGGCCAGCCTCCCTCCTTTCTCCTCTCTCCTTCAGGTCGGCCCAGCTCACTCCCCTCCCCCTCCGAAGTCCACATAACCCCCCTTTTCTCCCTTTGGCCGACATGTGGGATCCGAGGTCCCTTATGTCAGCTTACTCCCCAACCTTCGGCCTCCCCATTCAAACCGCCATGGCCGCCCCGTGCCTCCCACGTCGGCGCCGATTCCGGCCCCTTCCCGCTCTCCCGCCCGCGTCCAACCGTGCGGGCGCACACCCCTCCACCTCCTCCACCATTCCCCCCCCCACTCTCCCGTGAAAATCGAAGCCAAACCGCCCCACTCACCCATGTCGCCGGAGTCCCACTCCGTTCGCCTCTCCCGGCCTCTCCCTAGCCCCCCGTCGCCCCGAGCCCTATAAATCCATCCCCGTAGCCTCCTATCTCTTTTTCCCCAATTCCCCGAGCTCCCCGCGCCCTCTTCACGCCGCTCCCCATCGCCGCCGCTTGTTGGCGACCTTCAGCCGCGCGCCACCGCCGCTTTAGCCACCGTCGCGCTGTGCCGCCATCACTGCTGGCATTGCCGTGCCGAGCTCCACCCCAGCCTCCACTCCTTTTTCCCCTTCCGTCCCGAAGCGCCATTCTCACCGCGCAACACGAAGCCGCCGTCTCCACCTTCCCGTCACCGCCACTTCAACCATCGCTGCGGCTCGCCGCTTGCACCATTCGCTTCACCACTACGCGGGCAAGCTCGGCCTCCACTCCGTTTCTCCATTCCATTGCCGGAACCACCACCCCACCGCCAACCCAAACAACCACCTCCTACACCGCGCTCTAGCCGCGCCAAGCCGCCTGTCCAGTCGACCCCGCACTGCGCCGTCGCCTTCCCCATCGTCCGCAGCCTGGCCAGCCCTCCTCCGCCTCCAGTCGTCGCCGGAACTCAGTTCCTCTCACGCACCAGTGAGTTCCATCATCTCTACCTCCTCCGGCCAGCGATTTCAACCGTCTCGAGGCACCTATTCCCCTCCTAACCCCTCTATCACGATCCCCAGGTCGCATCCACCCTCGTCCGCTGCTTCCCGCTCGCGGAACACCGCCGGATCGTCATTGCCGAGCCATCCCGACAAGCTCCACCGCCTAGTCCCCGCCGCCAGCCACTCCCCGCACTTCCTCGCCGGCCCGCACGCTCGGTGAGCTCCCCATCCCCCTCCATGCCCTCCTCCACCGCTCCCCGTGCTCCCCGTGCTGCCCGCCGCAGCTCGCTGCCGGTGGCCTTTGGGCCGGCGCGTCGCTGCCGCGCCGCGGTGTGCTCAGCCGGCCGGTTGGCCGCCTCACTCTCGCCGTGGCCGCCCGATCCCCCTTCGGGGCGATCTGGGCCGTCCACGTGTTGCCCTGGCGCCGCCTCGCGTTGGTGCCCTCCTGGCGCTACGTCGGCGCCACCTCCTCCCGCCTGTCCACTGTGGCCACCACGTGGCTGCCACGTGGTGCACCCGCATGCCGGTGCACGCGTGGTTCTGGTCCACCGTGCACCCGCCTCCTTTGAGTCACTGACATGTGGGGCCCACTTGTCTGCGCCACATCTCCCCCTAGGCTGACGCCATAAATCGAGCTTAATTGCGCAATAATTCGATAATAAGTATACAAATTCATTTAAATGGCTCAAAATCTTCTAAAATTCATATCTAATTCATACGAACTCCAAATTGAGCTGTTCAACTTGCAAAATTCATCTAAAATTGAGCTCTACATGTTTGTTTACTTTTGATGTACTGTTTACTTGATTTTTATTAGAGTTTTTCCTTGTGTTGCATGCCAGCGTGTAGTTTCTGTCATTTTGGAACATCGCAGTCGCGAGGAAAAGTGTTCAGAAGATTCTTTCGAAGAAGCAAGGCAAGTCACACATTCTCCTTGAGCATTTTGATCCTACTTTACAAATGTTTTACCATTTGCAAATAAATATGCATGTTTTGCTAATTACATGGGGTCAGGGTTTAACTATCTGCTTGCTTGTGCCATATTACTTGATGTCTGTCCTTTGTCAACCGTGGGTGATAAATTGCCTAGCTTGTGTTACTTATGTTGACCTAGCTGGAACTATATGCTTAGCCGTGCTTAATTACCACTAGCTCACATAATGGGATAATTACAGCTTTAGACCTCTTAGTATCCTGACGAGCTGCGTGCTCAGGACATCCGACCATGTTTCCTTGGTTGTAATTATCCAACTAAACTGTGACATAATGGTGGGCTGTGGGTGCATGGTTTTGCTAGTCGTGCCCATGGCAATTAAGGACCGGTTAGTGGGATGCACTGGAAGACTTACCGCGCTTGCCACAAGCGGGAATGGGTAACTACTTCATCTGTAGCATAGCTTTCCTCTGGGTGATGCATCCAGGCAAGGGTGAGAGTGATGGAGTTCGGATGGGCCCTGCGACGGCCTATACGGCTTGCTGATTCGCCTAGGCACGAGGGGGGCTGCCCGCTGCCTGCTGGGGGCGGGGGCGAAACCTGAGGTGTGGTGTGCTTGGTCAGAAGGAGTTATATGAAGGGTCTTGTCACAATCACTCGACATGGTGATGTGTCCGGCCGGGCACGGTGACATGCCGGTGAATTGTGTCTTGTGGGTACAGTTGTGCACCTCTGGCCAGAGTAAAACTATTTGAATAGCCATGCCCGCGGTTATGGGCGATCGACTAGAATCACCGTGATTAGTCTCACCCTAAATTGGCTTAATGAACAGATGTAGTTCAAGTGGGATGGTTGGGCCTGTTCAACGTGGTGTAGCGTTGATCAGTGGAGACATAATATTATCTTAATTAATCAACTGTTTTACGATTTTGCTCAATAAAATGCTTTACAACAACCTTTATGCAAATAGCCGCAAGCCATCCTTGTATCCCCTTGCACGTCTGCATCATTGGTGTGGCTTGCTGAGTACGGTGGTTGTACCAGCCTTACTATTATTTCACCATTTTCAGAAGTGTAGTGCTTCTGAGCTGAAGACGAAGTTAGAGGACCAAGGCTCAGACCCTAGTTGAGTTTTGCCTGTGGAGTGGAGCTGAAGCCCCGCTAGGATCGCCTTTTTCCGTTGTTGCTGCTTTCATTTCGGTGCGAGAACTAAGTGCCTATTTTGTAAGTATTTACGCTTTATTTACGTTTAGATTTGTATATTAATTTGTCGTTTTGTGTACCCTGGCTGATTCCTGGATAGGGATTTAATATACAAAATAATCCGGAAATTTGGGCTAAATTTCGAGGCGTGATAGGCATGCTGTTAGTAGTTAGTACTAGTAGATAAAGAATGTCTAACATATAGTACAACGGGGTAGTAGGAAATATAGCATGACACTTTTCGACTATAGGTGAGCAGCTAAGCTCGTCGAGCCATTCGAGCTCGGCTCGGTGGGGCTCGCAAGCCTCAGTGCAAGCTCGGGCTTGGCTCATATGATGGTCGAATCGAGCTCGAGCCAAGCCTACGACGAGCCGAATTCGAGTAGCTTGCGAGTCTCGAACTTTTTTGATAGCCCTAGTGAAATGGTTGATGTGGATCACGATATGCTGCAAGACATGTTGCGTGACGTTGAGAACCTAACTTATGCTGTGTTCTCATGTTCAGGTTGGGAACATAGTGCCTCCGCACGGTAAACGGAGCGGTTCATTAGCGCATGATTAATTAAGTATTAGCTATTTTTTTTTCAAAAATGGATTAATTTGATTTTTAAGCAACTTTCGTATAGAAACTTTTTTTTTGTAAAAAAACACACCTTTTAGCAATTTGAAAAGCGTACGCGCGGAAAACGAGGGGGAGGGGTTGGGAACAAGGGGTTGCAAACACAGCCTTACAACGAGAGAGATTTCATGAAGTTCACCAGGTTGATCAGTGATTCGGAGACACCTCTATACGTCGGATGCCAGGAAAAATACACCAAATTGTCAGCTACCTTGGACTTAATGAAGCTGAAGGCAAGTAGTGGACGGACAGACAAGAGTCACAGACCTTTTGGGAATATTTAAAGCCATGCTTCTCGAGAAGAACACATTGCCTATGACAACATATGAAGCAAAGCAGGTTTTGTGTCCTCTGAGGTTAGAGGTTCGTAGAATTCACGCTTGTCCAAACGACTACATATTGTACCTCAAGCAATATGCGGACTTAGATGCTTGTCCTGTCTGCAAGACTTCTTGATACAAGCGAAAGAAAAGTGTTGACAAAGGAAAGAATTCAAAGCGGGGTGGTCCGGCGAAGGTTGTGTGATATTACCTATCATTGATTGTTTCAATATAATCTTTGCCAACCCCAAGGAAGCGGAGTTAATACGTTGGCACGCCATAGAGATAAGGTACATGGGAGTTCTAAAGTCCCTTAGGAGTTCTGAACAAAGGTATGCTAAGATACCCTGCAGATTCGATTCAATGAAGGAATATCGATAAGAAATACCTAGAATTCATAGCCGACCCTAAAAACATGAGGATATGTTTGTGTACGAATGGCATGAATCCTTTTGGAGACATGAGCAGTTCTCATAGCACTTGGCTAGTGCTTATTGCAAATTATAACCTACCGCCATGGTTGTGCTTCAAAAAGAAAATACATTATGTTGTGCTTGTTAATCCAAGGACCGAAACAATCCAGCAATGATATTGATGTGTTCTTGGAGCATGTTATCGATGACCAAGAAATTCTTTGGAAGAAAGGTGTGGAAACTTGGGATGCGTATGGTCAGGAGTACTTCAAGCTACAAGTTCTATTGTTCTGCACCATTAATGAGTACTTTGTACTTGGTAATCTTTCAGGACAAACTGTCAAAGGAAAGAAGGCTTGCTCCGACTGTATGGAAGATACACGTAGTAGGTGGCTGAAGAAATCACGAAAGATAGATTACATGGGTTATAGGAGATGGCTCCCACTACGTCACGCATTTAGAAGAAAGAAGAAAAATTTCAAACGATAAGAGAGAACTTCAGTCTGCTGCTAATAATTTGTCCGGAGATAAGGTCCATGACATGGTCAAGGACATAACTAATGAGTTTGGGAAGAAAAGGAAGGGGATTCCTAACGCTTACACGCTCCGAAGGCCGACGCGTATGTTACGCCCCCGTCGCTAACCATGTGATTAGCACTAATGATGACGTGATTAGTGATTAGTGCTAATCATAGTACCTACAAGAACTTTTTCTTTTTTCTAATAGATTGAAAACTTTCAAGTTAGATTTGAAAACTTTCGACTTAAGATTTAAACTTTGAAGTCAAATTTTGAAATCTTTCAACACAAACTTTGAAAATTTTCAACTCGGAATTTAAATTTGCAAGATAAATTTTGAAAACTTTCAACTCGAGATTTGAAAACTTTCTACTCAGATTTGAAACTTTTAACTCGAGATTTTAAATTTGAATTATAAAAAATATTTTTGATTTGATAATTTTTGCTTGTATTATGGCTGTGTTTAGATCCAATGGTGTAAAGTTTTGGCGTGTCACATCGGGTATGCCGGCACACATTTGAAGTATTAAACGTAGACTAATAAAAAACTAATTACAGAATCCGTTAGTAAACCGTGAGACAAATTTATTAAGCCTAATTAATATGTCATTAGCAAATGTTTATTGCAGCACCACATTATCAAATCATGGACTAATTAGGCTTAAAATATTCGTCTCACAAATTAGTCGCAATCTGTGTAATTAGTTATTTGTTTAGCCTATATTTAATACTCTATGCATCTGTCCAAACATTCGATGTGACAGGGTGTAAAGTTTTGCCAGGGGAACTAAACAAGGCCTATATGGATCTAAAATTATTTTAGCTATGCATGTTTCTAGATTAATATGTACTCGTGATCTTTGAAAGTTTTATCTTCTTAAAGGACCCTTGAGCTTGTACTCGTGGAAACAAAATGTGAGCTATCAGTGGGTACTTTTCACTTTCATCATGCATGTGTAATTTGTAAGTTCCGTGATAAAAGTGCCTTGGTCAATCACTCAAGCACTTTATCATTCTCATGCAAACAAAGATTGTTTAGCTTTAGAAGTATCACCTCTGTCATGCTTGAAAAGGAATAACGTGCAAGTTTCACCCAAATATGCCAAAAAAGACGATATAATTGCCACACCACGATGGTGACGTAGCATTATTGTATTTAAACAAGGAAATATGTAACGTATTTGATATTTTAGTTTTGAATATGTAAATCGATCATGAGATGAAATTTAGTACTCCAATGTAGTACTCCTACCAATCACTTAATTAATAAATAAAAGTTAATACCACATGATTAATTATGCACATAACTACTCCCTCCGTCCCATTTTAAATGCAACCAAAAGTTTCTGTATCCAACTTGAACAGTCTATCTTATTTGATTTTTTTAATTAGTATTTTTATTGTTATGAGATGATAAAACATGAATAATAATTTATACGTGACTTATGTTTTTTATTTTTTAAATAAAAAAATTAAATAAGATGGACGGTCAAAGTTACGCATGGAAAATCATAGCTATAATTAAAATAGAATGGAGGGAGTACTAGTTCGACCTACGCTGCAATGATTGGATGTTTGGATCCATTCATTAATTTTCTACACAAAATGTTGGCCCTTGGCCTAAAAGAAACTAACTATTGATAAATTATTGAAAAATATACATGTACCTGAACTAGAGTGTGCTTGAATCAACGGGTTGTGAACCCTCTCACTCATGATTAATTAAGTATTAGTTAAAAATATTAAAAATAGATTAATTTTTTTTAGAAAAAACATATCGTATAATAGTTTGGAAGTCTACTGAGAAAAATGAGAAAAATAAATGAGAAGGTAGTTGAAACTGAAATTAAAATAGTGTAGTGCCAAACACAGTCTTAGGCTGTGTTCGGATAGCAGGGATGGGAACCCAATCTCCCCGCACGGAAAACGGAGCGGTCCATTAGCGAGTGATTAATTAAGAATCGGCTAATTTCTTTTTAAAAAATGGATTAATTTGAATTTTTTAAGCATCTTTTGTATAGAAACTTTTTACAAAAAATACACCGTTTAGCAGTTTGAAAAGCGTGCGCGCGGAAAACGAGGGAGAGGGGTTGGGAACTTGGAGTTCCAAACACAGCCTATGGAGAGTGATCTTGGTTACTTTGTCTGGGTGACCATGGACAATCCGAGGGCTGAACACAAAGTGGAGCGATTTCTGAGCATGTTTTATACCAGAACCAGGTTTCAGGTGGGAGATGGGGGGCAATCACTGAGCTCTGGAGATCCAACTGACTCGAACAGGGTTCATTCGAACATGGGATGCTTCCAGATGAACATCACCAATCCCATGGGATGCTTGATGCTTCCAGCTGATGAACATCCGGAGATATCCCTGAACCCAGATGAAGAAGACACTGTGTGGTGGGAGTTGGAGACACATGGCCATTTCACTGTATCATTGGCCTACCAGATGTTCTTCATGGCAAGCCTTGTCCTTAATCCCCTATGTTTGTTCTTCATGGCAAGCCTTGTCCTTAATTCCCTATGTTTGATGTTGTGACGGATCATCCAGAAGGAGAGAAACACAGGAGCAGTGTTTGATTATCTGGGCAAGTACATATTTCGGTATTTATGTCATGATCATTTGCTTTGGTCTAGTTTTCATGCAGAGTAGGATTAGAAATCTCAGGCCGATGTGTCCGAAATCCCCAGTGAAGGGCATTGGCAAGCGTCTCAAGCATTTTAGATTACTTCAGCTTTTGTCTCTATCAACTCTTTGGTGAAACATTCTAGGCCAATTATTCCTCTTAACCAGGGTTTTAAATTTCGAAAGCAGCAGTTCTGCCGCTGGTGAGCGATAGAACCGAAATTTCGTACGAATTTTTTTGAATTTTTGACGGATTTTGAATAAATTCGAATAAAATCTGACCAAATTCACAAAAATTGCAAAAAACCGAAATTTTCGGGTGAGATGTTAGCATTTTGGTGGGGGGGGGCGAAATTTCCGAAATTTCGTTCCGAAATTTCAAACACTGCTCTTAACTTGGGTAGCTATGGAATTTTAATAGCCTTAATACCGGTTGATTGGCTGTGCCTTTTTATTGTCAGCTTCAGACATAACAAGGAATCATTCGAGCAACCATACATATATATATCCAATTGCTAGAAGCAATACCTGAGAGATACACGGAATGGCAAGAGACGAAGTTGTTTTCTGCCCATTTACCATTCGTGGTTGAGTCAATGGCGCTTGTGGATTATGTTGCTGAGATGAACTAGACTGTGTGGGATTAGGAGGTACCAGGATTTTCAGGCTATGGGCTTGAGGATGATCTAGCACTAGCAGGTGAAAGGTTTTATGCTTGGATGGATCAGTAAGGTGGATCTACCAGGCCTTGGATGGATGTGAATGCCTGGGACGTGCTTGGATGTGTTCAGCTCAACCACACTGTTCCAGTGCTGAACTATTTAATCATCTGCAGGATTTGAGGCGTTAATTCATACTTCGCAAAGTTCGCATGATTTGAGAGCATAACTGCTCACTGCCTAGCTAGCTAGTGAATGGTGCGCGGTGAGGAGACGGCAAGTGCCGGTGTAGCTAGAGCAAAGCTGTATAGGATTGGGAGACAATGGGATCTTTTGCTACGCAGCGTGAAGCGGCGTGCCAACTTTGTTCATGATTTCCACTGTCCATACATACTTGGGAGGGTTACTAGGCTTGCGATAGGAGAGGGGTAGGTTTATATTTTGACCTGCTACATTTTGGAGGAGAATGCATTAACAATGCTATTAAGAATAAGGATGAGAGAGTAGAGATCAAATTGTTGGTTTTACTTATGTCCAAATACCTAGCTACTAGTAGGTAGTCTAGTCAAGAAAAGACAATCGTCAATTCTTCATTTCTGTATGTGGATATTGGTCTTTTTCTTCTGCCCA
The DNA here is from genome assembly GCF_034140825.1 of Oryza sativa Japonica Group. Lineage (NCBI taxonomy): Eukaryota > Viridiplantae > Streptophyta > Magnoliopsida > Poales > Poaceae > Oryza > Oryza sativa. The sequence continues at coordinate 12,010,988 of NC_089040.1, read as the reverse complement.
TTCGTTTACCCTTCAGTCTATAAGCTGCAACAAAAAAAAATATAACCTAATTTTGGAGTTGTTTTTGGGTTTTTCTTTATCGTAGTTTAAAATTTTATACTATGATACCACGTGTATGTCGCGACCGGGAAAATTGCCTTTTCCCGAACGCTAGTGTATTAATCCCCGTCCCAGGAAAAGCCGGGGTACACCACACAAACATGATATAAAAGACACATCTTTATTATATCGATAATATTTACATTATTACAAAGGCGCTTCAGGCCTGACAAACAAAAATAAACAGCAGCGGACTAGCGGGCCTACGGCTCCATCTTCACAGGCGCTCAACTGGGGTATAAGCCAGGACTCCACCTAAGACATCTTCTCCAAAGCTTCTCTTACTGAAGGGGGGAAAAGATTGAGCAAGAATGAGCACAACCACAGTACTCATCAAGCCACACCGGAGATGCATAATTAATGCAAGGGGGGTACAAGGGGATAATAATATAGGGGTTAAGTTTTGCAGTAAACAGCATTTAAAAGTCACTTAGTTGCCCAAAGCCATTTTATAAAGACGATCCTAGAGCTACACAGTATTATTAATCAAGGCCGTGAACCCACACGAACCTGCCTTAACCCAAGGCCTACGATGATTCAGACCGAACTGGCAACCCGACCCTGGGTCCCAGCTCGTCCCAAGCCAACCCAGGCCAACCATTCCACATTTTAGTTGTTGAGCAAATTTTAAGAATTAAAACACTGACTTGGGTACATTGCTCGGCTTGCCCATAACCGAGGGCGCGGCTATTCGAATAGATTATACTCTGATCAGAGGTGTACATCTTTACCCACAAGACACATCTTCCTCACGTGCAACCACGTGCCACATACCACCACGGTATACAGACGGAAGACGTGACATAGTTTCCAACCCATCCTAGCCATAGACAAGAGTACCGACCCAATCCCACCTACGGCCGGAACCCCCGGGACAGGCAGGCAGGACTGAGCCCCCAGCAGCAGGACACCGGCCCTGTGCCATGACATCTCGACTACCGGGCCGCAGCTCGTGTAGCCTTCATTTGCCCTGGAGAATGTCCATCGACCCCCGACTTCATCCATCTCCATCCGTGTACTTTTGTTTATAACCAGACTGAGCCACAAACTAAGCCTTACCCACTAGACATGTGGAAGTACGGTAGTGCTTTGCAACAGAGGCCCGAGCTTAATCCTTATAGTGGCCGGGGTGCTACTTCCCACAACTGGCATGCACCCAAACCCCACCGAAAACAGGTTTTAGGGGTTTTGAAAGAGGAAGAGAGGTGTATGTCCAATTCCACCATAAACCAACAATTCCATAGTGTCCAAATGATATGAGAATTCCCAAAGTCTAAAGTTATAAAACCACCTAATGTTGCCTAATTAACCAGCGAAGCATCTACCTAAGTTCATACTAGTGGAACCATAAATAGAGTACCCACTAGTTGGGGTTTTGTTTAATCTAGGGTGAACAAGGTAATAATATCAATAACAATAGTATTAAGGTCATAACAAAGGTAAATAGGCATGGCTAAATAAAACAGTGATCACGCGGGAATTTAAATAAAGCGGTAATGCATTAATTTAAATTAAAATAATTTTGTAAACTGGGATTCAATATGCTCAAGGATGATGTGACTTGCCTTGCTCGGAGAGAACGGCCTTCCGAACCTTCGGCGACGACCGCGAACCACGCTTCGGGAACCTCCGGAACGACGAAAGCTACGCGAGGCACACAAGCAAAGCTACAAGCCTATAAAGAAGCAGTAACAATACATAAAAACAAAGCACAGGGTTCTTTAGGTTATAACAAACATTAGGAGACTTGAACGGGTCGATTCGGAGCTCGTATGACCAAGATATGATCATCCGAAGTTTAATGCTGTTATATGGAGATTTGCGGATTATTATAATTAAGCTTTCCAACTATAAAACATGTGTAAGCGCTAGCCTGGAAGAGACAGGAAGGCTGCGCTGTTGACATGCGGACCCCACATGTCAACCTAAAGGACCGCGGTAGACCGAGTACACAGAGTCGGTCCACGGGTCGACGGAAGCGGATCCCGTGTGTCAACCGAGGCGAGTGGCCGACAAACGGTCTCCACTAGACACCACACGGGATGCACACGTGGAAACCACGCGGCTACCGAGCGGGCACACTAACACGGACACTACACGGTCACCACCCGCACACGTGAACGACTACCGACACCGGTACACGGGTACCGGGGTCGACGACCGCACAACGGGCACGGGGCGACACCGAAAGGACGAGGACGGGGCAGCGAGAGGAGGAAACCTTACCACCACGCGACGAGGCGCGGGAACGACAACGACGAACGGGCGCGGCGGAGACTGACGGGCACAACGGAGACGAACGGCGAGGGGACGGCTTCGGCGGCGATCCTTGGACGAAGGCGAGACGCGGCCGGCACGAGGCTTGATGACGCGGAGCCGAGGACGAAGACGACGACGGGGCTGCAGCGGCACACTTGACGAACGCGGATGACGGACGAGAACGGCTTGACGGAGGGACGAACGCCACGACGACCGGGAACGACGGGAGGACGACGACGACGACGACCGGGGCCGGCGAGGAGACGACGAGGGCAGCCGGCAGCGGCTGCGCGGGGACGAGGACGGCGTGGAACAGGCCGCAGCGATGATGATGACGGAGGCGGCGCCGCGAGACGACGAGCCGGGCGACCGACGGGACGTCGACGACGAGAACGATCGGAGACGACGATGATGGACCGCGGAGGGGTTTGGATGGAGGGGAAACGATGCCGAGGACGGCCTTGCCGCTGCGATGCCGGAGGTGGTAGTGGTGCAGCAAGCCGACGAGCCGGGGAGGAGGAAGGGGCGGCCGAAAGGACGCCGGCGACGAAGAGGATGGAGAGGCCGGCGCGGCGACGGCGTTCCGGCGAAACCGAGGAGCAGCCGGGGTGGAGGGCGGCGTCGCGGAGCCGAGGGAGGTGGTGGCGACGTCGGCCGGCGCACGGGAAACGCGACAGTGGCGGCCAGAGGTGGAACAGTGGCGGCAACGCCACTGTTTTGCCGGCGAGGACGCGTCTCCGGTGCTTTCCCCGCGAAACGGAGGGCTGACCGAGGGAGAGGAGGTGGCTGCGAGGCCGAGGGAGAAGACGGCGCGGCCGGACGGCGCTCCGGCGAGGAGGGAGAGGCGGCTGGAGGCGGCCGGCGCGGAGGAAAGAGAAGGGCGACGGCGGGAACGCGCCTCCGGCGGTCACCGCGCGAAACGGAGGGCAGGCCGGGGTGGAGGAGGTGGCGGCGACGCTGGAGGAGGCGACGGCGCGACCGGCCGGCGCACGGTCGAGGCGGCACAGGCGGCTGGAGGCAGCCGGCAGCGTGGGAGAGAGAGGAGGGCGGCGGGGAGAGGGCTAGGGACCACGGGGAGGCTCGGGATGGGGTTAAAACGATAGAACGGGGGATGAGGATCCCATTTTATATGAGAGAAGAGAGAGCCGGCCACGGGGGAGGTCGGAACGGCGGCGGGAATGGCGGCCGGCGGCCATGGGAGGCAGCCGAGGAAGACGCGAGCGTTCCCGGCGATTGAAGGCACGAATCAAGGGGGAAATTGGGGGGAATTGAAGAGGATTCAATGGGGATTAAAACCCCCCAATTAATTTTGGAATCCAACGCTTAAATCGCGCGGATTCGAGGGAGGAACGAAGTAGGGTTTTCACGGGAGAGAGAGAGGGCCGTGCGGGAGGAGGAAGAAGACGACGGCCGGTCTGGCGCGTGGGCCCCACGCGGTCAGGCGGCGTCGTCAGCGCGCGCACGCGCGCGGCACGGACGGGAGGGCGCCGCTCGGCTTGGGCCGGGCGGCGGCCCAGGTGGGAGGGGCGGGGAGGCTTGGGCCGAGAGGCGGCCCAGGAGGAGAGGAGGGCGAGGAGGCCCGGGAGAGAGAGGGGAGGGAAGGGAGCTGGGCCGGGAGGGGGAGGGAAGGCCCAAGAGAGAAGGAGAGGGAGAGGAAAAAGAGGGATGAGAGAGGGACTTCGGCCGCGGGCCGAGAGAGAGAGAGAGGACTTTGGGCCAAAATTGGCCCAAAAGAAAAGGGAGGATTATTTTTAGATTTTCTTTTTATTAAACTTTGATAATTGTTTTTGTTGCTTAATAATTATTTCCGGTGCTCTGAAAATTCAAGTAAAATTTGAGGGCTCCTTTTAGACCAAGGAGAATTTAACAAAAATTCTCCGGGCCACATTCGAATTTTTCTTGTACGTATTTTAGTGTTTGCCAATTTCTTTTCGAATTTTAATTAATTCTATTATTCCTTTTAAGGAATGATTTTTATTTCGGGATGAATTTATCAGGACGTGACAGTGTATTTGGGGGTTTACTATTTTGATATACCACGTGTATTTCTCAGTGCGAGGTATCTAATAAGGTGAAGCAAATTACCTATAAGCTCGAGTTTATGGGCATCTGCATCACTGCATGCAGTCGCTGCCTCCGTGTAAATGAATTGCACAGAACCTATCCGATGTGACATATTTCAATACCAATGTGATATTTTCTTGGTAAAATTAGTTGTGAAGATAAAGGTCATGTAATCTTTGCATATGGTGATTTGAAAAAAAAAACTCTTATTTCTTCAGATCAGTACAGAAAAAAAAACAGATAACTACACCGATGTTTGTGCCGTTGGCTTGAATTGGTTGAGCTTGATGTGTTTAGGCCAGCACCACTACTGGAATTACGGTTCTGTTCGTCCGTTGAGTTCTACCGCCCAATACCTGGAGATTAATTAGCCATTCTCATGTTTGCCGATTGGGGCTAAACAAACTAGCAACCGGAACCGGGGCTATCCCGGACGAAAGCTCTATTAAATTATAATATTTTTGAATAAACTGACGATGAAACTTTTATAATAAATGATAGTTACAGTGAAATTTGTCTGGGCTCGAAAATTTTTCTAACCCCACCACTGGCCAGAATTGTTTAATTATCTGTAGGTTTTGAGGTGTTGATACTTCACATGAAGAAAACAGGAACACTAACACAAGAGATAATAGTTTGTACGTATAAATTTCTCAAGATAGGAATATGGCTCTAGAGTCTTTCAACTTTCAAGACTACAAGCACAACCGTAGCTGCATTCTTTTGGGGTTGGGAACCTTCCCCTCATGCAAAACCGGAACGGTAGACTAACGAATATTAATTAAGTATCAGCTAAAATAACTTGAGAATTAAATTTATATGATTTGTTAAGACAACTTTTCTACATAACAGTTTGGGAAGAGTGTAGACAGAAAACAAGAGGGTAGAAGTTGGAAAAATAAAGGTAGGCAGAGATAGTTATAGGGTTAATTAGGAGATGATGAGATGTTATGGTGTGCTTCTTGCAGGTTTGAATGCCATATTATCAGCTATGTTATCTAGTATTATCATAGATACTACTAGAAAAATCAATTTTACAGTCGGACAAATCGGCTTTTCGTAGGCGGCCACTCGAACCGCCTATAGGCAAAGGCCCACGAAAATAGTGTATTTGCAGATGGGTGAACTGGCCGCCTGCAAAAACTGATTTTTCGCGGGCGGATTCCTTAACAGGTCCGCCTGCGAAAATATTTGCATAGCGCAAAAAAAAACCTGGGAAATTCTAAATCCCCCGTACAAGCAGATTCGAAAGCCCTAAATCCATTCAACAAATTTATCAAATCCTCAAATCCATTCAACAAATTCATCGCAATTCTCAAATCCAGTAAACAAATTCATCACATATCAACACAACGAAACAAAAATTCGTCGCCAGTCGAAGCCGTCACTGCTCACGAACAAACCTGTGACAGATCTAGGCGCCCGAGGACAACCAACGGTGGAATTGCTCTCCCGACGACGACCCGAGGCAGGCCGGCAGCGGATCCGCGTGCCCGAGGTCAGCCGGCGGTGGATCTGCGCGCCTGGGTGAGCCGGCGGCGGATCAAGGCGTCGTCGTCGTCATCACAGCCGGTGGCAGGACCCAGGCGTCGACACCGTCGTCGTCGTTGCGGCAGTCATCATCATCGTGGCCGAGGCCAGCTTGCAGTGGATCCGCGCGCCTAGGCGAGCCGACGACGGCAGATCCAAGTGGCATTGTCGTCGTCATCGCAGCCGGCGGTAGGACTCGGCACCGTCATCGTCACCAAGGCGGACCTCCTCGGAGCCGTCGCCAAGGCGCCGACGCCACTCCTCTCCCTAGCCAATGCGTGATGAGAGAGAGAGGAGGAGGGGAATGAGTAGGTTGATCTGTAGGCATGATTTTCGTAGGTGGACCACATAAAGTTTCACTTGCGAAAATCAATTTTCCAGGCGGGCCCCTTAAGAGGTCCGTCTAGATTTTCACAGGCGGGGTTAAATCTAGAGGTTCTTTAGCTATTTTCGCAAACGGTTATAAGAGGGTATTTTTTTTGGTCCGCCTGAAAAAAAATAAAAAGCCAACGTTGATAAAAATCGTTTTTCTATTAATGTGACCATACATGTTTGGAGAGTTAGCATGTCTCCAAATAGTAGCGGTCCACGGGTAAATTTGGACACGAAACACATGCTTAGATTTGCGTTTTGACCTACATAACGGAGACTAAATTGTTGGTTTTTTACTTGTGCCCAAAGCTATTGTTGGCATGCTAGCGCTGATGGTCTCTGTATATGTGCTAAAGGCTGATGATGCGACAGCTAGCGCGAGATGCAGGGGCCAAGAAGAATAGGATTGGGCGGCACTAGGAACTGATGAAGCTGAACGACGAACCAACTTGGGGTGATCTTGATCAGAAGACTCCTTTGGTCCCCAAAAACTTCTGATCTTGCTTCGCAGCGAGATTGATCCTGGTGATTTCATCTAGCTGTTGTGGTTAACTTGCTGATTGTCCCAACTGAATAGAGGGGCGCCCTGCACTTCTCCTTATCTCTACATATACCAAGTTTGATTTGGATATTTTGAAAGATGACCATGCTCATCTGTTTACACTCTGTTTCGATATCAATTCTTTAAGTTAATTAGTGCTTGGTATTACATGGTAGGATTTGCTAGGATCGATCCAGTGTACACTAAATTTTAGTTTCAGGTATATATCCAAAATCCCGAGAGGGAGGGAAAAGCGTGGTGCTCTCTACTGTTAGTAGAAATTAATTTAAACCGATTATCTAGTTTATCTAAGGGTTTAGATCTTTTTATATAGTACTACCACATTAGTCAACAGTAGTAGAAATGTGTATAAGGTATAATTGTCCAACAAATATAGGAGTATATGGGTAAAATTATAATTTTTTTCCACTTTATTTTGCCCAGAAAGTGCGAACTGCAGATCCTTAACTAAAGTAAAGATAAATTATGGACTTGTACGTCTACAGTGTTTCAGTTCGAAAATAGGACTCGTAGAAAACTTCTTCATGGAATCAATTGGTTCCACATATATGATAGAGAAAATCCCCTGTGTACCCCTGAAGGTTCACCTAATCCCTTCTGTATCCCTGAATTTTGCTCAATCTCTTGGATACCCCTGAATTTTAGTTTGGATCTCTTCCATGCCCTTTCAACTAGTTGACCGTTAGTTGACCGTTAAATTCTTATGAAAAAGTCCATTTTGCGCTTTGGTATAAAGAAGCATATAAATTAATAGAGTATATTGTTGGAGCATAGAAATGTGTTATATGAGACTATTATGTTTATGAGATAGCTATGCACCATATTATTTGCGATAAATATACTTTTAGATATGACATAAAAAATTAATACTTATTTATTTTTTTAGCATATGTATTCTGATAGTAATAAACAAATATGTTATATTACTATGAAAACACATATGCTACATAAAAGAACTTTTAATAACTAATAAATAAGTATTAAATTTTTATATCATATGTAAAAGTAAATTTGTCACAAATAATATGGTGCATCACAGACTCATAAATATAATAGTCTCATCCAATAAATTTTTACATTCCAACAATATACTTCATTAATTTATTATGTTTTTTCATAGGAAAAGGCAAAATGGACTTTTTCAAAAGAATTTAACGGTCAACTAACGGTCAACTAGCGGAAAGGGCATGGAAGAGATCCAAACTAAAATTTAGGGGTATGTAAGGGATTGAGCAAAATTCAGGGGTATAGAAGGGATTAGGTGAACTTTCATAGATACGTAGGGGATTTTCTCTATATGATATTACTGATCGAGCCACAGATCTGTACGAGTAGACTCTTTCGGCTGGAAACTTATCCATACAATACTGCAGATCCAAGGATAGTCGTGTATCAAAAAAGATTTTTGCCGAGCAGTAGCCGTAGTAGATCGACACAGGTGGGAGGATTTGCGCGGAATAATGCTCCGTCGTAAAGTACTGATATGTACTTATGAACCGACTGTTTACATCAATTCTGCTAGTAGTATAATACTCTCGAATATCCGTGACGATCTCTAAAAACATCACGAAAATTTCGTCACAGATTAAATAGTTTCTTGTAGTGTTTGTAGGATATGGGACGATCCCAATCAGACAAGCAAGCCGGCGACGAGAAGGCAGAGGAGTGACATGAGTGGACGGGCAGGCGGGCGGGCAGAGGAGGAGCACATGCAGGCGAAGGAGTGTGACGACAGTCAGGCGGGTGGAGGAGCGGCGCGAGCATGCGAGCAGGCAAATGGGCGGCGGAGGAGCTAGACGGCGGGTGGGCGGCGGAGGAGCTGGATGATGGCTTGGCGGGCGGAGGAGTGGTACGAGCAGGCGAGCGGGCGGCGGAGGAGCGCAACGGCAGCCTGGCGGGCAGAGGAGCGGTGCGAGCAGGCGGGCGGGCAAAGGAGGAGAGCGAAGAAGGAGTAGCGCGGCAAGTCGGCCAGCGGATGAAGGAGCGGCGCGGTAGGCAAGCAGGCTGACAGGCAGAGGAGCGCGACCGGCGAGCGAGCAAGCGGACGGACGCACGAGCACGCGGAGCGAAGCAGCTTTTCTCACGCCGTGCATCCGACCCAGGTGGGACGAACTCATCCACTCGTTTTTGCTGGATGATTTGGTCTTGGATCTGAGGGGAATATTCTTCTAAAGGGACCAACCCATCCCATCTATCCCCCAACCAAACGCTACGAAAAACAGGTTCGTCCCATCCCAACCCATTCCATCGCACCAACCAAATACTACCTTAAATGCTGCACAATATGTGATGAAGACTCAGCTTTCACGAGATGTGCAGGGATAAGAAAGAAAGAAAGAAAGAAGCTGTGCTCATGAGCCATAGGATTGGGATGCACCGGGAACCGAAGCTAACCGTAGCATCAACTCAGTGTGACTACCAGACGATCCCAATGCACTATACTCAACTTCTCTCCAAACCCAGCTCTTGTTAGCGCCGATTCTGATTAGGATATAGCTGCAGCACGTTGCGATGTATGCCCCGAGAAGACGGGTGGTTCATTTTCACTTGCATGCGAGCCAAGGTAGATCCGAATAAAATGACCATGAATGTTTCACTCTCTCAGCTAATTAACATCGTAATATGTCACATTCCTCTCCTGTACCAGTCTTAAGTGACCACTTGGTATGTTTGACATATATTACGATTTTCAAAGGTGCTAATGTATGCAGAGGATTGGCTTGAGATTTCAGTCATCCGAAATCGGTGTGTCATCCTATATAAGCATTTTTTTTTACAATTTACATGATTCAATCAGTGTTAAAATTCTCCATAGCCTTGTTAAGTGATGAGCCATTAAAGGAACACCATACACACACACACACACACACACACACACACACACACACACACACACACCGAGAGGAATTGATGCAGAAGGAAGTTGGATGCCTACATGATGCATACACAAGGCCATGGAATCAGGCATGAGTTTGGTTCTCAATATAATTCTGGCAAGAATTCTGGGGCTTGGGATGTATCAGGAATTCAAGTATGCCTGCTACCTTGGATTTTGCGCAGGCGAAGAGAATTGAAAGCACAATCACCATCAGATCGGTGCCTTCTCCACCAGTAGCAATCAGGACAGAAATTTTCGTCAGCTGTAGCCTGGAAGTAAAGCAATCGTCAGTTTCTTTTGAGGTTGCTCTGTCTTCTGATTGTTTGCCTGGGTATGAATATTGCCTTGTGATTTTCACGTTGCTACGTAGAAGATCTGAAAGGATTCGATCCATCTTTTTCCTTGTGTCTTACTAAAAGAAATTAGCATGCAGTATGCGAAATGTTAAGTTTGCTTATTGCTTCCTGTTTAAAGGAAGTCGACTTGTATGTGTGACTTTTGTGTTACTAACTTACTATGCTTAAAAACCAAAATGATCTTTCTGGCTTAGGCTTAGGGCTGAATTGCAGAGCTCTAGCACATGAGGTAGCTGGCAGAGCTCATGTCCGAATTAAGAGCGTTAGGTTGATTTAGGTCGTAAAAAGGGGAAGAGAATAACAATTCAACGAACACCTTTGTGTTTCCTTAAGTTTAATTTATGGGTGGTACAATAATGGAAAAAAATGAGTGCAATTGTTAACTGGTCCTATACCAAGTGAATTTTCTGCAACCATATGTTACGTAAACGCAAAATCTAAATCGGGAGGCATCTCGTCTTTGACCTATCACACTACACTAGATTAAGAAGCGACGCCGACCATATGTGAGAGAACTACTACTGTATGTCTACAGACAAGCTGAAGAACTATTTTGCTACAGGTCATGCATGTCTTTTTTTTCTCAACTTATAGAATTTTCTCTTACAATACTTATCCAATTTATGATCCGATTGCATTGTTGTATTCGTTGCAATAAAATATTTTTAATAAGATCTCACATAATTATATTCTGATAAAAATATATATGTGTATTAAATTACTTTTGTCACATATGTAAATATCACTTTTAGATTTGACTAAATTACTTCTTAGATATTTATTAAAAAAAATTCAATAAAACCTAAAAGTAATTTACATAAATCATAAAAGCAACTTGTCATGACATTATTCAGAGTGCCAAATTAAAAGCGGGTCGGCTGCTGTATTTTTCTTTTGTTCAAAGCATAGGAATGTTGAGCCTTCAAATTTAAATTAGAAATACAGTGCCGTGATTTTTTGATATATATATAGCCCGAGTTCATATTGCGGCCATAGCTACAACTTATTTTCATTTGACATTCAGCTGCTGTGATGCTGCATGGGTGTATATGTAGATTTCTGCACTCTTGGGCTGTTGGCCTTAGAAGGCAGAGAGCAAGAGAAGTAGAGGTGTGTGTGAGGGATTAATTCCTAGGGCAGTTCTCTTGCTTTTCTCCTTTTCATATGCTCAAGGTAAAGTGATCTGGACATGCTAAGGCCAACAAGTATCAATTTCTATTTTCCTTTTTCCTTAGTAGCTCGAACCATAGGATTGGGAGGCACATGGACTTTCCAGGCCATGAAGCACCTCGCGTAATGTTAGGTTCAAGTGCATGTGCTGCAGGCTAGCTATAGGCAGCAATACAAGGCTAAATCAGAAAGAGCCACGAGAGGATCAGAGGCATGCTCCTCCTGTACTTGCTGTGTTGGTACAACTATGATCTTAATAGCTTTTGTACAACTGGATTGATCATGACGTTTTTTGTATACGAAGATCTGTAAAATCTCTCGATCACTTATTTATGGGATCATATATGCCTCTCGCTACATAGTACAATTGTAGCAAAGGCCAAGATTCTATTCCATTATCTAAGAAACATTGTACAACTGTACAAGAAGAAAACAAATTGAAAACGGTAGTGCTGTTTTGATGTTTCTAATTGCCAGTGCTAATTATGAACTTGAGAATTATAAGCATCTCTACGTGTGTATCATTGTCTTCCATTCTTTTTTTCCCCATAAAAAAACATGAAAAGAATATCTGGCATTCATTACATAAAATGGAGAGCACATGCGCTATAATTATTCCTCTTAACCTGGGTAGTAGGTAAATAGCGTTAATACCACCAGGCCATTTGCCCATTTACCTTTTTCTTTTCTCTCGTGAGCTTTCAGCTGCTAGGATCAAAAACATTTGCCCATTTTTGCCCACTTGCCCACTATATATATTCAGCTGCTAGGATAAAAAACATGAGAGATACACTGAATGGCATCAAACAAATAATTAATAAGGCCTAATTTGCTGCCCATTTACCATTCGTGATTGAATCAATGCCGCTTATATATGGATTCCTTCCTTGAGATTAGCTGAATTATTGTGGGATTGGGAGGCACCAGGATGTTCACTGCTTAGGGTACCGGCTTGAGGCCGAAGCGGCAACAGATATGTTTCATGTTGAGCTGCTCTGCTGGGATATGAAAGGTAGGTCTATTCAGCTGTGTGTGACCGTCCTGGCTTGTGTTGAGCTCGGATGTGCTCAGCCTGGCCAGATCTAGTGTTTTGGTGAGCTGTGAGTACCTTTCTAGCAATCTATGCCGCACCACGCGATATGTTTGTGCATGCGCCTTCACTACTCCGTGCCAATTTACTATTTTATAGTTCGTGTATAAATTAGAATAACCTATATTATCACATGTGTAGTTTTAGGCCTTGTTCGGTTAATCACTCTCCGACATAACTGAGGGGATTTAGATGGGATTAACTGAGGGGAGTTTTTCAATCCTTTTCTCATAAAGATTAACTGAATAATTAAGCCATAAGGAGAAAGGGTCGTAAATCAATTTGCATTGGCCTCCAATTTGCTCTACCATAGATGCAGAGATAAGCGGGGGATGATAAATTGCCCTATGTACTATAGTAGCTAGGGGTTAAAACTCCAAGGCTAAGCTATTTAATCATTTATAGGATTTGAGGTGTTTATACTTCACATGAAGAAACTATAACTCGTACGCGAGAGAGATATTCATGTAAATTCTTAAGAGAATCATGGCTCCGGCTGCCTGGTAATAAGACTAAAGTTATAGAACTGGCAGATAATGTGATCTTATGATATGCTGTTTTTGAACCCTGTATTAGCTTTGATTTTTTTTATTTTTTGAACTTTTTTATTTTTTTAATTTTAATAATAAACTCATCTGAATTTTTTGGCCACACCAGCCTGCCTGACATAACAAAACAACACTGACACGCTACACAGTGCGGACGTGACAGTTTTATCTTGTCACACTAACCAAGGTGAGTATTATGATCATTCATTTACCTTGGCTCGTATCTACTGAGCATAACCATCATCACTAGCTCATTTTTGGATGTGGATTGAACTTTGACTACGTATTTCGCTCACCAAAACACCATGCATACGTACTCGGGGTGTAACCTACCCCCTCCATCCCAAAAAGAGTCTAATCCTAGCTACAAACCTGGATACATGCGTGTTCAAATTCGTAGCTAGAGTTTGTCTTTTTAGGGGACAGAGTAGTAGCTCATTTCAGAATTCCTGCATCATCTATGCAACTTACACTCATTCTGTTGCAAAACAAAGCTGCCGAGCTACAGGCTGCCAAAGACAACTACTCTATCTATCTCATTTTAAGTATAATTATGAGTTTTTTTTTCAACGTTTGACCATCCGTCTTATTTGATTTTTTATGATTAGTATTTTTTATTGTTTGTGTGACTTATTTTTTTAATTTTTTCGTAAGTTTTCCAAATAAGACGAAAGGTTAAACGTTGAACACAGAAACTCTCACAACTATACTTAAAATGGGACGAAAGGAGTAACATAGCATGAATTGTGTCAATCATTTAGTATGCTAGGCATCCTCGCATTAATGATTGAAGCCTTGTACTCCCTTCATCCCCACAAAAAATGAATCTACGATTGGATGTAACACATTCTAGTATAACGAATCTGGACAGATGTATGTCTAGATCCGTAGTAGTAGAATGTGTCACATCTCGTACTAGGTTGATATTCTATGGGACGGAGAGAGGAGGAACGAAAAGCCTATTTAAATGCTGCACAAGATGTGCCAAAGGTTGATTAGACAACATGAGATGCAGGTCCAAGAACGGAGAAGTATGCTCGTGGACAGTAGGATTGGGGGGCACTGGGAACTAAAGTTAAATGAAGAAATAACTCAAGGTGACGTTGAGAATACCCCTTTGCTCCCCAGGCTCAGCTCTTGATCGCACTGTGCACAGAAATTGGTCTTCGTCAGTTCCCTTTTGAGTGCCGTGGATTTCTCAGTGCCCTAACAGTAGGGTTCACTGCACTTCCTTTTATATTTTACTTGAGCTTCATCACATCTTCGTTCAACAGTATGATCAACTCTTTAAAAACACTTGGGTTATATTTTTTTAGCGGTTTTCCTGGTTCATGCCCTTGTTATGCATATTAATTTTGTTGATGCAAATGTCACTCAATTAGGTCCGCAACCATTTCTTAATTATGGATATTATATTCTATTATCTAAAAAAATTAGGTCCGCAACCATAGAAATTACCTAATTGAAGTTCATGCATGATAGCTAAAACAAAATTCACCGCTACATGGGGGTAATATCATCCTTTCAGCTTACAGTACTGATTATTACTGCAGGCCATAGGCAGCTATGGAGGGCTTAGAGTAATAGCAACGAGTAATAGCAACGAGAGGGCCCGGCATGCTTATGTTCTTATCCGGACCAATGTGCAGTACATCTATGACCCTCTCTGTACATGAAACCACAAATTTGATCCCTTTGTATGAAGATTTACAAAAACACTTATTTTTTAGATGCCCTACATAGCGATATTCGTACTCTCTCTACTCTAAAATATAAGGAATTTTGGATGGATAGGATTATCTAGATTCAGTCCTTTAAAATGTTCTATCCGTCCAAGATCTCTTATATTTTAAGACGAAGAGAATAGTATGCAAGAGCAAGCCCCAAATATACTGACAGTTTCGAAGTTTGCACGCTCTAATGATACGTGCGCACCTTTACTCTCTAGTAAATGATCTACATTTCACATCAATGTCGCTGGAAAGAAATTAAAGAACCAAGGATTAGTATGCGAGGGTTGGAGCATGGAAGAGGAAACTGAAAGGGTGCAAATGTATTAGAGTGCACTATAAAGCCTGACCAAGAGTGGCCAACTTATGATTTATAATTTGTGTATAAGTGACGATAACTTATATTTTCACATGTAGTTCCCATTTAGAAGAGAGGATCATAGCTAATTTTGGCCTGCAAACTAAGCTTGGATGCGGAGATAAGGAGCAAATTGTTGGCCTGTTTGTTGGTGAGTACTTTTTCACGGTGGTCTCTACTATAGTACCATTCTACTATATCTATGCATAGAAGCAGTTTAAGCCATTGATTTATGAGTTCTACTACCACTTAAAAATATTTTATTATTAATAGCTAAGATGACACACTACTACACGATTGATTTTTCTGGACGTCCCTCCTCTTTGTTTCTATGCAGTCCATAAGTGGAACCGCACGGAAAAATTGAGGGAGCGGCGCTAGGTGTCGCCCGCACGGAAAAATCGATTTCCCCGTGCGGGCGTCCTAATCCAACCGCACGGGATATTCCTCCCTCCTTTCCCTCTACTCACTTTAAATTTTTCCTCTCCCTCTTCATTTTTCCCTTTATTCCCTCTCAACCACTCCCCCTCTCTCTCTACCTTATCTCTTTTTTTATCTCTTCTCCCTCAACCACTCCCTCAACCCTCTCTCTACCTTATCTCTTCTCCCTCAACAACTCCCTCAACCGGCTGGGGCGAGGTGGCGGCGGTCGGTAGAGGCAGCGGAAGGGCGCGGCAGCGGCCTGGGCGAGGCGGCGGCCTGGGCAAGGCGGCTGCTGGGACGAGGCGGCGGCTGGGCGAGGCGGCGACCGGGCGAGCCGGGCGAGGCGGCCGCCGGGACGAGGCGGCCGCCGGGGCGAGGCGGCGGTCGGGCGCGGTGGCAGTCACGACGGTGGCCGCGCGTGGCGGCGAGCAGCGAGGTGGCCGTCAAGACCTCGCCGAGGGTGCCGACCGCTTGGCCCTCGCCGTCGACGACCACGAGGTTGTCGCCGACGACTTCCGCGGCGCCACCTTCCACCACCGCCACCACGCACTTGTCGAGAACGCCTACCTCCCCCACGTCCTCGCCGAGGGCCGCGCCGTCACCGTCCGCAACCGCCAGCGCCGCCTCTTCACCAACGGGGTGGCGGCAGTCGGGCGCGGTAGCGGCGAGCAGCGAGGCAAGGCTTTGTCGTCCGCTCGTCGTCCTCCTCCTGGTCGTCGCATGCGGCGGTCAAGGCAGCGATTTGGTGGGCGGCGGCGTTTTTTGCTTTTTTTATATATATTTTTTTGGCCTTTTTTGGTTCCATGCGGGTGATATAACACAACCGCATGGGATAATCCATTATTCCGTACGGTCCCAGATGATGAACTGACAACCGCACGGAAAAAACAAAATGATGAACTGACAACCGCACGGAAAAAACAAAATACCCGTTTGAAAAAATCTTGTTTGTAGCAGTGGTAGTATAAATAGAAAAGGTACGTTAGACAAGAAAAGATGAAAGGAGTATAGGAGAGCCTACCAAAAGAAATGGCCTTGGTGATAGGGGGCTATAAATTGCCCTATTTCTTGGAACTATAACGACACACGAGAGAGATGTTCATCTAAATTTCTCAAAGAGAAACATGGCTCTGTCTGCCTGTAAAGACTAGAGTTATAGGACTGGGAGACAATGGGATCACTGGAAATCCATCCTGGTCGACTTCCACTACCCATACGGATATTTGGAGTTGTGTTGGCACTTAGCACTTGGCTGGGCTCTAGTGCAGATCCTCAGATCATCCATGAAGATAGTAGACAACGACAGACAAGGCAGCATATGCATTTGCATTTTGACCTGGAAGATAGAGTAGTCGTCCAAATTGTTGGTTCTACTTTTTGCAAATGTACATACTGTTGGCATCGCTACTCTCTCTGTCTTGTAGATTGAAATGTATGTGATCGTTTATTTTACCTTGATAGCTAGTCTAGCTAGTATCTAGTGCGAGCAATAAAACCATGGGATGTGGATTAAACTTTTTTCTGTGTTCTTTAGGATTACAGGATACGTCTTTAATTAGTTCACCAGAAGATCATACTCAAGGGCAAATTGACTTCACAGTTATAGTCGTCATAATTATATTGTGGTACCCCCTTATTTAAGAGAGTTACTGGGTTACAGAATCCGACTCTAACTTTACTCCTATCACCTATTATAACTCCAAGTTCAACTATAACAAAATAAGACTAGTATATTTGATACCTATTCCAACACGCTTAGTATATTTTATTTCATGTTAGCATTTGCTAGGATCTTAGTGCATATTAGGATTTGAAATTTCAGGCCGAGGTATTCAAAATCCCCCAGTGGAGGGCAAGTGTTGCTAGCATTTGAGCTTTTGTCTTATCTTGATGCAACGGTATCAATTCTTCAGGAACATTTTAATTCATGCTAATCGGACTAAGGTAAATTAGTAATATACCTATGTGCTACTCCATCCATCCCATGAAGAGTTTGTTTTTTTAAAAATTTTATTAAATTTCTCCCACAAAATATTCATCTGGAGCACTTACTCTACCCTACTTTTGCTTGATCCACAAATCAACAGAGAGTATTATAACTTCACCCCCTGCACCGCAAAATATTCATCTGAAGCACTTGGTTCTACTGCATGCACGATTAAAGGCACCGTTTATTACAGTTGAACAACTGAGCTTGTTGACGGGAGAGAATAATCATAAGCACATTATTGATTAAATATGAACTTATAAACTTAAAAATTGATTTAATTAATTTTTAAGAAACTTAAATATAGAAAGTTTTTTAAAAAGTTATCGTTCAACACTTTAGGAAATGTGCTTACGAAAACCAAGATAGTAGCTCAGTCAAGAAGCTGATTCAAACGGTGCCTAATGCTCTCCGGCTTACCAAATGACAAATGCCAGGTATATGATATAACATGATTGATGAGAGAGACATCAACGTGAACTAACCACAACACTTAGACTCTGTTCGGGGGTCCAGATTTTCTAGAGTTGGCTTTAACTTTATCCGGTGGATTTGGGTCAATCCCAGCCGTTATTTGTCACCAGTGGTTGAGATTAAATCAATACAGCTCAACCACCTATCCTTAATTTGTTCCTTCGACTTT
This sequence comes from Oryza sativa Japonica Group, assembly GCF_034140825.1. Lineage (NCBI taxonomy): Eukaryota > Viridiplantae > Streptophyta > Magnoliopsida > Poales > Poaceae > Oryza > Oryza sativa. The sequence goes on along the minus strand of NC_089040.1, from coordinate 11,992,919 downwards.
TAATCTTACCTTCATCAAAGATTGTAAACGAGGACTCTATCGGCTATATCAACGAGTTGTGCAGCAGCATCAAGGAGCTTGACGTGATGTACTTACATGTTGCTACTTGCTTGCGCTGAGTAAGTTTCTGCACATCGCAAGGCTGCCCATGTTCACCATCTACGATATCACTCTTCTCTACACTGAAAAGATCTTCTATGTTGGTCTATTAATCGTAGGAAGAAGATTAATTACGTTAATTTTCTTGATTACGTTGGAAATAGGACAGTTGAAAAGAAATATCCAAATATGCATCAATTAAGGGAGTCAATTATGATCTCAACCGTAGAAATAAAACGATGGATGAGATTTGGATTTGCCCAAATCCACTAGGTGGAGTTGATGCCAACTCTAGGGGATCTGAACCCGTGTTCGGGAGGAGGGGTTTGGTCCCCGGCATGCAAAACGAAGCTTGTATTATTACAAGATTAATTAAGTATTAACTATTTTTTTAAAAAATGGATTAATATAATTTTTTAAGCAACTTTCATATATAAAGTTTTTGTATAAATCACACCGTTTAGCAGTCTGAAAAACGTGCGCGTGAAAAACGAGAGAGATGGGTTGGGAAAATGGAAGGAAGAACACAGCCTTATTTGTTTGAGAATCGCTTCAAATGAACTTTTCGTGAGATAGGAATATTAAATAATACAGTATGCAAAAAACCGTCGATTGTCTTGGATAAAGTAAAACACATGAACACATGACCACATTACACCAAAATTTTTTCAACTACATATTTTAACTCTTGTTTGTGATACTGAAAGCCATCAATGTCTAAATAAAACCCAAGATCCATTGATATCCGCGGCAATATATCTAATGAGAATTGAGATACTCTGACTTACTTCTCTTTTGACTTATACTTCAAACATGAATCATTGATATGTGGGTCATCTACAAATTGAACCCATATGCTAATGACTCAAAATTAGAAGGAAATAAGTCCGATGATGCTTTTCTATCTCTATCTGATGAGGCATCCTATATTAGCTTTCTTTATCAGTGATATAGTAGCACAGCGTGAGCCTAGCCGAGATCGAGGGCTTTCTTCTAAGGCTATATAATGCATACCGATATGTAAGTAGATGCGATTTGGTTCTCAGCTGAGGCATGGATTGGGATGCATCAAGAATTCAAGTATGCCATTCTTCTTGGATTTTGCACAAGCCAAGAAACCTGCCACCACAAGAGTTCTTTTGCAACCCTCCATCCATGCCTTGCCTACTCTGCTGCTAGAAAAGACAATCTTTCAGCAGATGCAGCCAAATCAGAGCAACCGGCTGTTTCTTTCTAGAGTTGTTTCTGTATTTTGATGCTTTGCCGGAGGGATACGGTGAACTTGTGATTTTTCATGTTATTGTGCAGAAGATCGGAAAAGACCCATCTTTTTAGTTTGTCTTCCATAAAGGAATTGAAACAAGTACTTAAACAGGCTGTTAAGTTTGTTCATGATCCATGATTCCGTCATGTTTTGTTGTGTTGAAAATTGGGTTTAGTCTGCTCATGGTTCGTGTGATTGCTTCTTATTTAGAGCAAATCAACTTTGTCTATATATGTGATCGTGTCTTACTGTTACTACACTCAAAAAACCAGATCACCTCTATAGACTGATGTATCCTGCTTACTCCCTCTGTCCCATATTAAATCAAACCCTATCATCCCAATGCAAAAATAGTAAGGTGAAAATGACCAAAATATCCCTCATTATTAAAAAAAATATTAATGGTGATAGGTAGGTAGAGGGTATTGAAGAAATAAAACTTCTCGTTTTACATTATGAGGGTAGCATGGTAGAAGTTGAGTTTTTTTAAACGGAGGGAGCAGTGCTTAGGCCTTGGGCTTGAGCTGGGCAGAGACAGCGTGGGGGCCGTGGGGGTCTTTAGACCCCCTACCCCTAATATATCATTAGAGCCCCCATAATACCTCTAAAATTGTAATCCATATATTTATAGATGAAGGGCTAATATAGACTTTGTTTGAGGTTGTTATATGGCCCAAAAGGCTAAGAAGGCCCAAAAAATCCTAACCCAACCCTAAATCTCTTTTAGTTGCTCTTGATCATTTTGGTTTAGCCCCGCTATAATTTTAACCTGCCTCCGCCATTGGGCTTGAGTTTAAATGCACATCTAGGAATTCTTTTTAAATAACCATTTTCTCACTCCACTTTACAAAGATAAGCAACTAGTTATTTTCCAAGAAAATATATATATGTGTTGCCCATTCAATTGGTAAGAACGTCGTGTGACCATGTCACCTATCCTTTTTTTTTTAGAACGTGTCACCTATCCTATCCTGATGTACTATAAGATTGTTGGTGTGGGCTTGTTGGTGTGGGGGAAAAACGTGCTTGTGAACCCTGATGGTGAGTGACGGGTGCCAGGTATGTCTGCTCTGCAACCTCCCCGTCCCAAGAGCAACATGTGTATATTTACGAAAAATAGTTCCATAGTGCATTGCTGTAAGATACTTGCTTCGTCAATCTTGGTTAAACGGGACTAGGGTTTTCAATTTTGAAATTGGTTTTTTTTTGCCGAGGGACCAAATTACCGAAATTTTGGAAATTTTGAAAATTTTTGGCTGAAATTATTTGAAATTTTGACTGATTTTGAATGAATTTAAATAAAATTTGACCAAATTCACAAAAATTTGCAAAAAAGGAAAATTTTGGGTGAGATATGAACTTGCCGGTGGGGGACAAAATTACCGAAAATTCAGAAATTTCGATATGAAATTTTAAACCCTAAACGGGACACACCATAGTAGTACGAAATTTTAATCACTGGGATGTGTTTTATCTAACCAAAATCCCTTATATTTTTAGATAGAGGAAGCATGATATACACGTATACATACACTTATTATCACCAGAAATATCATATACATATTCTTATTCTTATATGCTTTTATTCTAAATATGGATAAAGATAAAGAAAGAATCATGTCCACCTAAGGGCATTCACACTGCGTCCGGTCCTCATGCCGTGACCAAGGGAAAAAGACAAAGTACACATCTACAGGCTGAGCAGTGGAGAAAGCAGGGATCAGATCTTCACAGTGCGCCACAGTGTGCTCACGGTGCCTCACCCCACGCACTCACTCAGAATTAGACTGGAGAACGAGTGACCAAAATTGGACACAAGAACTTCAGGTACATATGGCAGTAGCAAACTGTCACATCCTGATTTTCGTTTCAGGATTTATAAATTATTTAATAAATTATTTGTAGAATTTATATTAAATGTTCTTTAATTTTCAAGTGAAGTAAAATGTGGGAAATAAAATTTCTTAAATCTAAAGCATGGATGGATTTAATTTTTTTTTATTAAATTCTCCATGATTAAGTCAACTCTCTGAAATTTTCTCGGATTTTTCGGAGCTCAATTCCTAATTTTTAATCATACAAAGAGCATTTCAGTAATTACCCACATATTAAATTAATCATTAAATGGTCTAATTATAATTTTTTTAAGTACTTTGAGTGTCCAAGTATGTTCAAGATTTTTCTTGGAATTATTTGAGCATTGGAAGTATTTTTAACAATTCGAAGATCATTTCAGTGATTAATTTAATTGGAAAAGTAATTAAAATTCACCTTTTCCTTTTCGGGCCGAATTAGGAAAAGTCCTCTCACTCTCGGCCCAGTCTCCTCTCAGCCTGCAGCCCTTTTCCTCTCTTTCCCGAAGTCTGCTTTGCGTCCCTCCTTTAATCAGTCCTTGGAAGTAGAAAAGCCCGGCAAGAAGTCTACTTTCCCTCCCTGGCACTGTTCATCTTCAAGCCTGGACAGAGCCCGAGCTGCCGTCCTGTACCTGTGCAGCCGCCGCTTCCTCCACCAAATCCGACCTCCCCGTTGCTCCTATTTCCAAATTGGTTGCGGGAATGGAATCCTCTCAATCTCCTCTTCCTTTTCCCCAAGAAATCCCCAAAATTTTCTTTGGAAATCCTTTCCAATTTCGCGGATCAAATCCTTTCCTTTTTCCGGCGAAGATAAACTTTCCCGAGTTTTTCCCGTCGTTTTGGGCCCGGACCCGAGCTCCCATGGCTATAAATAGGACCCCCTAGTCCTCCTCTTTCGTTTGCCCCCTCTCCCGTGGTCTCCCGTGCACCGTAGCTCGCCGTCGACGCCGCTTAGTCCGCCGCCGCCGTCGGCCGGGTTGCAGCCGCGCCGCAGCGCCGCCCCTGCCGTCGCCGCCGCTTGCCGCCGCCGCCAAGAGGTGCGCCGAGGAGTGAGGAAGCCCGGCCGCCCGTCCTTCTTCGCCGCCGCCGGTCAACCGAGCCGCCGCCCGTTCCCCGTCGTTGCCGGCCGTCGTCGGACGTCGATTGTCGTTGTGGTGAGTACCGTTGGGTTCGCCTCGTCGTCCTCTACGTGTGCATGCCCTCCAAATCCGCAGCCGGCCGCTCTATCTCCGGCGAGGTCGTATCGTGGTTCGCCGGCAACCGCCGCTCCTTTGTCGTTCACCGGTGTAGTTTATCCTTAGGGTCTTAATTCCATCTAATCTAATCTTGTTTGGCCCTAGCGTCATCATCGTCTCTGTGTGTTGTCGTCGGACCGTAGCCATCGCCTCTTCCTCTCCGTTCACTACCGTTTCCCGGTGAGGCCTCCTCTCCGATTCCTAGGGAAGATGTTTATGTAAGCCACGTGTGTGTCGTCGTCGCTGTGTCGTAGCCCTGCTGCTCTAGCCGTGCATGGTCGCTACCGGCTGTGCCGTCACCCTAACCCTAGCTGCGTGTTTCCGCCTAGCCGCCGCCTAGCCGAGTCAAGTTGTCTTAGTGCCGCCGTGTCGCAGCTGTGTGCCGCTTAAACCTAGCCGCTGCTTTTAGTCGAGTTGTGTAGCCGTAGGTGCAACCCTAGTTTCCCACCGGCCTATCGTTTGTCGTACCGGGGCTTTACCGTGAATCGTTTCTAGTCCACCGGTTTAGCCGCAGCCGTTGTTGAGTCGTTCGCTCGTTCGTTCGAATGAGGTGTTCCCCGTGCTTCGTTCGTTCGTCCGTGTTGAGTCGTCCTTTAGTTCAGAGCCGCCGGTTCCGTTCGCCGGTTTCGGTTGATCATTTGGGTGATCCCGTGTCACGTGGAGTTGACTCGTTGAGTCGGTATCTCGTGAGGCCCGCTTGCCAAATCAATCCAAGCCATCCGATCTTAGTCGACTCGGTCAAGGTTAATCTCAGCTGTCCAAAATCAATATAAATCCTCTCCTCTTTTCAGTGGCATATTATTTCTTTTTAATATATGTCATCTACCAAATAAGATCCAATCTTTTCCGGAGGTTGCTTTAATCCTTTATCTCCGTTATAAATCATTTGTAAATGATTTAATTAATTTGGAATAGTCTCCGTTTAATAGGTTTAATTGGAATTAAATCTTGTAAAATTCATAATAAATTCATATGAAATCAGAATGAGGCCGTTCAAGTCTCATAATTCATCTAAAATTATGATCTACATGTTTGTTTACTTTTTATGTATTGTTTATTTGGTTTTTATTAGTCTTTTTCCTCGTTTTGCGTGTTAGCTTGTCGTTTCCGTCGTTGCGAAGGTTCGCGAGTGCGCCGGAAGTATTCAAGAAGATTAATTGAAGACCGATTATTGCAAGGCAAGTCACACAGATCCTAAACACAATCCTTTGAGCATGTTGATCCTATATTTAAATTCTCTATTTATTTCAACTGTGCATTTATTTTCGAATGTCACCGGGTGGTGTGAACCTATTCCTTTGTTATGGCCTATTCGCATTGATTACTCTATTCCTTGATACCTTGGGTTATTATAATTGGACTAGTTGAGCTTTATATATATTGGTTCAACTAGATATTAGATGTGATTGCTTAGCCATGCTTAGAAACATTAGCACACTATTGGGATAACTTATGATTCATTATTATTTAATGATGGTTTAATGGTAGCTCACGATGGTCAATCGTGATTGGTTAATTAATTACTTGCCAACTAAAACTTGATAATGGTGGGTTGTGAGCACATGGTTTTGAGAGTCGTGCTCATGACAATTAAGGACCGGTTCGCGAGCTACTGTTGTGAAACATTAACCGTGCCAACCACAAGCCAGCGTGGGCAACGGCTTTACCTTTTGTATAACATGATTCATTGCGGAGCACCAGACTGAGAAGTGGCGGAAATAAGCCCACGGGGGTCGCTGGGGAGTCCATGCCTTGTTTTATAAGGGGGTGATTATGATCCAGGAATGGTGCACTGTGGTGAGTTGTGTTATGCAGAGGGTATTGTCACAGCCTCTATTCGGGTACTTTCCAGTATCGCGACGCATGGTAGACATGATGTTGAGGCTGTGTCTTGTGGGTACAGTGGTACACCTCTGGCCAGAGTAAAACTATTCGAATAGCCGTGCCCGCGGTTATGGGCGAGTTGAGCAATGTTTTTCGTGATTAGTCTCACACCTCTCATCATTGTAAAAGATGCTTTAATTGGTAATAATTTGCTTAGCTCCTGGTTTGGAGTTAGATCTGTACAGCCGGGTATGGTTGTTCAGGATGGTTGGGCCTGTGCAGCATGGGTGTGCTGTTCAGTGTTGATTAAAATTCCTGATTAATTACTCCACTGTTTTACTTCTCTTAAATGTTTTGCTAAATGCTGCTTTTGCAAATGAGCCAATATTATGCCATCCTTTGGTATCCTTGTGCATTTGCATATTTGCTGTGTGGCTTGCTGAGTATGTCATATGCTCACCTTGCAATAATCAATCAACCTCAGTTGAAGAAAAAGAATCCAGAAGGAGAAGACGTTTGGCTTATACCCCAGTTGAGCTGCCTGTGGGAGTGGAGCCGGAGCTTCGCTAGATTTTATTTTCCGCTGCAGTTTTCTTCATGATGAGGACTAAGTGCCTCATAAGTAAGTATTTATCGTTTTAGTTAATTTGATGAATCTGTATATTAAATTGTCAGTTTGTGTACCTCGGCTGATTCCTGGACGAGGATTTTATGCACAAATAAGTTCGGAAATTACTAGTGAATTTTCGGGCGTGACACAAACGTGGCACACAATATTTGTTGAGGATCGATAAGGCTGAATGCCAACTCAACCCACTGTGAATGCCCTAAGAGAGGACCAGGAAATCCCATCCACTTAAGGAATGACTAGGTAGTCCAGCACGGTGATTATAAGGTCTCCTATTTGGATCTTGAGTTTTACCTTGACGAGAGGTCATGTTCTGATATAAATTTAGGACCTAAATTCGAAATCACACCACATTGAGTTCACACCAGGAAGAAGCTTTTTCGTTAGCCATTGACTGCAAACCCATTGCTTTGCCCATCAAGGTTAGTTTGGTGGCCAAATTAGCTAAGCCTGCTACCCCTTATACTTGATATGATATGTCCTAGATTAATTTATACAAGTATTTGTAAAATCAAGGAGTTGATTTAGATTTTATGATGAAAATATTGGTGGTTTGCTAATGTTAATTTGGAGATTTTATAGATGGTTGATTTTGTGAAGTGTACAGTTTCGGTTGACCCTGGCGGTCAGACCGGTCGTGTGCCGCCAGTCAGACTGCAGGTGTTGCGGCGATCAGACCGGTCGGCCCAACGATCTGACCCGCAGGATCCTGATCGATGTCGGTTTCGGATTGTTTTGTTGGATTTGGATATTTCCTTCGGGGATTTGGCTTCTAGATGGTTTCTATGCGTATGGATACTGTTGTTATACTAATGTGAGTCAAGTTGGAACGAACTTGGGCTCGGAATATGGTTTCTTGGTTGTTGCATGTGTAGGTGTTGCTTGAGGCCTCGGCAGAGTGTTGCCGGTAATAGATCGGAGTCAACTTGGGAGAAGTTGATGTCCAGGGATCAAGAGATCATGCGGGATACTAAAGGTTAGAGGACAATGCACGTGGTGATGAAGAAATCCATATGGTATACAAGAGGGGTTGTGTACGTATGGAAAGAGGAGTCGAATTTGGAAAGGAGTCCGAATTCGGGAAGTTTGATTGAGATAAGGAAAGAGATGAGTTGTATACTTGCAAGAGAGGGTTTGCTACGTGGGTTAGGAGTTCTAAGTTGTAATAGATTCGTGGGCTTTGCACAGTCTACCTCATGTATAAATAGAGAGAGAGGGTGAGGCCTCCTGGTATCGGTTTTAGAGAGACTAGAGTTGATAGAGAGTTAGGGTTTCGAGTTTAGTTTGAGATTTTGGTGAGGAGTGCTATTGGTGCACTTTGTAAATACTAGTTGATGCAATAAAGTCAAAAAGTTTCAATCTACATCTTCGAGTTTATCATCTACCATTGTTTCTGGGTCCCAACGGTCTAACCGTAGGTGTGTGCGCGGTCTGACTGGTGGGATAGCGGCGGTCTGACCGCAAGTATCCGGGCGGTCTGACCGGCGAGGCTTCGGCGGTCTGACCGGTGGCAGGAAGGCGGTTCGACCGGCGGCGACTGGACTTCGTCATCGACTTCGTTCAAGGGTAATCTTTAATTCCACAAAAGATTTTGGGTTTTTGGTTTTTCTTACCATTCACTCCCCCCTCTGGTAGGTTTGTTTGGTCTTGTGCGATCCTATAGTATTAAGGTTGTTACGGTGTTACCCACATCGAACACATTAGGAAACTAAGCGTGTAAAAAAATCTTTTCTTCTATCCTCTTATCTTATACTAGCAGCGTATCTATATGTATAGATGGGTATTAGAGGCACCCTAAAATACTGTAATCGGGTTTGATAATCCCCTGAGTAAAATGCAGCGTTGGTATCACAACTTATGAGGTGGGTGCAGTTTAGTCAGTCATCTTGTAAATTGCTCAAATAATTCACCCATCTTCGTTCGATGGTTGTCACATCCTGATTTTTGTTTCAGGATTTATAAATTATTTAATAAATTATTAATAGAATTTATATTAAATGTTCATTAATTTACAAGTGAAGTTAAATGTGGGAAATAAAATTTCCCAAATATAAAGCATGGATGGATTTAATTTTTATTAAATTCTCCATGGTTAATTATACTCTCTGGAATTTTCTCGGATTTTTCGGAGCTCAATTATTAATTTTTTTAATCATACAAAGAGAAGTTCAGCAATTATTTAAATATTAAATTAATCATTAAATGGTCTAATTATAATTTTGTTAAGTACTTTTAGTGTCCAAGTATTTTCAGGATTTTTCTTGGAATTATTTGAGCATTGGAAGTATTTTTAACAATTGAAAGATCATTTAAGTGATTATTTTAATTGGAAAAAGTTTTTAAATCTTCCCCTAAGTCGTTGGGCCGATTTCGGCCCAACTCTTCTCTTCCCGCGCGCGGCCAAGCCGGCCCAATCGGCCCAGCCGAGCCGCCCTCCTCTCTCTCTCCAAAGTCTGTTTGATCTCCCTCTCTCTCAGTCAGCCCAAGCAAGGAAAAAGGAAGCCGGAAAAGTCTATTTTTCCTCCCTGCTACAGTGTCGTCCCTAACCTTCAGCCTGCAGTCTGGACAGAGCCCGAGCTGCGCGCCGCATCGCCTTTCCGCCTCCAAATCCCACCCAATCTGACCCCGTTTCTTCCGGATTTTTGAGGGGTTTTGATCCTCTCATCCTCCTCTATCTTTTCCCCCAAGAATCGGAGCAAATCGTTGGGTATTTTATCCAAATCAAACTCGTTTTCGAGTTTATCTCCAAAACCGAGATTTTGTTTTCCGGCTTCGATTCCTCTCGTTTGGAGTCCGATCTCTTCAATCCAAGCCTATATAAAGCACCCCCTAGTCCTCCTCTTTCGCTTGCCCCCTCTCCCGTGGTCTCTCGTGCCTTGTAGCGCCGCCGCCACACCACCCAACCCGCCGCCGCCGCCGGCCAACCTTCGGCGAGGTCGCGCCGTCGATTCCGCCGTCGCCGTCGCTTCCCCTCGCTGCCGTTAGGTGCGCACGGAGGTGAGGAACCTCGGCCGCCCTCTCCCCGTCGTCGCCGGTCACCGGAGCTCCGCCGCCACCGCCGACCGAGCCGCCGCCGCCGTCCTCCTCGTCGCCGGCCGTCATTGTTCGTCGTTTGTCGTCGTGGTGAGTACCGTTGGGTTCGTCTCGTCGTCCTCTACGTGTACATGTCCTCCAAAGTCGCAGCCGACCATCCAATCTCCGGCGAGGTCGCCAACCCGGGCCGGCCATGGATGACGTCATGCTGACGTCATCGGTTTTTCTTTTTCCCGTAGATTAAATCTTCTGAAAATCATATCTAAATAACCGTAGATCCGTTTCGAGTGGTTCAAGTTGCTAAATTTTTTCTAAAATAAAGATCTACATATTAAAATTGTCCATAAATTGAATTAAATTTATTTAATTCTTTTTAAATGGGCTTTAATTAGATTTAATCTTGTAAAATTCATAATAAATTCATTTGAAGTCAGAATGAGGCCGTTCAAGTCTCATAATTCATCTAAAATTATGATTTACATGTTTGTTTACTTTTTATGTACTGTTTATTTGGTTTTTATTAGTCTTTTTCTTCGTTTTGCGTGTTAGCTTGTCGTTTCCGTCGTTGCGAAGGTTCGTGAGTGCGTCGGAAGTGATCAAGAAGATTAATTGAAGACCGATTATTGCAAGGCAAGTCACACAGATCCTAAACACAATCCTTTGAGCATGTTGATCCTATATTTAAATTCTCTATTTGTTTCAACTGTGCATTTATTTTCGAATGTCACCGGGTGGTGTGAACCAATTCCTTTGTTATGGCCAATTTGCATTGAATATCCTATTCCTTGATACCTTGGGTAATAAATTGATTAGCTTGAACCTTATGTATTGGTTTGGTTCAGCTAAATGTTATATATATATAATTGCTTAGCAATGCTTAGAAACATTAGCTCACTAATGGGATGAATCATATATACTACATTATTATTTATGGTTATATTTAATGGTAGCTCACGATGGTTAATCGTGTTATGATAATTAATTGGTATTTAAAATATGATTAATGGTGGGTTGTGAGCACATGGTTTTGAAGGTCGTGCTCATGGCAATTAAGGACCGGTTCGCGAGCTACTGTTGTGAAACATTTATCGTGCCAACCACAAGCCAGCATGGGCAACGGCTTTATCTTTTGTATAGCGTGATTCATTATAGTGCGCCAGACTGAGAAGTGGCGAGAAGTCCATGGGGGTCGCTGGGGAGTCCATGCCTTGTTTATAAGGGGGTGATTATGATCCAGGAACGGTGCACTGTTTTGAGTTGTGTTGTGCAAAGGGTATTGTCACGATTTCCCCTTTGCAATGCCGTGGTGGTATTTCGGGGCATGGCAACATGTGTGGAATCGTGTCTTGTGGGTACAGTGGTACACCTCTGGCCAGAGTAAAACTATTCGAATAGCCGTGCCCGCGGTTATGGGCGAGTTGAGCAATGTTTTTCGTGATTAGTCTCACATCTCTCACAATAATTATGGATGTTATACCTGGTAATAATTTGCTTAGCTCCTGGTTTGGAGTTAGATCTGTTCAGCCGGGTATGGTTGTTCAGGATGGTTGGGCCTGTGCAGCATGGGTGTGTTGTTCAGTGTTGATTAAAATTTCTGATTAATTACTCTACTGTTTTACTACTCTTAACTCTTTGCTAAATGCTGCTTTCGCAAATGAGCCTATATTATGCCATCCTTTGGTATCCTTGTGCACTTGCATACTTGCTGTGTGGCTTGTTGAGTATGTCATATGCTCATTCTTGCAATAATCAATCAACCTCAGTTGAAGAAAAAGGATCCAGAAGGAGAAGACGTTTGGCTTATACCCCAGTTGAGCTGCCTGTGGGAGTGGAGCCGGAGCTTCGCTAGATTTTATTTTTCCGCTGCAGTTTTCTTCTTGGTGAGGACTAAGTGCCTCTTAAGTAAGTATTTATCGGTTTAGTTATTATGATGGATTTGTATATTAAATTGTCAGTTTGTGTACCTCGGCTGATTCCTGGACGAGGATTTTATGCACAAATCAGTTTGGAAATTACTAGTGAATTTCCGGGCGTGACAATGGTGCAAATCTTATCAAATACATAACAATATGGATTGTTTGTTTTTCAAATTGGAAATCGTATTGACCTACATTTTTTTAAGCCATGTACTGGACAGGGCAAGCACTAAAACTACAAATTAACAATCATATTTTTCATGTATATGCTACTACTCTGGCTTTCAATGAACACGACCATATTATACTTGGCAATCAGTAACAAAATCTATTTTTAATTGGATTTTACTACCGTTAGTATTGCATGTTAGCTTATTATGGACCATGTGACCGTGTTTGCAAAAAAAAAAATTAAGATAGCATATAACTTCATTGTGGACATCCCCACACGACACATGTTTTATATCATTTGCACCCCTAAAACAAGATGAGTGACTTGTTTGAGCATTCTACAAGATGGGTGATTAAATTGCACCTACCTCGCAAGTTACGGTACTAATGCTAGAATTTGGTAAGATATTTTAGTGGATTTGGTTGAGAAAAGAACGCAATCTGCTGATAGAAAACTTATCCAGAAGAAACCATTCAAGGAGGAATCGTGAAGACCACGGCATGACAGTTTAATTCTATCTATTAGTTAGGCAAGATTCAATAATTTTCCTTTTATCTTTAGGAAGTGTTTATCTAGTATTCGATCAGGACTTGTAATTTTCCTTTTTTTTCTTTAGGAAAGCGTGTTTAGTGTCCGATTAGGACTCTTAACGGCCTACGGGTATAAATATGTACACCTAGGGCCATTGCAGGACATCTTTCGATCAATACAACTTCGGCGCATCGCTACTCTTTTTATTTGTCTTTCTCAACGAGTTCTCGCTTCGAGTTGGGCTACATCGGCTTCGATCTTCGATGAGGGGTAAGGCTTGTTATGGTTGTTTGTATCGGCGGGGTTATGGTCTCAATACTCTTGGCTTGTCGATATTAACACCTATTTATCATATACTTTAGGTAATTTAAGTTGATGTTTCAATTTACCTGTATTGGCCAGATCTTTTCTAGGGTTTTGTTGGTATTAGTTATTGTTTCATCGATCTAGATTAGCAAAGGTATCTATCACCCTTAAAAAGAGTCAAAGGCTTAATTGTTTAGATATTATGTTTCTTTTCATACTTTGCTGCATCAATTGGTTTTGGCCTACTAAGTCATGTTTACAACCATAATGTCTAGCCTGTTTTTTGATTGCCAATAAGAGTTTCATCGGGGTTTTAGTCAATGAGCTATCTAGGCTTTGCATCGGCTCACAAGGATTACATATAAGTTGGATTTAGCCGATGACAACAAATGTTTTATTAATTATTTAATCTTTTGGATTTAATGACATCGGACCTCTAGCCGATGTATGTTTTAACCTTCGGATCAACACTTATTCCATCATATCATTATTAGCCGATTGGTTTCTACTGATTTATATTCTTGTCTTATCACATTATCACCACTCGATTGTCTTTATATCATTGTTTACTCAAGTATCAGAATATACATTGGATATATAGCCGATTGTTCAAAACCCTATCAACATCGGCTGACATCGACGTCGGCTCTTTGTTGATCATCATAACTGATTGGCATGTCCGCATCTAATCGACCTTAGGATCTGTATTGGAGCTAAGCATAACTCCCCGTATCTTATTAACTTTAGGATCTGTATTAGAGCTAAGCAGAACTTCTAGACAGTAATGTTCGTTGACTTAAGGTCGCGCCAATACATATCCAGCACCATCGGCCGAACGCTCTAATCCCTTTATTTGACGAGAGACCAGAATCCTTATTATACATTCCGTTCGCTATTTGGGTTGGTTGGGCTATAGAAAAGCCCGTGTATCGCCATTTCGCCCAACTTCCCGGCCTTCCTTGTCCATCTCCCTTTTCTCTCCTCCTCCTCGCGTGCTCCCCGCGCCGCCTGCGCCGATCTCTCCGTCCCGCTGCCGGCGGCGCCGCGCCCCCACCCCTGCTGCTGCTGCTGCTTCCGCGGCATCCTCGCGGAGCTCCCCCTCCGCTGCCGCCGATCCCCGTCCCTCGTAGCACCGGGGTGCTGGCGTCGTCCGCCCTGCTGCTGCTGCTGCTGCTGCTGCTGCTGCTTCTTCTTCTCCCGCCGCATCCTCCTCCTCGCCAGTGAGCCACCCGTGCGCGCATCCCTTCCTTCCTTCGCATCCGGTCTCGATCTGGAAGAGTTTTGCTCTTCGTATTAACCTTAGTCATTACTATTAATCAGTTTGTTTGGGGAAAAAATATTTGGGGGGAGGGGGTGGTTCAAACTGCCCCACGTTAGGTCTGCCCTTTTTGTGCTTTGTATGTATGTATCTCAATGGCATTGTGTTGGCAGTTTTGCTATCTGTTAGATGACTGAGAACTGTAATAAAGAAAAGATTTAGTCGAGTTTGCGCACCGTCGAATCCATGTGGGGGATGTGTGAGATTTGTGCTCTAGTTGTCCTCTTTAGCGGCATCCTGCGGTAGGGGGATGGCGGCGGCGGCGGCACCAGATTAGGGTTCATGGTGGGGGGATTGGGGGAGGGGGTCTTTGGGCTTATAGCGATGACTGGAGCGGTGGTGGCCGTGGTGGGGTGTTGAGGCGACACCTCGGCCTTGGAAGAGGATGAGGGCGAGTTCCGGTGATGGCAGTGAGGGAAGATTCTCAGATAGGCTAAGAGGGGTGGGTGGGTGGTTCCGGAGGTTCAAGCTGGAGGAGACAGGGGAATAAATGGGATGAGGGAGGCTCTCAATGGAGTTGAGGAGAGGGCAATGAGATAGTGGTGATCGAGGGTGGCCTGGTAGGGAGGGAGTGGTGGCACGGAGGGGCTGAAGATTGGGAGGATGAGGTGGCAAAAGAATGAGAGAAAGAGTAAGGGCTAAGTTTGTGAAGGCTGCACGTCTTTGAACAATCGTGGCTATCAAAAAGTGAGTTCAGTTGACCAATGAATAGACAACCCCTAGGTTGATTCAATTGCATTTGGTAATTTTTGCGCTCTAATTTGAATGTGAAAAATTAGTACCATGCTGCAAAAAAAGAGAGGAAAATATGGTTGGAACATTAAACTTGATTCTCGTAGCACTGGTGAAGTGGTAAGGCAAGTGCAGGATAAGTTCCTCTTGCATTGCCTCTGCTTTGCATATATAAGTACCAGAGGTGAGGGGGATGGGACGGGAGTAAGTTCACCCCCGAGTCACCAGCCAAGTACACCCACCCAAAATATGTGAAATGGTGAGAGTATTGTTTACATCTGACCCACCCAAAAATCCTTGTTCTATCCCCCTCCCCCCCTCGCTTCTTCACTTTCTTTCTCTTTATCCTCCGTCTTCGCCCTACTTTGTACTATCCCACACAGGCCCCTCTTGCGCTAATTTAACCATTTTGCTTATCAAAACCAGATTAGAGTCTGTTCCAGGAAAATAATCTGAAACGTTGGGCCTCCGTGTATACCTGAGTGTGCATACCCCGCTCATTATACTAAGGCTGTCCCACTAGCCAGCAGAAAGTACAGAGTGAAATATTTACCCCATTTCATAGCCCTTAAATCTAGCAGGTAGACTCGATTATTTGATTTTGTCCTCTGCCTAAGACTTCCACCTTGGCCCGAGTCTCATTTGGTTGCACTGCAAAAACTACTACCTGGTTCTGAGCAGCATCTGTGCCAATTTTGGTTTGATGTGTTTATGAGACTGTCAAGTATTGATTTACATCATGGCATAAAATAATTCTAGCTATTTAAGTCATTAACATGTAATATTGTGTGACTATATTTTTTTTTTCTGTGGAGGAATTCGGATGGTGTTTTTTGCAGCTACCTAGTCATCTTCTTTGGAGTTCTAGTGTCAATGGGGACATTGAAAGTTATTTTATTTGCACCAGGAATTCTGTGTGTGAATGAATTATATGAACCCCATTATTTGTTCCTGGCTCCCATATTAGCATGTGAATATGGGATAGCATAAACACCCAAACACTCGTAACATGGAATAATCGGGAATCTTGCGATGAAGAAGCTGGAATGGGATTGAGTTGTTTACCGAGGACGAGGGTCGACGGTTCAGGAGGTATGTGGCGGTGGCTAGACCTTCGGCCCAATAGGAGGGTGGCATGGAGGCTTGTAGGAGGAGGGTACGGACGGAGTTGTTGAGGGTGCGAATCATGCGTTCGGCCTTGCCGTTCTGCGGGGAAGTATATGGACAGGAGAGCTGTAACAGGGAACCTCTACCAGCGAGAAAGGAGGTGGTGTTGTGATTAACAAACTCGGTACCGTTGTCGGCTTGGAGACACTTGAGGCGGTGGCCGAACTATGTGTGGGCATACTCAACGAACTCAACAATATGGCGATGAACATCGGATTTCTGGCAAAGAGGAAACGTCCAGCAAAAATGAGTAAAATCATCAACCAGCACTAAATAAAATTTGAAGCCCGAAATGCTCATAACAGGAGAAGTCCATACATCACAGTGCACAAGTTCAAAAGGAGAAGAGGTACTGGAGGTGGACTTATTAAAAGGAAGACGAGTGTGTTTCCCTAACTGACAAGCATGGCAAAGGGAATTATTTGTCTTGGAGCGAGGTATGGCAGATAAATGTTGGAGAGTGGTGACGGCGGTTGGACCCGGATGACCGAGGCGGCGATGCCATAATGTGGAGGAGGTGGCAAGGTTGCAGTGGGCGGCGATGGAAGGTGCAGCGGCCGGGAGGGTGTAGAGCTCGCCATGGCTATTGCAACGAAGAATCACGCGTCGGGTCTGAGGGTCCTTAATAGAAAAACCAAACTCATCAAACTCAATGGAACATTTATTGTCACGGGTAAATTGGCGAATAGAGAGTAAATTGCGAACCAAAGAGGGAGCAACAAGAACATGACGAAGGTCGAATCTAGTGGTGCCAATAGGGAGAAAGGAAGTGCCACGGCAAACAACCGGAATGGAGTGACCATTACCAACGGTAATATAAGTTTGTGAGTTGGGGAGGCGAGTAACGAGTATACCGTCGGTGGAGGACATGTGCGAAGTGGCACCCGTGTTGAGAACCCATGAGTTGGGGTTGTGAAGCGTCATTCCATTGAGAGCGGCGACAAGGCCGGCTTGGTCCCAAGCCAGCTGGACAGACCCTGCAGGCGGTGGCGAGGAGTATGGCCCGGCGAAGGCAGTGTGAGCCTGAGGATACGGCCCAAGTATCCCGGCGCTGGGAGAACGCCAGGGTTGCTGCTGTCCTGCCTAGGGCAAGAACACCCATGGTACAGCTTGGCGTGGAGCAGGGACGGAGAAAGTGCTGGTGCCGAAGCTGTTGCTGCCGTTGTTCTATCCACCAGGGCGGCCGCCGAATCCACCGCCGCCGTTGCCGCCGGAGTTGCGGTTGTTGTTGCGGCCGCCGTTCTTGCCCTTGTTCTTGCCGCCGTTGCCGCCGCCGGCGCGGTTCTGCTGCTGCCCACCGCTGCCAGAGGAGTGGCAAGTGCCCCCGGTGCAGTTGGAGTGGGCGCTGTTGGCTGCGACGAGGGCAGTCTCGGACTGGACTTGTACCGAGTTGGCGTTGCGAAGCTCCTTGAGAACCAGCGTGTTCCTCGCAGAGGCGAAGGACGACAAGACAGGGGCGCTCGCGATGTTGTCGGCCGTGCTGGTGAAGCGCGAGTTGACGCCGCGGAGGAGGTTGAGGACGAGCTGGGACTCGGTGACGGGGTGGCTAACGTCGCGGAGGGCATCAGCCGCCGTCTTCATGCGCTGACAATAGTCGGCGACGGAGAGATCGCCTTGGGTCATGGAGTGGAACTCGTGATGCAGATAGATCGTGCGAGGCTCCTTGTTGGCTTGAAAGAGGTTGTCGATGGCGATCCACAAGTCCCGGGCCGATTGATCAGGCTCCATGGCGAGGTCGAGGACGTCGTCGGCAACGGAGCCGAAGAGCCAGTTGCGGAGGTAGCAATCGGCCTGTTCCCAGGTGGCGTCGGGGTTGGTGAGAGGAGCAGCGTCAAGAAGATCGAGGAGACCGAATTTCCCACACATCGAGCGGAAGAAGGCCTTCCACTTGTTGTAGTTGGGGTTACGAAGCTCGAGGGAGATTGGAACATGGGACTTGACGGTGATGGTCGCATACGGGTTGACGAAAACCGGGGCGACGGTAGAGGTGGAAGACGACACCGTAGCGGAGTCGGTGGCAGCGGAAGTAGCTGAGGAAGTGGACATGGTGAGGGAAGAAGGGCGTGGCAGCCAGGGAGGCGGCGACGCTCGGTGGACACAGCGACCAGAGAGGAAGCAGCGCTGGAGCAGCGGAAGAGGAGAAGAAAACTTGGAATCTGATACCATATAGAATGGAATGGGGAGAACACCACACACCCAATGGGAGGGGTGGCCATGTATTAATATAGGAAGCACATGTACAGGATCCTCAATTAGAGGAGAATACAAGGAAAGAAACAATACAATACAATCTGTACATATATGGCAAAGTATTCCTAATAGGCACTGGGCGAGATGCAACAAGGAGGAAGAGGAAGCGGTGCTAGTCGTTGGTATGCTCGTGCGGTCGTACCTGGCAGATAGTGGGAAGGGGAAGGGTGTTTATATAAACTGATGATACCCCGCTGCGTTGCTGCGGAACATTGTAATAGCTAAATCAGATAAATTGTAATAACTTGAATATGATTAAAAAACTTCTATGTTGTTTCAAGAGTGCTATGTCTATGAGGATTTTTTTTCGTAAATCAAACAAAATTGGCAATTAATAGTATGAGGATACTAAATTTGGTTGTTAGTGTCATGATGTTTTATGTTAGGATCCTCCAGATGCGGTAGTGCAACTTTTGTGTTAGGAGAAGGGATAACATGATGGTCATATAAAGGGTCAATAATATGAAAGGGAACACATCTGGAGGATAAACACATGGGTTACAATCTAGGAGGAGAAGAACCGTTGTTGGTAGGTTGTTCATGTGTCATGAGTTACAAAGAGAAGATTAGCAATGCAGTTTTGCAGCCTGAAAATTTTATGGAAGAGAATGTTTTTTCCATGATATATTTTTGGAATCAACCAGCAATTGAATTTGTACCTATGGTATTTTTTTCTTAACAGAAGCATCCATGTAAATAAGTGTTTAAACGCTGGAAGATATGGTTACCTTTGTGTTAGGAATAGTGTCTTCAATTCTGAATCCATTTGTAGTATGCAAAAATTACATATGAAAGTTGGACAATGCCTCAGACGGTCAGACCTGGTCACATAGATATAGTGATGAATCAGAAGGCATCATCCTGCTATTGGCGTGCTCCTTCAGCTCTGAATAATCGGCTCTGAATAATCGGCAAGTTGAGCAATTTTGCCCAGTGCCAGCGACCTCCTTCTGTTCTGTATTTGGGCTGCAAAATTGACGATGATGGTGCTTACCTTCATGGATTAGAAAGGCGGTGGTGGTGCTTACCTCCATGGCGCTGGGCACAGCAAGGGCCACCCTTGATAAAAAAAAGTGCGTTCTTTAGCCCGAAGAGGAGTAGGCGATGTGCAGCTGGACTCAACTTGGTGCCCCGACATACATACATGTGAGGGAGATGAAAGTGGAGGGGAAGTTTGAGAAGATGGGCGACGATTTGATAGTCGGAGGAAACGGATTCGATGGCTTTTATGCTTATTGCCAATGATATACAGATGTGAGAGGAAGGAGATCGAAGTGTAAACGAAGGGATCTGGGTGAATGGGGAGCGAACCACAGGAGGTCGTGATCCCTCAACTACTACGCACAACAGCGCTGGGAGGAGGAGAGTCACCATAAAATCAGCAAAGCAAGCGGCGCGGTGAATGGAAGAGGCACGACGTTTGCGCGGTGGTCGCGCTTCCTGGCTGCCCGCCACGATCGAGGAGGAGAGCGATGCGGGAGAGGGGAGTCGATGCGCGTGGGGCCGGCGAAGCAGCGAGATGCGAGAGAGGAGAGGTGGGGAGCGATGCGCGTGGGGCTGGCGCCGTAGCAAGATGCGGGAGATGAGAGGAGAGGAGCGATGCGGGAGGAACGGCTGATGCGGATCCAACGGTGAGGACAAAAAGGGTGACATGGAAGCACCAGGAAGCGGAGAATTCTAACAGTGAGGATGATTTGTATAGGTATATAGGATATCATTTATTTTACTGTGACATATTTTATTATTAAAGAAACCTTAAATGTGACTTATATACTTTAGGCTAATTTATCCTACCGAGAGCGAGAGAGAAAGCTGAGAGAAAGAGAGAGAGGAGATGGAGACTTATACGTGATTTATCTCTTCTATTCAATTGTAAATAAATATTCTAATAAGTGTGGTGTCCAGCAGTAAATTTTTTATGATTTCTCTCTTCTATTAAATTAGAAATAAATATTTTAATAGATACGGTGTCCAGCAGCGAATTTTTGTATTTTGTATACAATGATTAATGCGCTAACCACAGCACAAGTAATTGAAGCCCCATTTCATCAAACTTTCGTTTGTGGATTTGCATCGGAGTTGCCCCATGTTCGTTGGGGGTACTTCAGAAATGGGCTCAGGCCCATTACATGGCCATAACCATTAGCATCGCACTCAGGGGCGGGCCCACTATTGATTCAAGGGTATTCAGACGTATACCCAAGATTTTTGGATAAAAAATAAGTATATGTACTCTATACCTCGTATATGTATTAAGAAATTAAAGAAAAAGGCTAAAACTACTCATTTTGGGCCCTGTTTCATCGTTTCTTCTCTATTGGGCCTAAATTTCCCACTTCCCTCCCCTTTCATCTCAGCCCACAATCAGTTTGGGCCACAACTAGTTCATTTCCCCTCCTCGCCTAGGCACAGCAAACCAAAGCCCTAATTCCCAAATCGGCCAAATCCTAACCAGAGGACCGAGGACGTGCGCGGTGTGGCGGCGAGGACGTGCGGCAGTGCGGCGGCGGCGACTTCCGGCTGCGTCGGCGGAAGGCGGCGCCAAGGCGGGTAGGAGCCTAGGCGGCGCGTCGGGCGGCGGCGACTGCAGTCTAGTCTGCAGCGTGCTCGTCGGCGGCTGCGGCGGAGGCTTCCGGCTGCGGCGTGCGCGGCTGCGTCGGCGGCAGGAGGCGCCGAGGCGTGCAGGCGGCGCGTCGACGGCTGCGGCCGTGCGGCGTTGGGGCTCGGCCAGGCGTGCAGGCCGCCAGTCCGCCAGGCCACCACACAGGTACGCGATGCGGCGGCCGAACGACCACGGCTCGCCGGCCTGGCATGGATTGCGTGAGGGGCTTGATTCATTGATTCATTGCATTGATTTGTTCTAGGTAGTTCAATAGTAGTTATGTTTTCTGGTGGCGACGGCTTGTTTCATTGATTTGTTCTATAGTAGTTCAATAGTTCACTAGCACCGAAGGATTCAACTTCCTCAGTTCCTGTCTTCTTTATTTTTCAGAGTGTTAACTGTTAAGTGTATATTTATTGATAGATTGATAGTATAAAGCTGTAAATATTAGGAATTTAGATAACTTAGAACCATAATATTTAATTTTCAGTGTGTTAAATTTATATATATGATGATAGTATGAGGCTATATATGAGCTGTTGTTAGGAACTTAGAGAATTTAGAGAGGGTGTTTTCTTCGATGAACTATATAAAAACAAGAAGCAAGATGAGCAACAATCTGCATTTATTGGAAGAGAATTTTTTGTACAAGTTAAAGGATGAGGACATCATCACTCATTTTTAAAATATCAAGCATTGAAAAGTTCTCCTCTAAATTGTAAGTTTTTTTTATCATTTTACCATTTTCTATCCTTTACATGTTATATATGTTGCCACTTTCATATGTCGAACAATTAGTACTTATATATGTTAAAGAATTTGGACTTATGATCAATTCTATCAATTTATAAAGTTATGGCCAATTTTGTGTTCTATATGCTATAATATTATACAATTAGTAATGTGTAATATTATACCAATTAATTATTGGACTTCTGGAAGTAAAAAGAATTTTGTTTTACCCCTACCTATTTCGAATACCTAACCTCTAAATCCTGGGCCCGCCACTGATCGCACTTTCTCTCTGTTTGCTCTCATCTCGTTCCTTTTCCTTCTTTCCAGAGCGAGGCTGTTTGCCGCTGCAGCGCCGGCGGCTCACTAAACCCCAGAACCCCCTTCTCTCGCCGCCGCGCCGCCGCCCCAATGGCGGTGGACAAATCCGGCGGCGGCGGAGGCGGAGGCGGCGCCTCTTCCTCCTCGTCGGGCGTCGCCGCCTCCACCATGGACCGCTTCCACAAGATCGTCCTCAGCTGGGACTACGTCCGCCTCGTCGCGGACTCCAAGGTACGCCCCTCCCCGCCCCGCCCCGAGCGCTCGCTTTGCAATCACCGGCACCACCTTTGAATTTTTTTTCTATATGGCGGCTTGGGAGGACAGGGCGGGCAGCAGCAGGCGAAGGGGCTGGGGCGCGTGAAGAACACGTACGCCTCGGTGGCCGAGTACCTCGCTGTGTTCGAGCCACTGCTGTTCGAGGAGGTGAAGGCGCAGATCGTCCAGGGGCGCAGCGACGAGGAGGAAGGTGGGTGGGTGGGTGGCGCGCCCGATTTCGTGTTGCCCCCCCAATTTGCTGTCGGTTTATTTAACAGTGTGTGTGTGTGTGTGTGTGTGTTGTTTTTCTCTCCCTTGCGTTTCTGTGTGGGCAGAGGCTGGGCAGGACTGGCAGAAGGGGATTGTGGCGTCGTGCACCGAGTCGGAGGGGTTCCACAAGGTGTCCATGGCCGTGCTTGATGATTTCCGGGAGATGGTGTCGGAGAACGATCTCCTGCTGCTGTCCAAAGAGAAAGTAAGTGCTTTAGCACCTTAGTGGTGTGATAGGAAATGTTTCAAAAGGTATAGATGGCTACAGAATTTAGTGGAACATATAGCGTGTCAAGAACTCAAGACAATGTTAGTTACTTATCTGCGCTCCTACATTTGGAAGGGCTATGGGGAACTTGAGACATAATTTCACCAGAAAAAGTGCTTTCCATGGTTTTAGATAATATGCCAGGCTAGCAAAATGCTCCATCGATTCTATGCGATATCTCTTCAAGAAAGAAGTTATGATTGAAAATTCATCACATTGATATATATCTGCACTTTTGTAGTTTGAAGAGGGAGTGACCCCCAGTGCATATGCCTTTGCCTTAGTGGAACAGCGGGGTGGCAGAGAAACGATTTCTCTAAGGACATTTGTGGCAGGTGAAATAAAAAATCTTAATGTAGCAAAGCCTGTGAGCTGTTCTAGGCTGCAGCGTATTGCTTCCATTTTTTCAACTACAGAGAGCTTCCTCTGGATTTTAAAGGTGAGTTTCAACTGCTAATAAAGAATGCCTGAGTTTTCATGCTTGCATAATTCATTGACAACACATATGAATATGCTATTTTCTTTTATGGTTAAAATTGTCAGATTTGCAGCTTGTCTACCATAATGCGAGAATTCTCGGGCATGCACTCTGTAGCATCACTTCCTTTTAAGGATCTGATTCTTTCAGCTAGTGAGAAGAACAGTGGTGGGAATGATCAAAACCGTGCTTGGAATGTCCCTGAGCCACTTATGGATTATCTTAAAACAAACCTTAATGATTCACAACTAGATGCAGTCAACGTGAGCATTATTCTTAATATCCTTTTTTGTTGCTCAATTTAGTTCTAAGAAAAATCAGATGTCTGATTGATCAATGCATTATCTCTTGCAGGCAGGTCTTTCTCGCAGATCCTTTGTTCTTATCCAGGTTTGTTTGCTTATTTCCAGTTATATTTGTTTATTTTTCAGTATTATTTATCATTAACCTATTTTAGAGAAATGCTAGTGCCTTGAGAACTAGAGTATATGCAGCTACATGTGCTCTACTTGTTGTCACCTGCCATTCATATAGAACTCCAATGTATATTTGTAGGGGCCCCCAGGAACAGGAAAAACACAAACTATCCTTGGACTCCTCAGTGCTGTTCTCCATTCTGCTCCTGCAAGAATGCAAACCAAGTAATATCTTCACCTGTGTATATTTATTACTGAGTGAAATGTAGACTAGTATCTTTCTGTTATGGAGAGGAGAAACCTTGATATATAAAAAAAGAGATATTAGAAGCTAAAACATAAATATAAGTGTTCAATACAGTTTCCAAAAGCTACATGTATCTGACATGATTTACGTTCTTGTCATGCAGAGGTGGTTTTGATGTTAAAAAACACGGTCCAGAGCTTGATATTGAGGGCAAGTATGTTAATGAATTGGACTCTTTTCAATTGCTTCATCCTCAGCTAATTTTCTTGTTTTGTCCATTTCTTCTGCTTGCTTTTTTCCTCCTTTAAACAAGTTCTCTATGGTGTTTGGAAATAACAAATTCACCTTACTTTATGGTACTTCTCTTAGTGTTTGTTAGAGGGAGAAGATTGTAGCTATTTTTACATTTGTACTATCATATTTAGTGATCACTCAGCATGTGGATTTTATATGTAGTATGGGAACTGATAAAGAAATTCTTTTCAGTGTATTTTTTTCTTTTCTTACTCTGTGGAATTATGCAGTTCCTTTATTTGCTACATAATACTGCTGCAAATATCTGTTGCACTATCTTACTGCAGAGCTCATGTGATAGGCATGCACACTGGATGAAGGCCTCCCCGTGGCTGATTGGTGTAAATCCTCGAGATTTAATTATGCCTGTTGACGGCGATGATGGTTTTTATCCTACTGGGAATGAGCTAGTAAGCTTCTGTGCTCTGTACTTTGCTATATTTGCCATGATGCCTGTATGAATTTTGTATTTTTGTTACATGGTAAACACCTGTCTTGATAGAAACCTGAGGTCGTAAGTTCCAATCGCAAGTATCGGGCCCATGTCTTGGTCTGTGCTCCATCCAACTCAGCACTTGATGAGATTGTGCTGCGAGTTCTGCAAACAGGTAAAGGGGTTTCTGTGCTGACTGATCCAATTCAGAAAAATGTTCTGACAATAAAAATACTCTTTCAATTGCATCCATGTGCTACAAACTAAACAACATTTCTTAGGCTCATCTGGTCACTAATTTATTGATCGGAAAATCAATCATCTAAATTATTATTCTTCTTCCTTTCAGGAATACGCGATGAAAATAACAACACCTATAATCCTAAGATTGTGCGAATTGGACTGAAGGCGCATCACTCTGTTAAAGCAGTTTCCATGGATTACCTTGTACGTGATTTTAGTTGCTAAGTATTTTCTGTCCAACTCAATTACAGTGAGTTGATAAGTTGATATCTTTGCAGATACAACAAAAACTTTCTGGTGTGGATCGCTCATCAGATGGTGGGAGACGAGGGGCTGGTGAATATGATCGAATTAGATCTTCCATTCTTGATGAAGCAGCCATCGTACATTCATTTTCTTATTTCACATTCTTTTGCTTATTTCAGTATTCCAGGAATCATTTAATATTTGATTCTGACTGTCAAGCAAAATTTGTAGGTGTTTTCTACGCTAAGTTTTAGTGGATCATCCATTTTCAGCAGGATGGCTCGTGCTTTTGATGTTGTTATAATTGATGAAGCTGCACAAGCTGTGAGTGTTTGCTTTATACAGATTGTTACACGATGGAGCATTTAGCCACTCTCAGATTTAGATAATGGTATTTTATGAGTTTCTGACTTTCTGTTATGTTGAAATTCTGAAGTTTGGCATATCCCCTTCTTTTTTCAGGTAGAACCAGCAACTCTTATACCCTTGATCCATGGGTGCAAACAAGTTTTTCTTGTATGACATCCACCTATCTACGATTTATGTTGCCCTTCTCTTCAACTATGAGCCTTATCTTTATGCCTTACCATTTTGTCATTATAATACCTTGTTAATTTGCTCAGCAAAGAAATCATACATGGGCATGGCACTTTTAAATTTATTTTGCTGGAGTACACAGAGATCTTTCACTAGCTTAGATTTGATTCTCTGACCATGTGTTTTCATTTCTCAGTGCGTCTGCACACACTGTTTCTCTAGATACCCTGATACATGAAGCTTTCATCTGAGCTGATTGTGATCTCATATCTAACTATTTCTGTTAATATTTTGTCAGGTTGGTGACCCAGTTCAGTTGCCTGCAACTGTAATTTCATCTACTGCTCAGAAGTTAGGGTAAGATCTCTCTCTCTCTCTCTCTCTGTTCTATACATACTCTGGATGTAAGGTTTTACAACATTCTAAATAATACTAATGTATCCATTAGGTACGGTACTAGTTTATTCAAGAGATTTCAGGCTGCAGGTTTTCCTGTGCAAATGCTCAAAATTCAGTATCGCATGCACCCAGAGGTAATATTGCCTAAATTCATTTAAAAGATGGAGACTGGAGTCGTTTTCTTATTTTATTAATCCACTAAAAAACAGATTAGTATATTCCCCTCAAAAGAATTCTACGAAGGTGTCCTAGAAGACGGGGAGGGACTCAGCAAGAAACGTCCATGGCATTCCTACAGCTGTTTCGGCCCATTCTGCTTCTTTGATGTGGATGGGACTGAGTCCCAACCATCTGGAAGTGGTTCATGGGTGAATGAGGATGAAGTGGAATTCATAACCCTCTTATATCATCAAATGGCTATGCGCTATCCAGAACTCAAATCTAGTTCCCAGGTAGCTGTCATATCACCATACAGGCATCAGGTGAAGCTCTTGAAGGACCATTTTCGGTCGACCTTCGGTGATCAGTCTAAGGAAGTGATAGACGTAAATACAGTTGATGGATTCCAGGTTTGTTTTGCATGCAAATGCAGACCTGCTGTATATGTAGATTTGTAGCAAATCACAGTGATTATAACTTTTGTAATGTTTGTTCTTGATGCTCACATATAGGGGCGTGAAAAGGAAGTAGTCATTTTCTCATGTGTTCGGTGCAATAAGGAACAAAAGATTGGGTTCGTTTCTGATTTTCGACGAATGAATGTCGCCATCACAAGAGCTAGGTCTGCTGTACTAGTAAGTAATCTATGCAAACTCCAATCCTTACATGTCATACCAATTTCTGCATGATCTGCAGTCAAGCAGTACCGTCTTTTGCATAATACACAGCGGATATGCACTCATATGAGTACAGAGGCATGTTTTTACTCAATAATGGAGAGTTTTGCATCCTAGTGAAGTGTGTACAAAGCAAG
Organism: Oryza sativa Japonica Group; assembly: GCF_034140825.1. NCBI lineage: Eukaryota > Viridiplantae > Streptophyta > Magnoliopsida > Poales > Poaceae > Oryza > Oryza sativa. The sequence goes on along the minus strand of NC_089040.1, from coordinate 11,965,877 downwards.
GAGCATCTCTCTCATACAGTACTGCTCAGCATGCTAGTTCAAGGTGGCTGCTGCAATTTTTGTTCTGTCATGTGAGGTTTTATCTTACGTTCATAATGTAAAGTCCCTTTCTGAGATTGGTGAGCTGTGCAATATGTAACTTTCTTGGATTCCATCCATTGCACAGGGGCTAGTAAAAGTAAATCATAGACTGGATATCTGGTCAATCAGTTGTTTCTGGCTATATCACTATTTGCTTATGTAGTTAACTTTGTTGGTTTAGTTATCAATCCAAATAATACTTGTCATACCACAGGTTGTAGGTTCTGCTTCAACATTGAAGGAAGATAAACACTGGAACAACCTTGTTGAGAGTGCAAAAGAGCGGGGTCGCTATTTCCAGGTTTGATTGCTGCCACCTTTTCCTTTTGTTCAAAGCATAGGAAGTAAACACTTGAATGAATCTAACTATGAGCACCTTGTAGGTTCCGAAGCCATTCACCGCATTCTTTGTGGATGATAAGCTGAAAACCATGAAAGTGGAGAGAGCTCCTCCGGAGCTGAGGACTGTGCAAGCATTGGAAGCAATAAACGAAGCAGTTGTAGGGCAAGAACTCATGGATGTCGACGATGCTGGCGACCAAGAGGATGAAGGGTATGATGATGATCCCGTGGAGGCTGATGATGGTGGCGGCGATGACTAACCATTCACTACCACATAGAGGTATGTAGAAGAGCAACATTTGTTTAGGTGGACTTGGATGCTGGACCCCAGCCACAGCCAGGGCCTTTAGTTGAGCCTTCGAATTACAAATTCAGTGCCGTGATTCTTTGCTATTTCGGGTGCGAGAGGTGGCTGAATGCCTGAGTTCATAGTTGCAGGCATAGCTACATCTTATGTTTTAAGTTATGTATGTATACAAAGCCCCTTGCACCAAAAGAGCTGAAAACTGCTCAACTGGCTTTAATTTGTCTGCGGCTATAATTTTGCACGGCAGTTGTGCATATTGTTCCAAAAAAAGAAGGTTGCTCTAGGCTGTGGCAGTCTGATGGCATTTTCTTTGGTGTTCGTAGGTAAGTGTGTAACCAGTGATTTATCTCATCTTTCTTTTACATGGGGTACTTGCAGTTGTCGAAGAAAACCATTGTTTGCTTTTCTATATGAAAGCCAAGTGCATTAACCGCAGCATACATGCACTGCCTGAGCGGCAGAACACACATGGGCTGCCATCATGAGTTTGCAGCTGCTGCCTGCGTGTAGATGAGCTGCACAACAGATGGCATTGGCCTTTAAAAGGCAGAGTAAAAGAGCAATATATGCAGTGACATGTACACAGAGACACCGAGAAACCAAGTCGAGAGAGGCGTGTATGCACGACAGGAGGGGTTTCTAGTGCAATTCTTTGGTTTTTGTTTTTCTCCTTTTTCATGCTCAAGGTAAAGTGAGCTGGATGGGCGCATTCTAAGCCAAGAAGTCTCTCTCTCTCTCTCTCTATATATATATATATATATATATATATATATATATATATATATATATATATATATATATATATATATATATATATATATATATATATACAAATTTACTATATAGGATACTCATATGGGGCACTATGGTGCCCGGGCACCATGGTTTCAAATGCACAAAATTACTCAAATTTTTCAAAATTTTTAAATTGTGAGTATATACCTAGTTATATATATATATATATATATATATATATATATATATATATATATATATATATACATACATACATACATACATACATACATACATACATACACTGAAAATCCTCGTGTCACCAGTTCAAATTTAGTTCCTGGCACAGAAAAAAGGGATCTTCCGAATAGGTATTGATACAAATACCTCGAGATGGGTTGGGATACATATTCGTTAATAATATAGATAGAGTATGATTTTTTTCATCTAAGTAGATAAATCTCTAAATAGAGGCACTTCTTTTTCTGCATTTTTGCATTTCTTAATTTTCTATTCCGCTATTCCGACAAATATTTTTTTATTCTTGCTTATCTTATCTTACTTTCCTAGTCGTTCTAAGTAATGCACGCTGTACAAAGTTCGTGGTAGGGTTCTTTGAGTCATCATATTTTTCTCTGTTCATACGAAGGAAATGAATATGTGATTTTCTAACGAAATGAAGCCCTTTATATATATATATATATATATATATATATATATATATATATATATATATATAGTAAATTTGTTTGGTGCTCCATGGTGCCCGGGCACCATGATTGAAATTTACTATATACCCAATTCAAATGAGTATGAAACTTTTTCAAATATTTAGGTATTAACGTTAACTACTTTACTAACTAGTTCAAAGCAAGTTTGAACTGAATTCAAACTTGCTTTTGTTAGATTTTGATTCTAGGTATATAGCATCCAAACATATAATTAGTTAGGTATGTAATAATGGATTGTGAAATAAAGTTAAATTTGAGTTGTTTTGTTGCTAGGTATAGGTATGAATCGAATACTTATAACTAGGTATATACTCACAATTTGAAAATTTTGAAAAATTTGGACGAATTTGTGTATTTCATACCATGGTGCCCGGGCACCATGGTGCCCCATATGAGTGTCCTATATATATATATATATATATATATATATATATATATATATATATATATATATTCTTTTTTAGTAGCTCGAACTATAGGACTGGGAGGCACTGGGACTTTAGGCCATGCAACAGTTGTGATAAAATGCGCATAGATCCTTTGCACTGCGGCTAGAACTAGAAGTCACTGACAAGCGGGTCTGGTCCCACGTGAGTGGCTCATACATCGCCAGTGGTATTGCAGAGGGTGTGTATGGCAGACCATAAGTAGCTATGGAGGCATGGGTAGTAAGAACCACGAGAGAGTTAACGTGCAGCAAATCTATCATCTTTGTCATGCCGTAAAAAAGATGTTAATCATATGTAACATCCCAGCCTAGTACTTAATAGGATTAATAAAATACTCATATCAACAAGTTGCAACTTTTTTTTCGGAAGCCGATCACTAAGGAACTCTGAGGTTAATCGTGCTTGGCTTGGAGCAATTTAGGGACGGGTGACCGATCGGGAAGAAGATATGTAAGTTCTTCCTGAGTTCACACTAGTAAGGACAGACAAAGTGTGCAGAAAAGATATGTAAGTTCTTCAAGTTCTTCCTGAGTTCACACTCACTAGTAAGGACAAAGTTGGTCTGTGAGGGCTCTAGTAAGGACGGATAAAGTGTGCAGAAAAGATATGTAAGTTCTTCAAGTGTGCAGAAAAGATATGTAAGTTCTTCAAGTTCTTCCTGAGTTCACACTCACTAGTAAGGACAAAGTTGATCTGTGAGGGCAGTCTATGACCTATGAAAGCTACCATATGTAAGCGGGCCCGGCCTGGGAGAGACGGGATGTTACATCATGAAATCTTCGTCTACGAAGATTTCTTAAGATCTTTATTTTTTCAGATCATATGTATGCATCTAGCTATGTACGCAGGTTGTTCAGTACAAGGAAAAATAATCCCAAAAATCATAGTGCTGATTTGAGGCTTCTAATTGTCAATACCTATATGAGTTTCAGATTCCAAGTACCTCTATGTGCATGTGTATATCATTGTCTCCATCAATTCTTTTAGAAAGACAAATATAACTAGAATCTCTAGCATGCACTGTATATAATAAATATATAAACAGAGAGCACCCGTGCCAATTATTCCTCTTAACTTGGATGACCATGGAGGTTAAATAGCCTCTACCATTTAATTTGCTCTCTATTTACCATTCTTCCTTGGGATGAACTAAAACGTGGGTTGGAAGGCACCGGCATTTTCAGGCTAGAGACTGACAATCATTTAGCAGCTTGCGCATTTTAAGGATACAGCTTTGGATGGCTGTGTAAGCTCGGGATGAGCTTCGTCGTGCCTCCACTAAGCTCTGATCTTTATGTGCAGAGGATAGTGGGGGCTCCAAATAGTAGTGGCTCATAACACACAAGCATAAATTTGTGTTTCGATCCAAAAATTAGAGAAGAATGCAGAAGGATGAGAGGGTCGTCTAAATAGCTAAATTGTTGGGTTTATTTGTGCAGTTGTCCCCAAACTGTGTATATTAGCGCTGCTGCTACTCTGTATTATGTAGCTGTTCAAAGTGTATTACGGTGTAGCTAGTCTGGTTTTTAGTGAGTGCAAAACCATAACCACTGGTTCATTTCTGGATGTGGATTGAACTTTTTTTCTTAGATTTTCTCTTCTCTTCTCTCTCTCTCTCTATCCCTAGATTGTAGTCTTACAAAATATACACCTTTTAGGAAACTATTTATACCTTGACAGGATGTCTTCTTGTTTTAATATCACTCAAAAAATCACTAAAAAAATTGAAAAAAAGCAAGCTAGATCAATATGTGATATGCCACTCTACAAACATGCATGTTTAAATTCAACTCATACAACAAATTCGACTTTGAATAAAACACGTAATTCACAGTCAAATTTGCTATATTTGTTTCTAATTGTACAAGTTGAATTTAAGCTTACATGGTTGTGGAATGACACATCACATACTGGTCTGTCTTTCCATTTTTTTTCTCAAAATTTTCTGATGATTTTTTCAATGCCATGTACAAAATAAGAAAACGAGAGGATATCTCCTCGAGCGATAAAAATCCATCTCCCATCTTTTGTTCACCAAAAGACCATACTCAGGAAACCTTACTTCAGAGTGCCATATAGTGCATCCTTTACATTTTTTTAGATAATGGATTAAACCGGCCTCTACACCCAAAAAAGGATGTACACAGCCCCAACGAAACTTACAAGAGTACATAAACTCACACCCTTACACAAGGTTTAACACCATCACAAGCAACTAGACCCGAGTACTTAGGCTCTAGCAACAGAAATTCTTAAAAAGTTAATACAAAGTTTCAACCATACCACACAAGAAAACCAGAGAGCATTAATCTCCCAATCTTTTCCTTAAGTTCCATCCCTTCATTGCGAAAAAGCCAGAAACTCTCTTCTCTAGAATCAAGCAACCTTCTCTCACTTTTTGGCCATCTTCTTCCTTAAGTAGCAAAGACCATTGTCTTGCCCAAAAAGTCCCCCTGAAAATCACCTGCAACAGAAAATTAGTATTGGAGCCATTAAAGACTACATTATTCCGGCATAACCAAACCGCCCAACACAAAGCTGAAATCCCCACAAGGATTTGAGCTCTTAGCTTGGGTTAAACCCCCTTTAGCCAATTGCCGAACATACTAGCAACATTCCTAGACGGGTGAATTCCAAAAGATATATAGACTGCATTCCACATGAATCTTGCTAAAATACAATCTAAGAAAAGGTGTTGAATTGATTCGTTAGAATCACAAAAACAACACTTAACATTACCTTTCCACTTCCTTTTGGCTAAATTATCCTTTGTTAAAATTACTCCATTCTTTAAGTACCACAAGAAAATTTTAATTTTTAGTGGTATTCTGAGTTTCCAAATCATGTCCTTTTTAGGAACGACTTCCCTGTACATGATTGCTTTGTACATTGAGTTAACTGAGAAACGCCCATTCTTTTGTATCTCCCACAAAAAGGTACCATTCTGCTCGGTCAATTTTATTGATATAACCTTTGAGACCACTTCCAACCAAGCTTTTAAATATGACCCACAATAGCCCTCCTAAAGGACACTTTTAGAGGTCTTTTACTCATAACCACTGCCACTGATTCATTCTTGTTTATCACAAGGTTGTATAAGGCCAGGTAACGAGCAGCAAAGGGAGTATTCCCGTTCCATTTATCCTCCTAGAATCTGACCTGAGTCCCATTGTGCACTTTTAATGATCCACAAGAAAGGAAGATGTTCTTAACCATCATGAGTCCTGACCAGAAATGAGAATCCCCTGGTTTTTTCTCTACATGAGTCAAAGTTTTCTTAGATAGGTATTTCCTTCTTAACAAGTTTTGCCAAACTCTCTCTTCATTCCAAAGTTTATATAACCATTTGCTTAACATGCATTTGTTTTGTAGTTCTAGGTTCTGTATCCCAAGACCCCCACATTCCTTTGGCTTGCATAAAATGCTCCACTTAGCCAACCTATACTTCTTCTTATGTTCTTCACATTGCCAAAAGAAACGTGACCTATAATAGTCCAACTTCTCGAGAATACCTTTAGGTACCTCAAAAAAAGAGAGCATGAACATAGCCAAGCTGCTAAGCACCAAGTTTATCAACACTAATCTACCACCTACTGATAGATGCTTTCCTTTCCAACTACTCATTTTTTTCTGAATTCTCTCTTCGATTGTAAGTCAATCTTTGTTTGACAATTTTTTGTGATGCATTGGGATCCCTAGATATCTAAATGGATACCTACCGGAACCGCAGCCAAACAACGTGACATACTCTCTCTCCACTTCCTTAGCCCTACCAAAACAGAACAATTCACTCTTGTGGAAGTTGATCTTTAGACCCCGCTAACCTCTCGAATGTATTTAGTACAAGTTTGAGGTTTTTGGCTTCTTCTAGATCATGTTCCATCAAGATGATTGTATCATCTGCATATTGCAAGATAGATAGCCCATTATCTACCAGATGCAGTATCACCCCATGAAAGCTCCCTCGTTCATTTGCCCTTTTAATCAAGATTGCTAACATGTCAGCCACCAAATTAAAGAGGATCGGCGATAATGGATCCCCTTGAAAGAAGTTTCCAGCTTCATCGTTCACCTTAATTGCTACACTACCCCCTCTGACAATCTTATCTATCCACCAACACCAAAGTGGTGAGAATCCTTTCATTCTCAACGTCTGTTGGAGAAATCTTCAGTCTACTTTATCGTAAGCTTTTTCAAAGTCGAGTTTAAAAATTACCCCATCATTCTTCTTCTTATGCATTTCATGAATGCATCATCTACAGAACTTACTATTATCACTCTGTTGTAAACCAAAGCTTTCTGTGGCAAGATTGTGTGAATCATTTCGTATGCCAGGCATCCTTGCATAAATCATTGCAGATTTGCAGGGGTTGAAGAACCCATTTAAATTCTGCATAAGATGTTCTAAAGTTTGATGAGATAGCACGATCGAGAGGCCAAGAAAAAGGATGGGTTGTGCTCATGAGCTAGCCGGCCGTAGGCTTGGGAGGCACTGGGAATGAAACTAAACGAAGAAGCATCTTGGTGACTACAACAATACTCCCATGGTCTCCAAACTCAGCTCCTGATCAAGCTCTCATGAGAGTGATCTTGGTTACTTTGTCTGGGTGACCATGGACAATCCGAGGGCTGAACACAAAGTGGAGCGATTTCTGAGCATGTTTTATACCAGAACCAGGTTTCAGGTGGGAGATGGGGGGCAATCACTGAGCTCTGGAGATCCAACTGACTCGAACAGGGTTCATTCGAACATGGGATGCTTCCAGATGAACATCACCAATCCCATGGGATGCTTGATGCTTCCAGCTGATGAACATCCGGAGATATCCCTGAACCCAGATGAAGAAGACACTGTGTGGTGGGAGTTGGAGACACATGGCCATTTCACTGTATCATTGGCCTACCAGATGTTCTTCATGGCAAGCCTTGTCCTTAATCCCCTATGTTTGTTCTTCATGGCAAGCCTTGTCCTTAATTCCCTATGTTTGATGTTGTGACGGATCATCCAGAAGGAGAGAAACACAGGAGCAGTGTTTGATTATCTGGGCAAGTACATATTTCGGTATTTATGTCATGATCATTTGCTTTGGTCTAGTTTTCATGCAGAGTAGGATTAGAAATCTCAGGCCGATGTGTCCGAAATCCCCAGTGAAGGGCATTGGCAAGCGTCTCAAGCATTTTAGATTACTTCAGCTTTTGTCTCTATCAACTCTTTGGTGAAACATTCTAGGCCAATTATTCCTCTTAACCAGGGTTTTAAATTTCGAAAGCAGCAGTTCTGCCGCTGGTGAGCGAAAGAACCGAAATTTCGTACGAATTTTTTTGAATTTTTGACGGATTTTGAATAAATTCGAATAAAATCTGACCAAATTCACAAAAATTGCAAAAAACCGAAATTTTCGGGTGAGATGTTAGCATTTCGGTGGGGGGGGGGGGCGAAATTTCCGAAATTTCGTTCCAAAATTTCAAACACTGCTCTTAACTTGGGTAGCTATGGAATTTTAATAGCCTTAATACCAGTTGATTGGCTGTGCCTTTTTATTGTCAGCTTCAGACATAACAAGGAATCATTCGAGCAACCATACATATATATATCCAATTGCTAGAAGCAATACCTGAGAGATACACGGAATGGCAAGAGACGAAGTTGTTTTCTGCCCATTTACCATTCGTGGTTGAGTCAATGGCGCTTGTGGATTATGTTGCTGAGATGAACTAGACTGTGTGGGATTAGGAGGTACCAGGATTTTCAGGCTACGGGCTTGAGGATGATCTAGCACTAGCAGGTGAAAGGTTTTATGCTTGGATGGATCAGTAAGGTGGATCTACCAGGCCTTGGATGGATGTGAATGCCTGGGACGTGCTTGGATGTGTTCAGCTCAACCACACTGTTCCAGTGCTGAACTATTTAATCATCTGCAGGATTTGAGGCGTTAATTCATACTTCGCAAAGTTCGCATGATTTGAGAGCATAACTGCTCACTGCCTAGCTAGTGAATGGTGCGCGGTGAGGAGACGGCAAGTGCCGGTGTAGCTAGAGCAATGCTGTATAGGATTGGGAGACAATGGGATCTTTTGCTACGCAGCGTGAAGCGGCGTGCCAACTTTGTTCATGATTTCCACTGTCCATACATACTTGGGAGGGTTACTAGGCTTGCGATAGGAGAGGGGTAGGTTTATATTTTGACCTGCTACATTTTGGAGGAGAATGCATTAACAATGCTATTAAGAATAAGGATGAGAGAGTAGAGATCAAATTGTTGGTTTTACTTATGTCCAAATACCTAGCTACTAGTAGGTAGTCTAGTCAAGAAAAGACAATCGTCAATTCTTCATTTCTGTATGTGGATATTGGTCTTTTTCTTCTGCCCATTCGTTTACCCTTCAGTCTATAAGCTGCAACAAAAAAAAATATAACCTAATTTTGGAGTTGTTTTTGGGTTTTTCTTTATCGTAGTTTAAAATTTTATACTATGATACCACGTGTATTTGGGGGTTTACTATTTTGATATACCACGTGTATTTCTCAGTGCGAGGTATCTAATAAGGTGAAGCAAATTACCTATAAGCTCGAGTTTATGGGCATCTGCATCACTGCATGCAGTCGCTGCCTCCGTGTAAATGAATTGCACAGAACCTATCCGATGTGACATATTTCAATACCAATGTGATATTTTCTTGGTAAAATTAGTTGTGAAGATAAAGGTCATGTAATCTTTGCATATGGTGATTTGAAAAAAAAAACTCTTATTTCTTCAGATCAGTACAGAAAAAAAAACAGATAACTACACCGATGTTTGTGCCGTTGGCTTGAATTGGTTGAGCTTGATGTGTTTAGGCCAGCACCACTACTGGAATTACGGTTCTGTTCGTCCGTTGAGTTCTACCGCCCAATACCTGGAGATTAATTAGCCATTCTCATGTTTGCCGATTGGGGCTAAACAAACTAGCAACCGGAACCGGGGCTATCCCGGACGAAAGCTCTATTAAATTATAATATTTTTGAATAAACTGACGATGAAACTTTTATAATAAATGATAGTTACAGTGAAATTTGTCTGGGCTCGAAAAATTTTCTAACCCCACCACTGGCCAGAATTGTTTAATTATCTGTAGGTTTTGAGGTGTTGATACTTCACATGAAGAAAACAGGAACACAAACACAAGAGATAATAGTTTGTACGTATAAATTTCTCAAGATAGGAATATGGCTCTAGAGTCTTTCAACTTTCAAGACTACAAGCACAACCGTAGCTGCATTCTTTTGGGGTTGGGAACCTTCCCCTCATGCAAAACCGGAACGGTAGACTAACGAATATTAATTAAGTATCAGCTAAAATAACTTGAGAATTAAATTTATATGATTTGTTAAGACAACTTTTCTACATAACAGTTTGGGAAGAGTGTAGACAGAAAACAAGAGGGTAGAAGTTGGAAAAATAAAGGTAGGCAGAGATAGTTATAGGGTTAATTAGGAGATGATGAGATGTTATGGTGTGCTTCTTGCAGGTTTGAATGCCATATTATCAGCTATGTTATCTAGTATTATCATAGATACTACTAGAAAAATCAATTTTACAGTCGGACAAATCGGCTTTTCGTAGGCGGCCACTCGAACCGCCTATAGGCAAAGGCCCACGAAAATAGTGTATTTGCAGATGGGTGAACTGGCCGCCTGCAAAAACTGATTTTTCGCGGGCGGATTCCTTAACAGGTCCGCCTGCGAAAATATTTGCATAGCGCAAAAAAAAACCTGGGAAATTCTAAATCCCCCGTACAAGCAGATTCGAAAGCCCTAAATCCATTCAACAAATTTATCAAATCCTCAAATCCATTCAACAAATTCATCGCAATTCTCAAATCCAGTAAACAAATTCATCACATATCAACACAACGAAACAAAAATTCGTCGCCAGTCGAAGCCGTCACTGCTCACGAACAAACCTGTGACAGATCTAGGCGCCCGAGGACAACCAACGGTGGAATTGCTCTCCCGACGACGACCCAAGGCAGGCCGGCAGCGGATCCGCGTGCCCGAGGTCAGCCGGCGGTGGATCTGCGCGCCTGGGTGAGCCGGCGGCGGATCAAGGCGTCGTCGTCGTCATCACAGCCGGTGGCAGGACCCAGGCGTCGACGCCGTCGTCGTCGTTGCGGCAGTCATCATCATCGTGGCCGAGGCCAGCTTGCAGTGGATCCGCGCGCCTAGGCGAGCCGACGACGGCAGATCCAAGTGGCATTGTCGTCGTCATCGCAGCCGGCGGTAGGACTCGGCACCGTCATCGTCACCAAGGCGGACCTCCTCGGAGCCGTTGCCAAGGCGCCGACGCCACTCCTCTCCCTAGCCAATGCGTGATGAGAGAGAGAGGAGGAGGGGAATGAGTAGGTTGATCTGTAGGCATGATTTTCGTAGGTGGACCACATAAAGTTTCACTTGCGAAAATCAATTTTCCAGGCAGGCTCCTTAAGAGGTCCGTCTAGATTTTCACAGGCGGGGTTAAATCTAGAGGTTCTTTAGCTATTTTCGCAAACGGTTATAAGAGGGTATTTTTTTTGGTCCGCCTGAAAAAAAATAAAAAGCCAACGTTGATAAAAATCGTTTTTCTATTAATGTGACCATACATGTTTGGAGAGTTAGCATGTCTCCAAATAGTAGCGGTCCACGGGTAAATTTGGACACGAAACACATGCTTAGATTTGCGTTTTGACCTACATAACGGAGACTAAATTGTTGGTTTTTTACTTGTGCCCAAAGTTATTGTTGGCATGCTAGCGCTGATGGTCTCTGTATATGTGCTAAAGGCTGATGATGCGACAGCTAGCGCGAGATGCAGGGGCCAAGAAGAATAGGATTGGGCGGCACTAGGAACTGATGAAGCTGAACGACGAACCAACTTGGGGTGATCTTGATCAGAAGACTCCTTTGGTCCCCAAAAACTTCTGATCTTGCTTCGCAGCGAGATTGATCCTGGTGATTTCATCTAGCTGTTGTGGTTAACTTGCTGATTGTCCCAACTGAATAGAGGGGCGCCCTGCACTTCTCCTTATCTCTACGTATACCAAGTTTGATTTGGATATTTTGAAAGATGACCATGCTCATCTGTTTACACTCTGTTTCGATATCAATTCTTTAAGTTAATTAGTGCTTGGTATTACATGGTAGGATTTGCTAGGATCGATCCAGTGTACACTAAATTTTAGTTTCAGGTATATATCCAAAATCCCGAGAGGGAGGGAAAAGCGTGGTGCTCTCTACTGTTAGTAGAAATTAATTTAAACCGATTATCTAGTTTATCTAAGGGTTTAGATCTTTTTATATAGTACTACCACATTAGTCAACAGTAGTAGAAATGTGTATAAGGTATAATTGTCCAACAAATATAGGAGTATATGGGTAAAATTATAATTTTTTTCCACTTTATTTTGCCCAGAAAGTGCGAACTGCAGATCCTTAACTAAAGTAAAGATAAATTATGGACTTGTACGTCTACAGTGTTTCAGTTCGAAAATAGGACTCGTAGAAAACTTCTTCATGGAATCAATTGGTTCCACATATATGATAGAGAAAATCCCCTGTGTACCCCTGAAGGTTCACCTAATCCCTTCTGTATCCCTGAATTTTGCTCAATCTCTTGGATACCCCTGAATTTTAGTTTGGATCTCTTCCATGCCATTTCAACTAGTTGACCGTTAGTTGACCGTTAAATTCTTATGAAAAAGTCCATTTTGCGCTTTGGTATAAAGAAGCATATAAATTAATAGAGTATATTGTTGGAGCATAGAAATGTGTTATATGAGACTATTATGTTTATGAGATAGCTATGCACCATATTATTTGCGATAAATATACTTTTAGATATGACATAAAAAATTAATACTTATTTATTTTTTTAGCATATGTATTCTGATAGTAATAAACAAATATGTTATATTACTATGAAAACACATATGCTACATAAAAGAACTTTTAATAACTAATAAATAAGTATTAAATTTTTATATCATATGTAAAAGTAAATTTGTCACAAATAATATGGTGCATCACAGACTCATAAATATAATAGTCTCATCCAATAAATTTTTACATTCCAACAATATACTTCATTAATTTATTATGTTTCTTCATAGGAAAAGGCAAAATGGACTTTTTCAAAAGAATTTAACGGTCAACTAACGGTCAACTAGCGGAAAGGGCATGGAAGAGATCCAAACTAAAATTTAGGGGTATGTAAGGGATTGAGCAAAATTCAGGGGTATAGAAGGGATTAGGTGAACTTTCATAGATACGTAGGGGATTTTCTCTATATGATATTACTGATCGAGCCACAGATCTGTACGAGTAGACTCTTTCGGCTGGAAACTTATCCATACAATACTGCAGATCCAAGGATAGTCGTGTATCAAAAAAGATTTTTGCCGAGCAGTAGCCGTAGTAGATCGACACAGGTGGGAGGATTTGCGCGGAATAATGCTCCGTCGTAAAGTACTGATATGTACTTATGAACCGACTGTTTACATCAATTCTGCTAGTAGTATAATACTCTCGAATATCCGTGACGATCTCTAAAAACATCACGAAAATTTCGTCACAGATTAAATAGTTTCTTGTAGTGTTTGTAGGATATGGGACGATCCCAATCAGACAAGCAAGCCGGTGACGAGAAGGCAGAGGAGTGACATGAGTGGACGGGCAGGCGGGCGGGCAGAGGAGGAGCACATGCAGGCGAAGGAGTGTGACGACAGTCAGGCGGGTGGAGGAGCGGCGCGAGCATGCGAGCAGGCAAATGGGCGGCGGAGGATCTAGACGGCGGGTGGGCGGCGGAGGAGCTGGATGATGGCTTGGCGGGCGGAGGAGTGGTGCGAGCAGGCGAGCGGGCGGCAGAGGAGCGCAACGGCAGCCTGGCGGGCAGAGGAGCGGTGCGAGCAGGCGGGCGGGCAAAGGAGGAGAGCGAAGAAGGAGTAGCGCGGCAAGTCGGCCAGCGGATGAAGGAGCGGCGCGGTAGGCAAGCAGGCTGACAGGCAGAGGAGCGCGACCGGCGAGCGAGCAAGCGGACGGACGCACGAGCACGCGGAGCGAAGCAGCTTTTCTCACGCCGTGCATCCGACCCAGGTGGGACGAACTCATCCACTCGTTTTTGCTGGATGATTTGGTCTTGGATCTGAGGGGAATATTCTTCTAAAGGGACCAACCCATCCCATCTATCCTCCAACCAAACGCTACGAAAAACAGGTTCGTCCCGTCCCAACCCATTCCATCGCACCAACCAAATACTACCTTAAATGCTGCACAATATGTGATGAAGACTCAGCTTTCACGAGATGTGCAGGGATAAGAAAGAAAGAAAGAAAGAAGCTGTGCTCATGAGCCATAGGATTGGGATGCACCGGGAACCGAAGCTAACCGTAGCATCAACTCAGTGTGACTACCAGACGATCCCAATGCACTATACTCAACTTCTCTCCAAACCCAGCTCTTGTTAGCGCCGATTCTGATTAGGATATAGCTGCAGCACGTTGCGATGTATGCCCCGAGAAGACGGGTGGTTCATTTTCACTTGCATGCGAGCCAAGGTAGATCCGAATAAAATGACCATGAATGTTTCACTCTCTCAGCTAATTAACATCGTAATATGTCACATTCCTCTCCTGTACCAGTCTTAAGTGACCACTTGGTATGTTTGACATATATTACGATTTTCAAAGGTGCTAATGTATGCAGAGGATTGGCTTGAGATTTCAGTCATCCGAAATCGGTGTGTCATCCTATATAAGCATTTTTTTTTACAATTTACATGATTCAGTCAGTGTTAAAATTCTCCATAGCCTTGTTAAGTGATGAGCCATTAAAGGAACACCATACACACACACACACACACACACACACACCGAGAGGAATTGATGCAGAAGGAAGTTGGATGCCTACATGATGCATACACAAGGCCATGGAATCAGGCATGAGTTTGGTTCTCAATATAATTCTGGCAAGAATTCTGGGGCTTGGGATGTATCAGGAATTCAAGTATGCCTGCTACCTTGGATTTTGCGCAGGCGAAGAGAATTGAAAGCACAATCACCATCAGATCGGTGCCTTCTCCACCAGTAGCAATCAGGACGGAAATTTTCGTCAGCTGTAGCCTGGAAGTAAAGCAATCGTCAGTTTCTTTTGAGGTTGCTTTGTCTTCTGATTGTTTGCCTGGGTATGAATATTGCCTTGTGATTTTCACGTTGCTACGTAGAAGATCTGAAAGGATTCGATCCATCTTTTTCCTTGTGTCTTACTAAAAGAAATTAGCATGCAGTATGCGAAATGTTAAGTTTGCTTATTGCTTCCTGTTTAAAGGAAGTCGACTTGTATGTGTGACTTTTGTGTTACTAACTTACTATGCTTAAAAACCAAAATGATCTTTCTGGCTTAGGCTTAGGGCTGAATTGCAGAGCTCTAGCACATGAGGTAGCTGGCAGAGCTCATGTCCGAATTAAGAGCGTTAGGTTGATTTAGGTCGTAAAAAGGGGAAGAGAATAACAATTCAACGAACACCTTTGTGTTTCCTTAAGTTTAATTTATGGGTGGTACAATAATGGAAAAAAATGAGTGCAATTGTTAACTGGTCCTATACCAAGTGAATTTTCTGCAACCATATGTTACGTAAACGCAAAATCTAAATCGGGAGGCATCTCGTCTTTGACCTATCACACTACACTAGATTAAGAAGCGACGCCGACCATATGTGAGAGAACTACTACTGTATGTCTACAGACAAGCTGAAGAACTATTTTGCTACAGGTCATGCATGTCTTTTTTTTCTCAACTTATAGAATTTTCTCTTACAATACTTATCCAATTTATGATCCGATTGCATTGTTGTATTCGTTGCAATAAAATATTTTTAATAAGATCTCACATAATTATATTCTGATAAAAATATATATGTGTATTAAATTACTTTTGTCACATATGTAAATATCACTTTTAGATTTGACTAAATTACTTCTTAGATATTTATTAAAAAAAATTCAATAAAACCTAAAAGTAATTTACATAAATCATAAAAGCAACTTGTCATGACATTATTCAGAGTGCCAAATTAAAAGCGGGTCGGCTGCTGTATTTTTCATTTGTTCAAAGCATAGGAATGTTGAGCCTTCAAATTTAAATTAGAAATACAGTGCCGTGATTCTTTGATATATATATAGCCCGAGTTCATATTGCGGCCATAGCTACAACTTATTTTCATTTGACATTCAGCTGCTGTGATGCTGCATGGGTGTATATGTAGATTTCTGCACTCTTGGGCTGTTGGCCTTAGAAGGCAGAGAGCAAGAGAAGTAGAGGTGTGTGTGAGGGATTAATTCCTAGGGCAGTTCTCTTGCTTTTCTCCTTTTCATATGCTCAAGGTAAAGTGATCTGGACATGCTAAGGCCAACAAGTATCAATTTCTATTTTCCTTTTTCCTTAGTAGCTCGAACCATAGGATTGGGAGGCACATGGACTTTCCAGGCCATGAAGCACCTCGCGTAATGTTAGGTTCAAGTGCATGTGCTGCAGGCTAGCTATAGGCAGCAATACAAGGCTAAATCAGAAAGAGCCACGAGAGGATCAGAGGCATGCTCCTCCTGTACTTGCTGTGTTGGTACAACTATGATCTTAATAGCTTTTGTACAACTGGATTGATCATGACGTTTTTTGTATACGAAGATCTGTAAAATCTCTCGATCACTTATTTATGGGATCATATATGCCTCTCGCTACATAGTACAATTGTAGCAAAGGCCAAGATTCTATTCCATTATCTAAGAAACATTGTACAACTGTACAAGAAGAAAACAAATTGAAAACGGTAGTGCTGTTTTGATGTTTCTAATTGCCAGTGCTAATTATGAACTTGAGAATTATAAGCATCTCTACGTGTGTATCATTGTCTTCCATTCTTTTTTTCCCCATAAAAAAACATGAAAAGAATATCTGGCATTCATTACATAAAATGGAGAGCACATGCGCTATAATTATTCCTCTTAACCTGGGTAGTAGGTAAATAGCGTTAATACCACCAGGCCATTTGCCCATTTACCTTTTTCTTTTCTCTCGTGAGCTTTCAGCTGCTAGGATCAAAAACATTTGCCCATTTTTGCCCACTTGCCCACTATATATATTCAGCTGCTAGGATAAAAAACATGAGAGATACACTGAATGGCATCAAACAAATAATTAATAAGGCCTAATTTGCTGCCCATTTACCATTCGTGATTGAATCAATGCCGCTTATATATGGATTCCTTCCTTGAGATTAGCTGAATTATTGTGGGATTGGGAGGCACCAGGATGTTCACTGCTTAGGGTACCGGCTTGAGGCCGAAGCGGCAACAGATATGTTTCATGTTGAGCTGCTCTGCTGGGATATGAAAGGTAGGTCTATTCAGCTGTGTGTGACCGTCCTGGCTTGTGTTGAGCTCGGATGTGCTCAGCCTGGCCAGATCTAGTGTTTTGGTGAGCTGTGAGTACCTTTCTAGCAATCTATGCCGCACCACGCGATATGTTTGTGCATGCGCCTTCACTACTCCGTGCCAATTTACTATTTTATAGTTCGTGTATAAATTAGAATAACCTATATTATCACATGTGTAGTTTTAGGCCTTGTTCGGTTAATCACTCTCCGACATAACTGAGGGGATTTAGATGGGATTAACTGAGGGGAGTTTTTCAATCCTTTTCTCATAAAGATTAACTGAATAATTAAGCCATAAGGAGAAAGGGTCGTAAATCAATTTGCATTGGCCTCCAATTTGCTCTACCATAGATGCAGAGATAAGCGGGGGATGATAAATTGCCCTATGTACTATAGTAGCTAGGGGTTAAAACTCCAAGGCTAAGCTATTTAATCATTTATAGGATTTGAGGTGTTTATACTTCACATGAAGAAACTATAACTCGTACGCGAGAGAGATATTCATGTAAATTCTTAAGAGAATCATGGCTCCGGCTGCCTGGTAATAAGACTAAAGTTATAGAACTGGCAGATAATGTGATCTTATGATATGCTGTTTTTGAACCCTGTATTAGCTTTGATTTTTTTTATTTTTTGAACTTTTTTATTTTTTTAATTTTAATAATAAACTCATCTGAATTTTTTGGCCACACCAGCCTGCCTAACATAACAAAACAACACTGACACGCTACACAGTGCGGACGTGACAGTTTTATCTTGTCACACTAACCAAGGTGAGTATTATGATCATTCATTTACCTTGGCTCGTATCTACTGAGCATAACCATCATCACTAGCTCATTTTTGGATGTGGATTGAACTTTGACTACGTATTTCGCTCACCAAAACACCATGCATACGTACTCGGGGTGTAACCTACCCCCTCCATCCCAAAAAGAGTCTAATCCTAGCTACAAACCTGGATACATGCGTGTTCAAATTCGTAGCTAGAGTTTGTCTTTTTAGGGGACAGAGTAGTAGCTCATTTCAGAATTCCTGCATCATCTATGCAACTTACACTCATTCTGTTGCAAAACAAAGCTGCCGAGCTACAGGCTGCCAAAGACAACTACTCTATCTATCTCATTTTAAGTATAATTATGAGTTTTTTTTTTAACGTTTGACCATCCGTCTTATTTGATTTTTTATGATTAGTATTTTTTATTGTTTGTGTGACTTATTTTTTTAATTTTTTCGTAAGTTTTCCAAATAAGACGAAAGGTTAAACGTTGAACACAGAAACTCTCACAACTATACTTAAAATGGGACGAAAGGAGTAACATAGCATGAATTGTGTCAATCATTTAGTATGCTAGGCATCCTCGCATTAATGATTGAAGCCTTGTACTCCCTTCGTCCCCACAAAAAATGAATCTACGATTGGATGTAACACATTCTAGTATAACGAATCTGGACAGATGTATGTCTAGATCCGTAGTAGTAGAATGTGTCACATCTCGTACTAGGTTGATGTTCTATGGGACGGAGAGAGGAGGAACGAAAAGCCTATTTAAATGCTGCACAAGATGTGCCAAAGGTTGATTAGACAACATGAGATGCAGGTCCAAGAACGGAGAAGTATGCTCGTGGACAGTAGGATTGGGGGGCACTGGGAACTAAAGTTAAATGAAGAAATAACTCAAGGTGATGTTGAGAATACCCCTTTGCTCCCCAGGCTCAGCTCTTGATCGCACTGTGCACAGAAATTGGTCTTCGTCAGTTCCCTTTTGAGTGCCGTGGATTTCTCAGTGCCCTAACAGTAGAGTTCACTGCACTTCCTTTTATATTTTACTTGAGCTTCATCACATCTTCGTTCAACAGTATGATCAACTCTTTAAAAACACTTGGGTTATATTTTTTTAGCGGTTTTCCTAGTTCATGCCCTTGTTATGCATATTAATTTTGTTGATGCAAATGTCACTCAATTAGGTCCGCAACCATTTCTTAATTATGGATATTATATTCTATTATCTAAAAAAATTAGGTCCGCAACCATAGAAATTACCTAATTGAAGTTCATGCATGATAGCTAAAACAAAATTCACCGCTACATGGGGGTAATATCATCCTTTCAGCTTACAGTACTGATTATTACTGCAGGCCATAGGCAGCTATGGAGGGCTTAGAGTAATAGCAACGAGTAATAGCAACGAGAGGGCCCGGCATGCTTATGTTCTTATCCGGACCAATGTGCAGTACATCTATGACCCTCTCTGTACATGAAACCACAAATTTGATCCCTTTGTATGAAGATTTACAAAAACACTTATTTTTTAGATGCCCTACATAGCGATATTCGTACTCTCTCTACTCTAAAATATAAAATATAAGGAATTTTGGATGGATAGGATTATCTAGATTCAGTCCTTTAAAATGTTCTATCCGTCCAAGATCTCTTATATTTTAAGACGAAGAGAATTGTATGCAAGAGCAAGCCCCAAATATACTGACAGTTTCGAAGTTTGCACGCTCTAATGATACGTGCGCACCTTTACTCTCTAGTAAATGATCTACATTTCACATCAATGTCGCTGGAAAGAAATTAAAGAACCAAGGATTAGTATGCGAGGGTTGGAGCATGGAAGAGGAAACTGAAAGGGTGCAAATGTATTAGAGTGCACTATAAAGCCTGACCAAGAGTGGCCAACTTATGATTTATAATTTGTGTATAAGTGACGATAACTTATATTTTCACGTGTAGTTCCCATTTAGAAGAGAGGATCATAGCTAATTTTGGCCTGCAAACTAAGCTTGGATGCGGAGATAAGGAGCAAATTGTTGGCCTGTTTGTTGGTGAGTACTTTTTCACGGTGGTCTCTACTATAGTACCATTCTACTATATCTATGCATAGAAGCAGTTTAAGCCATTGATTTATGAGTTCTACTACCACTTAAAAATATTTTATTATTAATAGCTAAGATGACACACTACTACACGATTGATTTTTCTGGACGTCCCTCCTCTTTGTTTCTATGCAGTCCATAAGTGGAACCGCACGGAAAAATTGAGGGAGCGGCGCTAGGTGTCGCCCGCACGGAAAAATCGATTTCCCCGTGCGGGCGTCCTAATCCAACCGCACGGGATATTCCTCCCTCCTTTCCCTCTACTCACTTTAAATTTTTCCTCTCCCTCTTCCTTTTTCCCTTTATTCCCTCTCAACCACTCCCCCTCTCTCTCTACCTTATCTCTTTTTTTATCTCTTCTCCCTCAACCACTCCCTCAACCCTCTCTCTACCTTATCTCTTCTCCCTCAACAACTCCCTCAACCGGCTGGGGCGAGGTGGCGGCGGTCGGTAGAGGCAGCGGAAGGGCGAGGCGGCGGCCTGGGCAAGGCGGCCGCCGGGACGAGGCGGCGGCTGGGCGAGGCGGCGACCGGGCGAGCCGGGCGAGGCGGCCACCGGGACGAGGCGGCCGCCGGGGCGAGGCGGCGGTCGGGCGCGGTGGCAGTCACGACGGTGGCCGGGCGTGGCGGCGAGCAGCGAGGTGGCCGTCAAGACCTCGCCGAGGGTGCCGACCGCTTGGCCCTCGCCGTCGACGACCACGAGGTTGTCGCCGACGACTTCCGCGGCGCCACCTTCCACCACCGCCACCACGCACTTGTCGAGAACGCCTACCTCCCCCACGTCCTCGCCGAGGGCCGCGCCGTCACCGTCCGCAACCGCCAGCGCCGCCTCTTCACCAACGGGGTGGCGGCAGTCGGGCGCGGTAGCGGCGAGCAGCGAGGCAAGGCTTTGTCGTCCGCTCGTCGTCCTCCTCCTGGTCGTCGCATGCGGCGGTCAAGGCAGCGATTTGGTGGCCGGCGGCGTTTTTTGCTTTTTTTATATATATTTTTTTGGCCTTTTTTGGTTCCATGCGGGTGATATAACACAACCGCATGGGATAATCCATTATTCCGTACGGTCCCAGATGATGAACTGACAACCGCACGGAAAAAACAAAATGATGAACTGACAACCGCACGGAAAAAACAAAATACCCGTTTGAAAAAATCTTGTTTGTAGCAGTGGTAGTATAAATAGAAAAGGTACGTTAGACAAGAAAAGATGAAAGGAGTATAGGAGAGCCTACCAAAAGAAATGGCCTTGGTGATAGGGGGCTATAAATTGCCCTATTTCTTGGAACTATAACGACACACGAGAGAGATGTTCATCTAAATTTCTCAAAGAGAAACATGGCTCTGTCTGCCTGTAAAGACTAGAGTTATAGGACTGGGAGACAATGGGATCACTGGAAATCCATCCTGGTCGACTTCCACTACCCATACAGATATTTGGAGTTGTGTTGGCACTTAGCACTTGGCTGGGCTCTAGTGCAGATCCTCAGATCATCCATGAAGATAGTAGACAACGACAGACAAGGCAGCATATGCATTTGCATTTTGACCTGGAAGATAGAGTAGTCGTCCAAATTGTTGGTTCTACTTTTTGCAAATGTACATACTGTTGGCATCGCTACTCTCTCTGTCTTGTAGATTGAAATGTATGTGATCGTTTATTTTACCTTGATAGCTAGTCTAGCTAGTATCTAGTGCGAGCAATAAAACCATGGGATGTGGATTAAACTTTTTTCTGTGTTCTTTAGGATTACAGGATACGTCTTTAATTAGTTCACCAGAAGATCATACTCAAGGGCAAATTGACTTCACAGTTATAGTCGTCATAATTATATTGTGGTACCCCCTTATTTAAGAGAGTTACTGGGTTACAGAATTCGACTCTAACTTTACTCCTATCACCTATTATAACTCCAAGTTCAACTATAACAAAATAAGACTAGTATATTTGATACCTATTCCAACACGCTTAGTATATTTTATTTCATGTTAGCATTTGCTAGGATCTTAGTGCATATTAGGATTTGAAATTTCAGGCCGAGGTATTCAAAATCCCCCAGTGGAGGGCAAGTGTTGCTAGCATTTGAGCTTTTGTCTTATCTTGATGCAACGGTATCAATTCTTCAGGAACATTTTAATTCATGCTAATCGGACTAAGGTAAATTAGTAATATACCTATGTGCTACTCCATCCATCCCATGAAGAGTTTGTTTTTTTAAAAATTTTATTAAATTTCTCCCACAAAATATTCATCTGGAGCACTTACTCTACCCTACTTTTGCTTGATCCACAAATAAACAGAGAGTATTATAACTTCACCCCCTGCACCGCAAAATATTCATCTGAAGCACTTGGTTCTACTGCATGCACGATTAAAGGCACCGTTTATTACAGTTGAACAACTGAGCTTGTTGACGGGAGAGAATAATCATAAGCACATTATTGATTAAATATGAACTTATAAACTTAAAAATTGATTTAATTAATTTTTAAGAAACTTATATATAGAAAGTTTTTTAAAAAGTTATCGTTCAACACTTTAGGAAATGTGCTTACGAAAACCAAGATAGTAGCTCAGTCAAGAAGCTGATTCAAACGGTGCCTAATGCTCTCCGGCTTACCAAATGACAAATGCCAGGTATATGATATAACATGATTGATGAGAGAGACATCAGCGTGAACTAACCACAACACTTAGACTCTGTTCGGGGGTCCAGATTTTCTAGAGTTGGCTTTAACTTTATCCGGTGGATTTGGGTCAATCCCAGCCATTATTTGTCACCAGTGGTTGAGATTAAATCAATACAGCTCAACCACCTATCCTTAATTTGTTCCTTCGACTTTTAATCTTACCTTCATCAAAGATTGTAAACGAGGACTCTATCGGCTATATCAACGAGTTGTGCAGCAGCATCAAGGAGCTTGACGTGATGTACTTACATGTTGCTACTTGCTTGCGCTGAGTAAGTTTCTGCACATCGCAAGGCTGCCCATGTTCACCATCTACGATATCACTCTTCTCTACACTGAAAAGATCTTCTATGTTGGTCTATTAATCGTAGGAAGAAGATTAATTACGTTAATTTTCTTGATTACGTTGGAAATAGGACAGTTGAAAAGAAATATCCAAATATGCATCAATTAAGGGAGTCAATTATGATCTCAACCGTAGAAATAAAACGATGGATGAGATTTGGATTTGCCCAAATCCACTAGGTGGAGTTGATGCCAACTCTAGGGGATCTGAACCCGTGTTCGGGAGGAGGGGTTTTGTCCCCGGCATGCAAAACGAAGCTTGTATTATTACAAGATTAATTAAGTATTAACTATTTTTTTAAAAAATGGATTAATATAATTTTTTAAGCAACTTTCATATATAAAGTTTTTGTATAAATCACACCGTTTAGCAGTCTGAAAAACGTGCGCGTGAAAAACGAGAGAGATGGGTTGGGAAAATGGAAGGAAGAACACAGCCTTATTTGTTTGAGAATCGCTTCAAATGAACTTTTCGTGAGATAGGAATATTAAATAATACAGTATGCAAAAAATCGTCGATTGTCTTGGATAAAGTAAAACACATGAACACATGACCACATTACACCAAAATTTTTTCAACTACATATTTTAACTCTTGTTTGTGATACTGAAAGCCATCAATGTCTAAATAAAACCCAAGATCCATTGATATCCGCGGCAATATATCTAATGAGAATTGAGATACTCTGACTTACTTCTCTTTTGACTTATACTTCAAACATGAATCATTGATATGTGGGTCATCTACAAATTGAACCCATATGCTAATGACTCAAAATTAGAAGGAAATAAGTCCGATGATGCTTTTCTATCTCTATCTGATGAGGCATCCTATATTAGCTTTCTTTATCAGTGATATAGTAGCACAGCGTGAGCCTAGCCGAGATCGAGGGCTTTCTTCTAAGGCTATATAATGCATACCGATATGTAAGTAGATGCGATTTGGTTCTCAGCTGAGGCATGGATTGGGATGCATCAAGAATTCAAGTATGCCATTCTTCTTGGATTTTGCACAAGCCAAGAAACCTGCCACCACAAGAGTTCTTTTGCAACCCTCCATCCATGCCTTGCCTACTCTGCTGCTAGAAAAGACAATCTTTCAGCAGATGCAGCCAAATCAGAGCAACCGGCTGTTTCTTTCTAGAGTTGTTTCTGTATTTTGATGCTTTGCCGGAGGGATACGGTGAACTTGTGATTTTTCATGTTATTGTGCAGAAGATCGGAAAAGACCCATCTTTTTAGTTTGTCTTCCATAAAGGAATTGAAACAAGTACTTAAACAGGCTGTTAAGTTTGTTCATGATCCATGATTCCGTCATGTTTTGTTGTGTTGAAAATTGGGTTTAGTCTGCTCATGGTTCGTGTGATTGCTTCTTATTTAGAGCAAATCAACTTTGTCTATATATGTGATCGTGTCTTACTGTTACTACACTCAAAAAACCAGATCACCTCTATAGACTGATGTATCCTGCTTACTCCCTCTGTCCCATATTAAATCAAACCCTATCATCCCAATGCAAAAATAGTAAGGTGAAAATGACCAAAATATCCCTCATTATTAAAAAAAATATTAATGGTGATAGGTAGGTAGAGGGTATTGAAGAAATAAAACTTCTCGTTTTACATTATGAGGGTAGCATGGTAGAAGTTGAGTTTTTTTAAACGGAGGGAGCAGTGCTTAGGCCTTGGGCTTGAGCTGGGCAGAGACAGCGTGGGGGCCGTGGGGGTCTTTAGACCCCCTACCCCTAATATATCATTAGAGCCCCCATAATACCTCTAAAATTGTAATCCATATATTTATAGATGAAGGGCTAATATAGACTTTGTTTGAGGTTGTTATATGGCCCAAAAGGCTAAGAAGGCCCAAAAAATCCTAACCCAACCCTAAATCTCTTTTAGTTGCTCTTGATCATTTTGGTTTAGCCCCGCTATAATTTTAACCTGCCTCCGCCATTGGGCTTGAGTTTAAATGCACATCTAGGAATTCTTTTTAAATAACCATTTTCTCACTCCACTTTACAAAGATAAGCAACTAGTTATTTTCCAAGAAAATATATATATGTGTTGCCCATTCAATTGGTAAGAACGTCGTGTGACCATGTCACCTATCCTTTTTTTTTTAGAACGTGTCACCTATCCTATCCTGATGTACTATAAGATTGTTGGTGTGGGCTTGTTGGTGTGGGGGAAAAACGTGCTTGTGAACCCTGATGGTGAGTGACGGGTGCCAGGTATGTCTGCTCTGCAACCTCCCCGTCCCAAGAGCAACATGTGTATATTTACGAAAAATAGTTCCATAGTGCATTGCTGTAAGATACTTGCTTCGTCAATCTTGGTTAAACGGGACTAGGGTTTTCAATTTTGAAATTGGTTTTTTTTTGCCGAGGGACCAAATTACCGAAATTTTGGAAATTTTGAAAATTTTTGGCTGAAATTATTTGAAATTTTGACTGATTTTGAATGAATTTAAATAAAATTTGACCAAATTCACAAAAATTTGCAAAAAAGGAAAATTTTGGGTGAGATATGAACTTGCCGGTGGGGGACAAAATTACCGAAAATTCAGAAATTTCGATATGAAATTTTAAACCCTAAACGGGACACACCATAGTAGTACGAAATTTTAATCACTGGGATGTGTTTTATCTAACCAAAATCCCTTATATTTTTAGATAGAGGAAGCATGATATACACGTATACATACACTTATTATCACCAGAAATATCATATACATATTCTTATTCTTATATGCTTTTATTCTAAATATGGATAAAGATAAAGAAAGAATCATGTCCACCTAAGGGCATTCACACTGCGTCCGGTCCTCATGCCGTGACCAAGGGAAAAAGACAAAGTACACATCTACAGGCTGAGCAGTGGAGAAAGCAGGGATCAGATCTTCACAGTGCGCCACAGTGTGCTCACGGTGCCTCACCCCACGCACTCACTCAGAATTAGACTGGAGAACGAGTGACCAAAATTGGACACAAGAACTTCAGGTACATATGGCAGTAGCAAACGTGGCACACAATATTTGTTGAGGATCGATAAGGCTGAATGCCAACTCAACCCACTGTGAATGCCCTAAGAGAGGACCAGGAAATCCCATCCACTTAAGGAATGACTAGGTAGTCCAGCACGGTGATTATAAGGTCTCCTATTTGGATCTTGAGTTTTACCTTGACGAGAGGTCATGTTCTGATATAAATTTAGGACCTAAATTCGAAATCACACCACATTGAGTTCACACCAGGAAGAAGCTTTTTCGTTAGCCGTTGACTGCAAACCCATTGCTTTGCCCATCAAGGTTAGTTTGGTGGCCAAATTAGCTAAGCCTGCTACCCCTTATACTTGATATGATATGTCCTAGATTAATTTATACAAGTATTTGTAAAATCAAGGAGTTGATTTAGATTTTATGATGAAAATATTGGTGGTTTGCTAATGTTAATTTGGAGATTTTATAGATGGTTGATTTTGTGAAGTGTACAGTTTCGGTTGACCCTGGCGGTCAGACCGGTCGTGTGCCGCCAGTCAGACTGCAGGTGTTGCGGCGATCAGACCGGTCGGCCCAACGATCTGACCCGCAGGATCCTGATCGATGTCGGTTTCGGATTGTTTTGTTGGATTTGGATATTTCCTTCGGGGATTTGGCTTCTAGATGGTTTCTATGCGTATGGATACTGTTGTTATACTAATGTGAGTCAAGTTGGAACGAACTTGGGCTCGGAATATGGTTTCTTGGTTGTTGCATGTGTAGGTGTTGCTTAAGGCCTCGGCAGAGTGTTGCCGGTAATAGATCGGAGTCAACTTGGGAGAAGTTGATGTCCAGGGATCAAGAGATCATGCGGGATACTAAAGGTTAGAGGACAATGCACATGGTGATGAACAAATCCATATGGTATACAAGAGGGGTTGTGTACGTATGGAAAGAGGAGTCGAATTTGGAAAGGAGTCCGAATTCGGGAAGTTTGATTGAGATAAGGAAAGAGATGAGTTGTATACTTGCAAGAGAGGGTTTGCTACGTGGGTTAGGAGTTCTAAGTTGTAATAGATTCGTGGGCTTTGCACAGTCTACCTCATGTATAAATAGAGAGGGAGGGTGAGGCCTCCTGGTATCGGTTTTAGAGAGACTAGAGTTGATAGAGAGTTAGGGTTTCGAGTTTAGTTTGAGATTTTGGTGAGGAGTGCTATTGGTGCACTTTGTAAATACTAGTTGATGCAATAAAGTCAAAAAGTTTCAATCTACTTCTTCGAGTTTATCATCTACCATTGTTTCTGGGTCCCAACGGTCTAACCGTAGGTGTGTGCGCGGTCTGACTGGTGGGATAGCGGCGGTCTGACCGCAAGTATCCGGGCGGTCTGACCGGCGAGGCTTCGGCGGTCTGACCGGTGGCAGGAAGGCGGTTCGACCGGCGGCGACTGGACTTCGTCATCGACTTCGTTCAAGGGTAATCTTTAATTCCACAAAAGATTTTGGGTTTTTGGTTTTTCTTACCATTCACTCCCCCCTCTGGTAGGTTTGTTTGGTCTTGTGCGATCCTACAGTATTAAGGTTGTTACGGTGTTACCCACATCGAACACATCAGGAAACTAAGCGTGTAAAAAAATCTTTTCTTCTATCCTCTTATCTTATACTAGCAGCGTATCTATATGTATAGATGGGTATTAGAGGCACCCTAAAATACTGTAATCGGGTTTGATAATCCCCTGAGTAAAATGCAGCGTTGGTATCACAACTTACGAGGTGGGTGCAGTTTAGTCAGTCATCTTGTAAATTGCTCAAATAATTCACCCATCTTCGTTAGATGGTGCAAATCTTATCAAATACATAACAATATGGATTGTTTGTTTTTCAAATTGGAAATCGTATTGACCTACATTTTTTTAAGCCATGTACTGGACAGGGCAAGCACTAAAATTACAAATTAACAATCATATTTTTCATGTATATGCTACTACTCTGGCTTTCAATGAACACGACCATATTATACTTGGCAATCAGTAACAAAATCTATTTTTAATTGGATTTTACTACCGTTAGTATTGCATGTTAGCTTATTATGGACCATGTGACCGTGTTTGCAAAAAAAAAATTAAGATAGCATATAACTTCATTGTGGACATCCCCACACGACACATGTTTTATATCATTTGCACCCCTAAAACAAGATGAGTGACTTGTTTGAGCATTCTACAAGATGGGTGATTAAATTGCACCTACCTCGCAAGTTACGGTACTAATGCTAGAATTTGGTAAGATATTTTAGTGGATTTGGTTGAGAAAAGAACGCAATCTGCTGATAGAAAACTTATCCAGAAGAAACCATTCAAGGAGGAATCGTGAAGACCACGGCATGACAGTTTAATTCTATCTATTAGTTAGGCAAGATTCAATAATTTTCCTTTTATCTTTAGGAAGTGTTTATCTAGTATTCGATCAGGACTTGTAATTTTCCTTTTTTTTCTTTAGGAAAGTGTGTTTAGTGTTCGATTAGGACTCTTAACGGCCTACGGGTATAAATATGTACACCTAGGGCCATTGCAGGACATCTTTCGATCAATACAACTTCGGCGCATCGCTACTCTTTTTATTTGTCTTTCTCAACGAGTTCTCGCTTCGAGTTGGGCTACATCGGCTTCGATCTTCGATGAGGGGTAAGGCTTGTTATGGTTGTTTGTATCGGCGGGGTTATGGTCTCAATACTCTTGGCTTGTCGATATTAACACCTATTTATCATATACTTTAGGTAATTTAAGTTGATGTTTCAATTTACCTGTATTGGCCAGATCTTTTCTAGGGTTTTGTTGGTATTAGTTATTGTTTCATCGATCTAGATTAGCAAAGGTATCTATCACCCTTAAAAACAGTCAAAGGCTTAATTGTTTAAATATTATGTTTCTTTTCATACTTTGCTGCATCAATTGGTTTTGGCCTACTAAGTCATGTTTACAACCATAATGTCTAGCCTGTTTTTTGATTGCCAATAAGAGTTTCATTGGGGTTTTAGTCAATGAGCTATCTAGGCTTTGCATCGGCTCACAAGGATTACATATAAGTTGGATTTAGCCGATGACAACAAATGTTTTATTAATTATTTAATCTTTTGGATTTAATGACATCGGACCTCTAGCCGATGTATGTTTTAACCTTCGGATCAACACTTATTCCATCATATCATTATTAGCCGATTGGTTTCTACTGATTTATATTCTTGTCTTATCACATTATCACCACTCGATTGTCTTTATATCATTGTTTACTCAAGTATCAGAATATACATTGGATATATAGCCGATTGTTCAAAACCCTATCAACATCGGCTGACATCGACGTCGGCTCTTTGTTGATCATCATAACTGATTGGCATGTCCGCATCTAATCGACCTTAGGATCTGTATTGGAGCTAAGCAGAACTCCCCGTATCTTATTAACTTTAGGATCTGTATTAGAGCTAAGCAGAACTTCTAGACAGTAATGTTCGTTGACTTAAGGTCGCGTCAATATATATCCAGCACCATCGGCCGAACGCTCTAATCCCTTTATTTGAGGAGAGACCAGAATCCTTATTATACATTCCGTTCGCTATTTGGGTTGGTTGGGCTATAGAAAAGCCCGTGTATCGCCATTTCGCCCAACTTCCCGGCCTTCCTTGTCCATCTCCCTTTTCTCTCCTCCTCCTCGCGTGCTCCCCGCGCCGCCTGCGCCGATCTCTCCGTCCCGCTGCCGGCGGCGCCGCGCCCCCACCCCTGCTGCTGCTGCTGCTGCTTCCGCGGCATCCTCGCGGAGCTCCCCCTCCGCTGCCGCCGATCCCCGTCCCTCGTAGCACCGGGGTGCTGGCGTCGTCCGCCCTGCTGCTGCTGCTGCTGCTGCTTCTTCTTCTCCCGCCGCATCCTCCTCCTCGCCGGTGAGCCACCCGTGCGCGCATCCCTTCCTTCCTTCGCATCCGGTCTCGATCTGGAAGAGTTTTGCTCTTCGTATTAACCTTAGTCATTACTATTAATCAGTTTGTTTGGGGAAAAAATATTTGGGGGGAGGGGGTGGTTCAAACTGCCCCACGTTAGGTCTGCCCTTTTTGTGCTTTGTATGTATGTATCTCAATGGCATTGTGTTGGCAGTTTTGCTATCTGTTAGATGACTAAGAACTGTAATAAAGAAAAGATTTAGTCGAGTTTGCGCACCGTCGAATCCATGTGGGGGATGTGTGAGATTTGTGCTCTAGTTGTCCTCTTTAGCGGCATCCTGCGGTAGGGGGATGGCGGCGGCGGCGGCACCAGATTAGGGTTCATGGTGGGGGGATTGGGGGAGGGGGTCTTTGGGCTTATAGCGATGACTGGAGCGGTGGTGGCCGTGGTGGGGTGTTGAGGCGACACCTCGGCCTTGGAAGAGGATGAGGGCGAGTTCCGGTGATGGCAGTGAGGGAAGATTCTCAGATAGGCTAAGAGGGGTGGGTGGGTGGTTCCGGAGGTTCAAGCTGGAGGAGATAGGGGAATAAATGGGATGAGGGAGGCTCTCAATGGAGTTGAGGAGAGGGCAATGAGATAGTGGTGATCGAGGGTGGCCTGGTAGGGAGGGAGTGGTGGCACGGAGGGGCTGAAGATTGGGAGGATGAGGTGGCAAAAGAATGAGAGAAAGAGTAAGGGCTAAGTTTGTGAAGGCTGCACGTCTTTGAACAATCGTGGCCATCAAAAAGTGAGTTCAGTTGACCAATGAATAGACAACCCCTAGGTTGATTCAATTGCATTTGGTAATTTTTGCGCTCTAATTTGAATGTGAAAAATTAGTACCATGCTGCAAAAAAAGAGAGGAAAATATGGTTGGAACATTAAACTTGATTCTCGTAGCACTGGTGAAGTGGTAAGGCAAGTGCAGGATAAGTTCCTCTTGCATTGCCTCTGCTTTGCATATATAAGTACCAGAGGTGAGGGGGATGGGACGGGAGTAAGTTCACCCCCGAGTCACCAGCCAAGTACACCCACCCAAAATATGTGAAATGGTGAGAGTATTGTTTACATCTGACCCACCCAAAAATCCTTGTTCTATCCCCCTCCCCCCCTCGCTTCTTCACTTTCTTTCTCTTTATCCTCCGTCTTCGCCCTACTTTGTACTATCCCACACAGGCCCCTCTTGCGCTAATTTAACCATTTTGCTTATCAAAACCAGATTAGAGTCTGTTCCAGGAAAATAATCTGAAACGTTGGGCCTCCGTGTATACCTGAGTGTGCATACCCCGCTCATTATACTAAGGCTGTCCCACTAGCCAGCAGAAAGTACAGAGTGAAATATTTACCCCATTTCATAGCCCTTAAATCTAGCAGGTAGACTCGATTATTTGATTTTGTCCTCTGCCTAAGACTTCCACCTTGGCCCGAGTCTCATTTGGTTGCACTGCAAAAACTACTACCTGGTTCTGAGCAGCATCTGTGCCAATTTTGGTTTGATGTGTTTATGAGACTGTCAAGTATTGATTTACATCATGGCATAAAATAATTCTAGCTATTTAAGTCATTAACATGTAATATTGTGTGACTATATTTTTTTTTCTGTGGAGGAATTGGGATGGTGTTTTTTGCAGCTACCTAGTCATCTTCTTTGGAGTTCTAGTGTCAATGGGGACATTGAAAGTTATTTTATTTGCACCAGGAATTCTGTGTGTGAATGAATTATATGAACCCCATTATTTGTTCCTGGCTCCCATATTAGCATGTGAATATGGGATAGCATAAACACCCAAACACTCGTAACATGGAATAATCGGGAATCTTGCGATGAAGAAGCTGGAATGGGATTGGGTTGTTTACCGAGGACGAGGGTCGACGGTTCAGGAGGTATGTGGCGGTGGCTAGACCTTCGGCCCAATAGGAGGGTGGCATGGAGGCTTGTAGGATGAGGGTACGGACGGAGTTGTTGAGGGTGCGAATCATGCGTTCGGCCTTGCCGTTCTGCGGGGAAGTATATGGACAGGAGAGCTGTAACAGGGAACCTCTACCAGCGAGAAAGGAGGTGGTGTTGTGATTAACAAACTCGGTACCGTTGTCGGCTTGGAGACACTTGAGGCGGTGGCCGAACTATGTGTGGGCATACTCAACGAACTCAACAATATGGCGATGAACATCGGATTTCTGGCAAAGAGGAAACGTCCAGCAAAAATGAGTAAAATCATCAACCAGCACTAAATAAAATTTGAAGCCCGAAATGCTCATAACAGGAGAAGTCCATACATCACAGTGCACAAGTTCAAAAGGAGAAGAGGTACTGGAGGTGGACTTATTAAAAGGAAGACGAGTGTGTTTCCCTAACTGACAAGCATGGCAAAGGGAATTATTTGTCTTGGAGCGAGGTATGGCGGATAAATGTTGGAGAGTGGTGACGGCGGTTGGACCCGGATGACCGAGGCGGCGATGCCATAATGTGGAGGAGGTGGCAAGGTTGCAGTGGGCGGCGATGGAAGGTGCAGCGGCCGGGAGGGTGTAGAGCTCGCCATGGCTATTGCAACGAAGAATCACGCGTCGGGTCTGAGGGTCCTTAATAGAAAAACCAAACTCATCAAACTCAATGGAACATTTATTGTCACGGGTAAATTGGCGAATAGAGAGTAAATTGCGAACCAAAGAGGGAGCAACAAGAACATGACGAAGGTCGAATCTAGTGGTGCCAATAGGGAGAAAGGAAGTGCCACGGCAAACAACCGGAATGGAGTGACCATTACCAACGGTAATATAAGTTTGTGAGTTGGGGAGGCGAGTAACGAGTATACCGTCGGTGGAGGACATGTGCGAAGTGGCACCCGTGTTGAGAACCCATGAGTTGGGGTTGTGAAGCGTCATTCCATTGAGAGCGGCGACAAGGCCGGCTTGGTCCCAAGCCAGCTGGACAGACCCTGCAGGCGGTGGCGAGGAGTATGGCCCGGCGAAGGCAGTGTGAGCCTGAGGATACGGCCCAAGTATCCCGGCGCTGGGAGAACGCCAGGGTTGCTGCTGTCCTGCCCAGGGCAAGAACACCCATGGTACAGCTTGGCATGGAGCAGGGACGGAGAAAGTGCTGGTGCCGAAGCTGTTGCTGCCGTTGTTCTATCCACCAGGGCGGCCGCCGAATCCACCGCCGCCGTTGCCGCCGGAGTTGCGGTTGTTGTTGCGGCCGCCGTTCTTGCCCTTGTTCTTGCCGCCGTTGCCGCCGCCGGCGCGGTTCTGCTGCTGCCCACCGCTGCCAGAGGAGTGGCAAGTGCCCCCGGTGCAGTTGGAGTGGGCGCTGTTGGCTGCGACGAGGGCAGTCTCGGACTGGACTTGTACCGAGTTGGCGTTGCGAAGCTCCTTGAGAACCAGCGTGTTCCTCGCAGAGGCGAAGGACGGCAAGACAGGGGCGCTCGCGATGTTGTCGGCCGTGCTGGTGAAGCGCGAGTTGACGCCGCGGAGGAGGTTGAGGACGAGCTGGGACTCGGTGACGGGGTGGCTAACGTCGCGGAGGGCATCAGCCGCCGTCTTCATGCGCTGACAATAGTCGGCGACGGAGAGATCGCCTTGGGTCATGGAGTGGAACTCGTGATGCAGATAGATCGTGCGAGGCTCCTTGTTGGCTTGAAAGAGGTTGTCGATGGCGATCCACAAGTCCCGGGCCGATTGATCAGGCTCCATGGCGAGGTCGAGGACGTCGTCGGCAACGGAGCCGAAGAGCCAGTTGCGGAGGCAGCAATCGGCCTGTTCCCAGGCGGCGTCGGGGTTGGTGAGAGGAGCAGCGTCAAGAAGATCGAGGAGACCGAATTTCCCACACATCGAGCGGAAGAAGGCCTTCACTTGTTGTAGTTGGGGTTACGAAGCTCGAGGGAGATCGGAACATGGGACTTGACGGTGATGGTCGCATACGGGTTGACGAAAACCGGGGCGACGGTAGAGGTGGAAGACGACACCGTAGCGGAGTCGGTGGCAGCGAAAGTAGCTGAGGAAGTGGACATGGTGAGGGAAGAAGGGCGTGGCAGCCAGGGAGGCGGCGACGCTCGGTGGACATAGCGACCAGAGAGGAAGCAGCGCTGGAGCAGCGGAAGAGGAGAAGAAAACTTGGAATCTGATACCATATAGAATGGAATGGGGAGAACACCACACACCCAATGGGAGGGGTGGCCATGTATTAATATAGGAAGCACATGTACAGGATCCTCAATTAGAGGAGAATACAAGGAAAGAAACAATACAATACAATCTGTACATATATGGCAAAGTATTCCTAATAGGCACTGGGCGAGATGCAACAAGGAGGAAGAGGAAGCGGTGCTAGTCGTTGGTATCCTCGTGCGGTCGTACCTGGCAGATAGTGGGAAGGGGAAGGGTGTTTATATAAACTGATGATACCCCGCTGCGTTGCTGCGGAACATTGTAATAGCTAAATCAGATAAATTGTAATAACTTGAATATGATTAAAAAACTTCTATGTTGTTTCAAGAGTGCTATGTCTATGAGGATATTTTTTCATAAATCAAACAAAATTGGCAATTAATAGTATGAGGATACTAAATTTGGTTGTTAGTGTCATGATGTTTTATGTTAGGATCCTCCAGATGCGGTAGTGCAACTTTTGTGTTAGGAGAAGGGATAACATGATGGTCATATAAAGGGTCAATAATATGAAAGGGAACACATCTGGAGGATAAACACATGGGTTACAATCTAGGAGGAGAAGAACCGTTGTTGGTAGGTTGTTCATGTGTCATGAGTTACAAAGAGAAGATTAGCATTGCAGTTTTGCAGCCTGAAAATTTTATGGAAGAGAATGTTTTTTCCATGATATATTTTTGGAATCAACCAGCAATTGAATTTGTACCTATGGTATTTTTTTCTTAACAGAAGCATCCATGTAAATAAGTGTTTAAACGCTGGAAGATATGGTTACCTTTGTGTTAGGAATAGTGTCTTCAATTCTGAATCCATTTGTAGTATGCAAAAATTACATATGAAAGTTGGACAATGCCTCAGACGGTCAGACCTGGTCACATAGATATAGTGATGAATCAGAAGGCATCATCCTGCTATTGGCGTGCTCCTTCAGCTCTGAATAATCGGCAAGTTGAGCAATTTTGCCCAGTGCCAGCGACCTCCTTCTGTTCTGTATTTGGGCTGCAAAATTGACGATGATGGTGCTTACCTTCATGGATTAGAAAGGCGGTGGTGGTGCTTACCTCCATGGCGCTGGGCACAGCAAGGGCCACCCTTGATAAAAAAAAGTGCGTTCTTTAGCCCGAAGAGGAGTAGGCGATGTGCAGCTGGACTCAACCTGGTGCCCCGACATACATACATGTGAGGGAGATGAAAGTGGAGGGGAAGTTTGAGAAGATGGGCGACGATTTGATAGTCGGAGGAAACGGATTCGATGGCTTTTATGCTTATTGCCAATGATATACAGATGTGAGAGGAAGGAGATCGAAGTGTAAACGAAGGGATCTGGGTGAATGGGGAGCGAACCACAGGAGGTCGTGATCCCTCAACTACTACGCACAACAGCGCTGGGAGGAGGAGAGTCGCCATAAAATCAGCAAAGCAAGCGGCGCGGTGAATGGAAGAGGCACGACGTTTGCGCGGTGGTCGCGCTTCCTGGCTGCCCGCCACGATCGAGGAGGAGAGCGATGCGGGAGAGGGGAGTCGATGCGCGTGGGGCCGGCGAAGCAGCGAGATGCGAGAGAGGAGAGGTGGGGAGCGATGCGCGTGGGGCTGGCGCCGTAGCAAGATGCGGGAGATGAGAGGAGAGGAGCGATGCGGGAGGAACGGCCGATGCGGATCCAACGGTGAGGACAAAAAGGGTGACATGGAAGCACCAGGAAGCAGAGAATTCTAACAGTGAGGATGATTTGTATAGGTATATAGGATATCATTTATTTTACTGTGACATATTTTATTATTAAAGAAACCTTAAATGTGACTTATATACTTTAGGCTAATTTATCCTACCGAGAACGAGAGAGAAAGCTGAGAGAAAGAGAGAGAGGAGATGGAGACTTATACGTGATTTATCTCTTCTATTCAATTGTAAATAAATATTCTAATAAGTGTGGTGTCCAGCAGTAAATTTTTTATGATTTCTCTCTTCTATTAAATTAGAAATAAATATTTTAATAGATACGGTGTCCAGCAGCGAATTTTTGTATTTTGTATACAATGATTAATGCGCTAACCACAGCACAAGTAATTGAAGCCCCATTTCATCAAACTTTCGTTTGTGGATTTGCATCGGAGTTGCCCCATGTTCGTTGGGGGTACTTCAGAAATGGGCTCAGGCCCATTACATGGCCATAACCATTAGCATCGCACTTTCTCTCTGTTTGCTCTCATCTCGTTCCTTTTCCTTCTTTCCAGAGCGAGGCTGTTTGCCGCTGCAGCGCCGGCGGCTCACTAAACCCCAGAACCCCCTTCTCTCGCCGCCGCCCCAATGGCGGTGGACAAATCCGGCGGCGGCGGAGGCGGAGGCGGCGCCTCTTCCTCCTCGTCGGGCGTCGCCGCCTCCACCATGGACCGCTTCCACAAGATCGTCCTCAGCTGGGACTACGTCCGCCTCGTCGCGGACTCCAAGGTACGCCCCTCCCCGCCCCGCCCCGAGCGCTCGCTTTGCAATCACCGACACCACCTTTGAATTTTTTTTCTATATGGCGGCTTGGGAGGACAGGGCGGGCAGCAGCAGGCGAAGGGGCTGGGGCGCGTGAAGAACACGTACGCCTCGGTGGCCGAGTACCTCGCTGTGTTCGAGCCGCTGCTGTTCGAGGAGGTGAAGGCGCAGATCGTCCAGGGGCGCAGCGACGAGGAGGAAGGTGGGTGGGTGGGTGGCGCGCCCGATTTCGTGTTGCCCCCCCAATTTGCTGTCGGTTTATTTAACAGTGTGTGTGTGTGGGTGTGTGTGTGTTGTTTTTCTCTCCCTTGCGTTTCTGTGTGGGCAGAGGCTGGGCAGGACTGGCAGAAGGGGATTGTGGCGTCGTGCACCGAGTCGGAGGGGTTCCACAAGGTGTCCATGGCCGTGCTTGATGATTTCCGGGAGATGGTGTCGGAGAACGATCTCCTGCTGCTGTCCAAAGAGAAAGTAAGTGCTTTAGCACCTTAGTGGTGTGATAGGAAATGTTTCAAAAGGTATAGATGGCTACAGAATTTAGTGGAACATATAGCGTGTCAAGAACTCAAGACAATGTTAGTTACTTATCTGCGCTCCTACATTTGGAAGGGCTATGGGGAACTTGAGACATAATTTCACCAGAAAAAGTGCTTTCCATGGTTTTAGATAATATGCCAGGCTAGCAAAATGCTCCATCGATTCTATGCGATATCTCTTCAAGAAAGAAGTTATGATTGAAAATTCATCACATTGATATATATCTGCACTTTTGTAGTTTGAAGAGGGAGTGACCCCCAGTGCATATGCCTTTGCCTTAGTGGAACAGCGGGGTGGCAGAGAAACGATTTCTCTAAGGACATTTGTGGCAGGTGAAATAAAAAATCTTAATGTAGCAAAGCCTGTGAGCTGTTCTAGGCTGCAGCGTATTGCTTCCATTTTTTCAACTACAGAGAGCTTCCTCTGGATTTTAAAGGTGAGTTTCAACTGCTAATAAAGAATGCCTGAGTTTTCATGCTTGCATAATTCATTGACAACACATATGAATATGCTATTTTCTTTTATGGTTAAAATTGTCAGATTTGCAGCTTGTCTACCATAATGCGAGAATTCTCGGGCATGCACTCTGTAGCATCACTTCCTTTTAAGGATCTGATTCTTTCAGCTAGTGAGAAGAACAGTGGTGGGAATGATCAAAACCGTGCTTGGAATGTCCCTGAGCCACTTATGGATTATCTTAAAACAAACCTTAATGATTCACAACTAGATGCAGTCAACGTGAGCATTATTCTTAATATCCTTTTTTGTTGCTCAATTTAGTTCTAAGAAAAATCAGATGTCTGATTGATCAATGCATTATCTCTTGCAGGCAGGTCTTTCTCGCAGATCCTTTGTTCTTATCCAGGTTTGTTTGCTTATTTCCAGTTATATTTGTTTATTTTTCTGTATTATTTATCATTAACCTATTTTAGAGAAATGCTAGTGCCTTGAGAACTAGAGTATATGCAGCTACATGTGCTCTACTTGTTGTCACATGCCATTCATATAGAACTCCAATGTATATTTGTAGGGGCCCCCAGGAACAGGAAAAACACAAACTATCCTTGGACAAACTATATATATATATATATATATACACATATATACATACATACTATATGCTGCAAGACATGTTGCGTGACGTTGAGAACCTAACTTATGCTGTGTTCTCATGTTCAGGTTGGGAACATAGTGCCTCCGCACGGTAAACGGAGCGGTTCATTAGCGCGTGATTAATTAAGTATTAGCTATTTTTTTTTTCAAAAATGGATTAATTTGATTTTTAAGCAACTTTCGTATAGAAACTTTTTTTGTAAAAATACACACCTTTTAGCAATTTGAAAAGCGTACGCGCGGAAAACGAGGGGGAGGGGTTGGGAACAAGGGGTTGCAAACACAGCCTTACAACGAGAGAGATTTCATGAAGTTCACCAGGTTGATCAGTGATTCGGAGACACCTCTATACGTCGGATGCCAGGAAAAATACACCAAATTGTCAGCTACCTTGGACTTAATGAAGCTGAAGGCAAGTAGTGGACGGACAGACAAGAGTCACAGACCTTTTGGGAATATTTAAAGCCATGCTTCTCGAGAAGAACACATTGCCTATGACAACATATGAAGCAAAGCAGGTTTTGTGTCCTCTGAGGTTAGAGGTTCGTAGAATTCACGCTTGTCCAAACGACTACATATTGTACCTCAAGCAATATGCGGACTTAGATGCTTGTCCTGTCTGCAAGACTTCTTGATACAAGCGAAAGAAAAGTGTTGACAAAGGAAAGAATTCAAAGCGGGGTGGTCCGGCGAAGGTTGTGTGATATTACCTATCATTGATTGTTTCAATATAATCTTTGCCAACCCCAAGGAAGCGGAGTTAATACGTTGGCATGCCATAGAGATAAGGTACATGGGAGTTCTAAAGTCCCTTGGGAGTTCTGAACAAAGGTATGCTAAGATACCCTGCAGATTCGATTCAATGAAGGAATATCGATCAGAAATACCTAGAATTC
Organism: Oryza sativa Japonica Group; assembly: GCF_034140825.1. Taxonomy (NCBI): domain Eukaryota; kingdom Viridiplantae; phylum Streptophyta; class Magnoliopsida; order Poales; family Poaceae; genus Oryza; species Oryza sativa. The sequence continues at coordinate 11,926,755 of NC_089040.1, read as the reverse complement.
ATAGCCGACCCTAAAAACATGAGGATATGTTTGTGTACGGATGGCATGAATCCTTTTGGAGACATGAGCAGTTCTCATAGCACTTGGCTAGTGCTTATTGCAAATTATAACCTACCGCCATGGTTGTGCTTCAAAAAGAAAATACATTATGTTGTGCTTGTTAATCCAAGGACCGAAACAATCCAGCAATGATATTGATGTGTTCTTGGAGCATGTTATCGATGACCAAGAAATTCTTTGGAAGAAAGGTGTGGAAACTTGGGATGCGTATGGTCAGGAGTACTTCAAGCTACAAGTTCTATTGTTCTGCACCATTAATGAGTACTTTGTACTTGGTAATCTTTCAGGACAAACTGTCAAAGGAAAGAAGGCTTGCTCCGACTGTATGGAAGATACACGTAGTAGGTGGCTGAAGAAATCACGAAAGATAGATTACATGGGTCATAGGAGATGGCTCCCACTACGTCACGCATTTAGAAGAAAGAAGAAAAATTTCAAACGGTAAGAGAGAACTTCAGTCTGCTGCTAATAATTTGTCCGGAGATAAGGTCCATGACATGGTCAAGGACATAACTAATGAGTTTGGGAAGAAAAGGAAGGGGATTCCTAACGCTTACGCGCTCCGAAGGCCGACGCGTATGTTACGCCCCCGTCGCTAACCATGTGATTAGCACTAATGATGACGTGATTAGTGATTAGTGCTAATCATAGTACCTACAAGAACTTTTTCTTTTTTCTAATAGATTGAAAACTTTCAAGTTAGATTTGAAAACTTTCGACTTAAGATTTAAACTTTGAAGTCAAATTTTGAAATCTTTCAACACAAACTTTGAAAATTTTCAACTCGGAATTTAAATTTGCAAGATAAATTTTGAAAACTTTCAACTCGAGATTTGAAAACTTTCTACTCAGATTTGAAACTTTTAACTCGAGATTTTAAATTTGAGTTATAAAAAATATTTTTGATTTGATAATTTTTGCTTGTATTATGGCTGTGTTTAGATCCAATGGTGTAAAGTTTTGGCGTGTCACATCGGGTATGCCGGCACACATTTGAAGTATTAAACGTAGACTAATAAAAAACTAATTACAGAATCCGTTAGTAAACCGTGAGACAAATTTATTAAGCCTAATTAATATGTCATTAGCAAATGTTTATTGCAGCACCACATTGTCAAATCATGGACTAATTAGGCTTAAAATATTCGTCTCACAAATTAGTCGCAATCTGTGTAATTAGTTATTTGTTTAGCCTATATTTAATACTCTATGCATCTGTCCAAACATTCGATGTGACAGGGTGTAAAGTTTTGCCAGGGGAACTAAACAAGGCCTATATGGATCTAAAATTATTTTAGCTATGCATGTTTCTAGATTAATATGTACTCGTGATCTTTGAAAGTTTTATCTTCTTAAAGGACCCTTGAGCTTGTACTCGTGGAAACAAAATGTGAGCTATCAGTGGGTACTTTTCACTTTCATCATGCATGTGTAATTTGTAAGTTCCGTGATAAAAGTGCCTTGGTCAATCACTCAAGCACTTTATCATTCTCATGCAAACAAAGATTGTTTAGCTTTAGAAGTATCACCTCTGTCATGCTTGAAAAGGAATAACGTGCAAGTTTCACCCAAATATGCCAAAAAAGACGATATAATTGCCACACCACGATGGTGACGTAGCATTATTGTATTTAAACAAGGAAATATGTAACGTATTTGATATTTTAGTTTTGAATATGTAAATCGATCATGAGATGAAATTTAGTACTCCAATGTAGTACTCCTACCAATCACTTAATTAATAAATAAAAGTTAATACCACATGATTAATTATGCACATAACTACTCCCTCCGTCCCATTTTAAATGCAACCAAAAGTTTCTGTATCCAACTTGAACAGTCTATCTTATTTGATTTTTTTAATTAGTATTTTTATTGTTATGAGATGATAAAACATGAATAATAATTTATATGTGACTTATGTTTTTTATTTTTTAAATAAAAAAATTAAATAAGATGGACGGTCAAAGTTACGCATGGAAAATCATAGCTATAATTAAAATAGAATGGAGGGAGTACTAGTTCGACCTACGCTGCAATGATTGGATGTTTGGATCCATTCATTAATTTTCTACACAAAATGTTGGCCCTTGGCCTAAAAGAAACTAACTATTGATAAATTATTGAAAAATATACATGTACCTGAACTAGAGAACTAGAGTGTGCTTGAATCAACGGGTTGTGAACCCTCTCACTCATGATTAATTAAGTATTAGTTAAAAATATTAAAAATAGATTAATTTTTTTTAGAAAAATCGTATAATAGTTTGGAAGTCTACTGAGAAAAATGAGAAAAATAAATGAGAAGGTAGTTGAAACTGAAATTAAAATAGTGTAGTGCCAAACACAGTAGGCTGTGTTCGGATAGCAGGGATGGGAACCCAATCTCCCCGTACGGAAAACGGAGCGATCCATTAGCGAGTGATTAATTAAGAATCGGCTAATTTCTTTTTAAAAAATGGATTAATTTGAATTTTTTAAGCAACTTTTGTATAGAAACTTTTTACAAAAAAATACACCGTTTAGCAGTTTGAAAAGCGTGCGCGCGGAAAACGAGGGAGAGGGGTTGGGAACTTGGAGTTCCAAACACAACCTTAGTAAATTTTCATAAAAGCAAATCCAAATACTTGCGGAAAATTGGCAGCCGTCGTCTCGACTCAACCAGTAGCACGCCAGCCTTCAGCCTTCTCCTTCCTTCGGCCGCCCGCCTCTCCACTCCTCCACCCACCGCCATGGCCAACCTCCATCTCCTCCCCCTCCTCCTCCTCGCCCTCCTCTCCCCCGCCGGCGCGGCCTCCGGCGAGGCGCACGCCTCCGCGGTGGTGGCAGAGAAGGGCCTGGACTTCGCCAAGGGCGTGCTGATCGGGGAGGCGGTGCGGTCGCTGACCCCGCTGCGCCTCCCCGGCGTGGAGAAGGCCGTGCGGGTGCCCTTCCTGGGCGCCATCCGCGTCGCCGCCACCAACATCACGCTCTTCCACCTCGACGTCGGCGACGACTCCGCCATCCACCCCGGGGACACCGCCCTCGTCGTCGTCGCCTCCGGCGTCAGCGCCAACCTCAGCATGGCATGGAGCTACTACTACGATTCCTGGCTCTTCCCCATCGAGATCTCCGACAGAGGCACCGCTTCTATCCTGGTAGTACTAACCTTTTGCCTAGTTCTCGTGTTGATTGTTGCCTAAGAAAGGATTCAATTCGATGTGGATTGGGCTAGATTTGGTTTGGGCATCATGGTAGAAAATTAGATTATGGTGCATTTGCTGCAAATGCTGCTAGTTTTGTTGCTTTTGTAGGAAAAATTGCTCACGATGAATGTTTTTTCCCCTTAAAAAAGAACTGTGGCACTAGTTCGATGAATTGTGCGGGAGTTTGATAAGCAACTTGTTTTATTAAACTTTTAGGTGGGCATTTGTATGTTGGTATAGTACCTTATAAATTTAGCTAGGTATTAGGTCCATGGTAATACTGAACTATTGATTATAATTCTTGAAGCAATCTCATATTTGTAATGTCTTAAGTAATAAGGGTCAGAAGTGAAAAAATTGCATAGTTAATTGCAATTTCATGGGGGACAACATCTTCGTGGCTTCCCTGTCCACTCTTTCCTGCATGGATCACCCTCCAGATTCAGACATCTATCACATTTTGCTCAACTTGATGGGGCTGTTGATCCCATTGGCAAATGATGCCTATAGCTGTGACTTATGAAATGTGATGTTGTATCATTCATGTTTCATGTAAATATCATAGGGTGAACAAGCTGTTTTAGGTAATTTTCTGCTTTATCTTTTACTTTTGTTCTTTGTTAGTAACTCATAAGTGCTTTCTGTGTCTAAGGTTCAAGGAATGGAAGTTGGTATAACCATGCAAATTAAGAATTATAACGGGAGTTTGTCTCTCTCTGTGTTGCAATGTGGATGTAATGTCAAGGACCTAGTGATATCCCTGGATGGTGGAGCATCTTGGTTTTATCAGGGGTATGTATCTCTTGTGTTAAAGAATCCATAAATGTTACTTTTTAAATTATGGCAAGTCGATTTTCCATCTGAGCCTTTGCTTTGAAGTTTAAGATCTGAAATACTTGTTTTGATGATTCGAGGCCTCCTTTAACCCATGATTTCTTCCTACACTGGGTCCTTTGTCGAGGAAATTACATATTGCAATGTTCAGACTTCTGTACAAAATTGGCATATATCTGTGCATTCTGACAGTGATGGCAACCTTTCCTTTGCATCTGCTTCATTATTTCTACTAAACATGAATTTTGGAGTCGTGGCATGTTTGTCAAGTCAGAGCTAATATTATCAAATAAAACGTCTCTTCTGTTTGGTGCTTTGGTGGTTTTGTTTGAGTCTTTCCTTTGGGGTCGATTGACAGAGATAAGATTTCATTCACTATATTACTATTTGCTGGTACACATGTATATTCAGATAAATGATCCCGTGTTATTCTTTTTAATTCTGAAGCATGTCAAGAGCCAAATGTCTATACTCCTAGATTAATCACTGTGCCTTATTCCCCTCCTTCCTTGAAGGTTAATAAATGCTTTCGAGGACCATATTAGAGCTGCAGTTGAGAAGGCAATACCAGAAAATATTATTGACGGCACATCCAAACTTGACTCGTTGCTTCAAAGCCTTCCTAGGAGTGTCAATCTGGACAATATTTCTGCTTTGAACATGACTTTTGTTAACGATCCGCAGTATGGAAATTCCTCAATTGAGTTTGATATCAATGGATTATTCTCTTCTGCAACTGCTAAGCTTAGCAATTCGCAGAAGCATCCCCAACTTTCATTATCATGTGGTGGGGCATCCAAAATGCTTCTGCTTTCACTTGATGAAGCTGTTTTCAATTCTGCATTAGAGGTTTACTTCAAGGTAATCAAAACATTTGTGTCAAAACAATAATTCATGAATATTTACTTTTCACTTGCGTTGTTGCTTGTTTCTTGGATTTTATGTCAGCTACTTTTTTTTTCTTCAGGCAGGTTCAATGCATTGGGTAGTTGACAAAATTCCCGATCAATCTCTACTAAATACAGCTAGTTGGAAATTTATCATTCCTCGCTTGTACTGGAGCTATCCCAATGATGACATGCTGTTAAACATTTCAATGGCTTCACCCCCGGTGATGAGGATTACGTCTGAAAAGATTGGTGCTACTATATATGCGGACATGATAATTGATGTTTTACATGACAAAGAGACAATTCCAGTTGCATGCATCTCTGTAGTAAGAATCCTCAACTGCTAAACTTCATTTATGATGTTGTGCTTTTGATGATGTTCATTGCTAAGGAGAGAAGATTCTGCCATTACTACAACTCTTATTTGAACGAAGTGCAAAAAAAAACGATCTTTTTAGTCGCAGCCCATGTTGAATGCATCTTGAATAGAGAGGTGCTTATAAGAAAATGAACGCCATCTATCAGGCTGGAAGTAATTAAGTCTGCTCAGTATTCCGCAATACTATCACACAATCCTCTAGAATAGTTAGGCCATACTCTTCTAGATTGAACTTGACTGGGGGAATTCACTTTGAATTTAATAAATTTATTGCTCGTGAAGTATGTGTTCGCATATGCCCTATAGATCGGTAATGACTCCAAACATGGGCAGCTCCTATAGTATGACGGGCGGTGTGTACAAGGCCCAGTTTATGTACCTGCGGACGATTTGACCGACCCTGCTTGCACTACTTCAACATCTCTTTTTGTGTCTTCCAGATCATATATCTGTATTCCTGAGTGCGATTCTAACTACTGGAATCATTTTTTTTCTTGGTAGGTAGTAAGTGCCTCAGGTGTCGCAGAGGCAGCAGGCAATAAAGTATATGGTAAGGTTGAATTGGGCAATTTCTCCCTTGCCTTGAAGTGGAGCAAAATTGGTAACTTCCACATGTCATTGATTCAGGTAACAGAAAAATTAGCTTTCTTTATACAAGTTTATCTTTCCTAGATTGCTTTTTATCAGCATTATAGCAAGCTTGATTAGTCTGTTAGTTAACTACTGGGCCTGGCTAAGTGGCTATTTCTGATCATTTTGTTTCTATCCATGTGCGGGACACCATTATCACTTTATCAGTGAAGGTTTTTGTTTTCTCGGTTCATGCTTAATACCAAATGATAACGAGTTTCTGCTTGCAGGGAGTGATTCGTGTTTTCTTGAACACGGTTTGCATGCCCTATTTGAACTCACGGCTGGGGCATGGAGTTATCTTACCTGTGGTCCATGGTTTCACACTCAAAGACATCTACGTTCTTACTTCTCCTGAGAAGTTGACACTTTGTTCTGATGTTGCCTTCGCTAATGCAAGCAGCCTGGCAACTTTACCAATTTTGAGATCCCCTCGGGTTTTATAGGGTATATGTGTACCTCACGTTTGGGCCAAAAAGGGCCTTGGGCATAATAGTAAGTGCACACTTGTACATATACATCTGTACATTAAGATAAATGTACATAGTTTCTCCTTCATTGATATATTCACATTCATGATTCATTTATACAAATTCTCTTCGTATGTTCTTTTTAATGATTAGAGCTTGTACTGTTCTTTTTAATTCTCAGTTTCGATCCTTCACATCTTACTGTACTATTGTATTAATATAGATGGTTGAAATATGAAGATAGATAATGGACACATTTTATCGCCATTAGAAAGCCTAGACCCAACAAGATATAATATAGCAACCTAGTCATATAAAAAAGATTTTTCAAGATAAAGTTTTACTTCATTGTTAATTTTAAGATGTTTCTAAGGCCTAGTTCTTTTTCTCCACTCAAAACTTCATTTAATGCTCCATATATGTGTCCAAACATTTTATGTGACGGAAAAGTTTGAAGTTTGAAGGGAACTAAACATAGAAGTTGTTTGAAAAAAACAAATAAATCCACTTTTCAATTTTATAATAATTAATATTTAATTAATTATGTGCTAATGAGTTTTCTCGTTTCGCATGCGCTGAAAATATCCACCACCTGCTTAGAAGGAACAGGGCCTAAGATGACTAATTAATATATCTTGTTGCATTTTTGGCCAATTTAGTATTACTAGAAAAAATGTTCATACGTTGCAACGGGTATTCGAAATAAACTAAATATTTAGTAGCTACTTAAAAAAAATCAGGATGTTTATGTCCCAATCATCCCTCCCTCGCCCTTTGTCAGTCACAACAGTGCGATGAACATAGAAGGATGGGGTTAGCTAGGGGTCTGACCATGCCTGCAACTGTGGACCGTTTCCAAATTTTCAACTTGAGCACGGAGGGAAAAGGACTTTGATCTGTCAACAAATTGCACTCTAATCCATTAAAAAATCAATAGAGAGATACATGGGATTGCAAAACAAAGAAATCAATAAATTGTAGCTGAAATTGTGCTAGAGGAGTGCGAGTGACAATGGGTGTAGGCAATGTAAACGGACACGCGGAGGAACCGATCAAAGATATAGCAGCGGACTCGACGCGTGATCATGATAAATATATTGTATTATCATTGATCGATCTATTACTTAATTGAGTTTCTTGTGTATTTTCTACCTATGTGTGTCATGCACGACATGACTAAAACATGTATGCGTATCGCTTTGTGTCAAAGCAGGGATCAGAAGAACTTAATAAATATATAAATATGTAATGTTTTAATGGTGATGTGTGGGAAAAGTCTTGGTTTATAAACTAATTAGAAAATAGAATAGGAAACAAACTTTTATTTAGAAACAAACTTTTATTTAGAAGAAGAATGGTACTTCCCGTAAAAAAACAAAGAAAGGAACATAATTGAACTGGATGGGGTAAATAATCGAACTGGATGGACTGTCTATAACGTTGTTGTGAGCTGTAAAGAAAAAGAAGAAAGAGACAGTATCAGACTGGGTGGATGGGCTGGTGCATTGGCTTGGCAAGCGGACGCACTCACGTACTCAGCGTGCCGACATCATATCGAAGTAGGATGACTTACAAGATGTTTGGAAACATTTTAACTTTTATAATAGTAGAGATAGAAATATATGTTGGAACTATTACCTTTGCGGTGTTCAAACATATCTATAAGTTGGATACTAAATCCTAAATCCTAGGTACCCGGTATAAGGGGGTGTTTAGATCCAGGTGTGTAAAGTTTTGGTGTGTCACGTCGGGTATTATATAGGGTGTCGCATGGGGTATTCGGGCACTAATAAAAAACTAATTACATAATCCGTCAGTAAACTACGAAACGAAATTATTAAGCCTAATTAATCCATCATTAGTAAATGATTACTATAGCACTACATTGTTAAATTATAGAGCAATTAGGTTTAAAAGATTAGTCTCGCAAATTAGTCGTAATATGTCCCGGTCATGTTACTGCCCATGAGCCATCCATTGTCGTAGGAAGAGACACCAGAGCACGTGCGTGCTCTCCTGGGGATTTGGTGCACCACGCCGGCGGCGAGGTTCTGGTAGGTGCGCGGGTGCATCAGGTTGAGCAGCCACGGCAACGGCAGCGGCAGCAGCAGATGCTGCCAAAGCGTGCCAAGGTGCCACTGGCTGCACACGGCGACGAAGCTGAGGCGGTCATGGTGGGACAGCAACGAGGAGACGATCTGGCGAGGTCTGTCAGGAGGTTCGACCAGCCTGGAGGTGGCTCGGCAGCGGCGGTGGCGGCAGCGGCTGTGGCGGACTGCTGCTTCTGCTGAAACAGATCCCCACGGTGGCACGAGAGGAAGACGCGCGCGGCTAATTAATATGTGGGACGAAGAACAAGTCAAACTAGTCATGTTGGCGCCACATCAGCCAAAACCAGACTTCGTTTGCACCGGTTTTGATAGTTTAGGGACCGGTTCTATCCGGTTTTTGTGTTCGAGGACGAAAATCGAATTCGGTGTAAAGTTAAGGGACCTCGAATGAACCTATTCTATATAAATACGTGGGCTTTTTGCTTTACTATCGTTAGCCCTACCCCTCACCCCTCACCCCTCTGGCCCTCCACGAAGGCCCAGACAGCCCAACGTCGGGAACCAGGAAAGATTAGGGGAAAAAAAAAAGGAGAAAAGGGCGTGAGAAAATCAATCCACTGTGTGGCTGTGTCGCAAAAATCTTCCCCAATCTCGCTCGCTCTCCGCCCCCCCTCGCTTCGCTTCGCGCCGCGCTCCAACGATCCACCGCCACCCTCGCGCCAAACCGAGCCATTTCAAAACTCCTCCCCCCGCCCTTCCCGAACCTTCTAGAAGCCCCTCCCCTCCCCTTCCCGCGCACGGGGGATGGGGAGCGGGCGGGAGCGGAAGCGGCGGCGGAGGGGGGAGATGGGGCGGGTGGCGGGGATGGTGATGGTGCTCGCGGCGGCGGGGCAGGCGCGGGGCGGGGGCGCGCCCACGGCGGCGGAGCGCGCGCTCGCGGCGGTGGCGCGGGAGCGGCTGCTGGAGGCGGCGGAGTTGCTGGCGCGGCCCAGGGAGCTGTTCCCGAGGGAGGCGGTGCGGGCGCTCGTGGAGGACCTCGGCCTCGCCCGCGGCAGGGACCCCTCCGCCATGGGCTACCGCCCGCGCAGGGCCTCCATCGCCGAGAGGATCCTCCTCACCAAGCGCAAGGTTTGCCCACATAAGCCTCTTTCACACTCCAGCTCTTCTTCTCGTTCACTCTGTGAGTATATGTTTCGATTGGATGTGCGTACGTACAAGAGGGGTATATGGAATAATCTCGAAGAGATCCCTGTGTTTGGTTTGGTGAATTGAAATAAATGGTTCAGGATGGTGGAGTACTAAGAGTAAGTTTAATAGTATAGCCAACTATTAGCTCCAAATCATCTATAGTCAATTCATACAATACTTAACTACAAATATATACTCCCTCCATCCCATAATATAAGGCGTGCACGCATTTCAAGATTCAACCTTTAAAACATTTGACCAACACTTAGTATAATATGAAATAAATTTTATTTGTTAAAAATTATATCATTAGATTGAGATTTAAATTTACTTTCAAATGGTTATAATTTTGTTGCTACAAACTTTATAATATATGAGAAATTATAAGATAAAGATTAGTTCTGGAGACTCTGCCAACTTTGGCCGCGCCTTATATTATAGGATAGAGGGAGTACTACATCATTAATAATTGGTCCCACTTGTCATACACACATAGCGTCTTGACGTCCGTGCTGCGGCTAGGTACAAATCTGTAGCTCGTTTCTCTTCTCTCTCATCTTTTGTATCCTCCACATGTGCTTATAGTTGACTTATAGTCCTTTATTGTACCTACTCTAAGTGTACAACTTCTAAGAATTATGCTGCCAGAGGATATGCTTTTCCGTTCAACGAAATTCATTGAATGGCACCATCACTGGAAGGCATCTCACTGGACCTCTCACATGTAGTAACATGTGTGTTGGTCAGTAATAGAACCAACAATTAATTCCACCAAACAACAACGGGAATATCAGAATAATAAGTAAAACGCCAAAATAAAATAAAAATTATCAAACTTAATCTTGTAACGTCGGATATCATTCCATGCAACTAACGAAACAAATCCCTGCCATCTCATCCCATTCAACTTCATCTCTCCAACCAAACAAGCCCATGTGATGTGCTGACACTAGAAAGTGTTCATCCAGAAAATTTTATTACATATAATGTTACGTAGAGCTTTCACCACGCTCTCATGTAGGTCCTTGTCGTCACAACTTACCTGAAATTATGTATAACCATAACTTATGTTACACAATTCCCCCTCAGGTTTTATAAGTTATGGTTTTTGAATCCATAAGGTTATTTCTGCTGCATTATTTTGTTTCAAGAGGAAATGTTTGGAATTTGTCATAAGGAGGTGGTATCAATGTATATCTTACTAAAAGAGCAAAAGTTCCTCCTGCAACCATAATTTGGCATGATCGGCTTCAGGACACTTGTCCGGAAATTCTACATGACCAGTAAAATCTGAGAACAGTTATGGATCCATGAACTTCACTGGAACACGCTATGGTTTCTTGACGATTTTGAGAGGAGATGAACTATACCCAAAATATCCATAGTCTCTGTTTTATACTCCCTCTGGTCATTAATATATGACACTTTTAACACTAAAATACTAATTTTAGTTTTAAAAATGTCATGTATTAATGAACGGAGGGAATGCCATATCTAGGCATGCCCCATGTGCCTCATATATTAATGTTTCATTCCAAATGTTCTTGGGCTCAAGTAAAAGCTGCCATTTGAAACCCCTCTTGTTGATCTCTAATATTTCAAAATGGTAATAAATACATGTTGTGCAGCAAATTTTCTGTAACATATTTGGTTTTATTAATGCAGATTTTCTAAAGGGAAAATGTATGCATCTCTAAAGTTTGTGCTTTTCTTCCCCTTTTTTATTTTGTCATAGATGGAAGAAATCAAGGAGGCTCCAGTGTATCCAACAACTAATGTGTCTCAAACAACAGCCACGAGAGCAACAACTGTCTTCCAACATGGAGCTTCTAAGCCAACTACTGGGTTGCCCATGAATATTTCAGCTGTTGCCTCATTCCCTGTCACAACCCCACCTACTATACCATCCCCAAATATCTTGAAGCAGACACAGTTAAATGAATCACCATCAGGAGTGAAAGCAGCTGGTACCTCTTCAATTGTTTCAGTACCATCTGTTGGTCCTACAAATATTAAAGTGGAAAAGGGTGTTAATAGTCCTACTTGCACACAAAATGGAGGTATTATAAACATATTCTTTCATGACTGGTTTTCTTACAGTATCAATGTTATAATTGTTATTCCTATTCATTATCTATGAGTATTAGGTTTCTTGCTTGAATTAGGACATAGTGCTTAATGTTTTATCTCGTGAATTTTGTGTAAATTTTATAAATACTAGCACAGCACATGTGCGTTCTGACAGATGATAAATAATTGTGCCATATGATCTAACTAAAAAATGAAACAAAATAATCTACATGGTATCAATTAGTTACCGACATATTTGTGTGAACAAAGTAATTTTTTTAGAAAGGATCATGCAAACTGCACAAACGGGTCATAGAGCACACCATCACTCCCAACTCCGCTTTTTGAAAGAGTGAAGATTATCCCCCTCATACTCATATTGTTAATATCATGCACAAAACTACAGATTTAAGTTGAGTAAATAGCTTATAGGAATATGGTCTGGTATTTCTCAGAATAGTTACTCCCAGTAGTTTATACATTTTTAATGTACATCAATTGACTTCTTTATTTTAAGTGTTTGCCTAGTCAGCTGACTAGCCTAACTAGTCACTAGTCAGCGGCAAACCGACCTGGCTCCTGAACATAGGGTAATCGGTGGGTTGGTCGGCCTAATTGGTCAGTTCTTAGTCTGTGACTAGTCTTTTGTATTTCTTTGGCAGCCGTTTTGTACTAAACCCTGACCTAATGGGCTTAATTGAGTCCTTTTGGACTCTTTTCCTTCTTAATATAATGATGCGCAGCCTGCGTGTTTGAGAAAAAAATTAGGCAGGCCAACTAAAAGATAGAAAACTGGCATGGGCTGAAATTTTTGGGCCCAAAGGCACTGGCTGGGGGTGGAGATAACTAGGGTTAGACTTGACTCCATAAATCCCCCTGGCTCCTCTGGCTCTCTCACTTCCTCTTTCTGATCCCACCCGCCGACTTGCCCCTTCCCATCTCCCTCCATGCTGGCCCCGCGTGCCGGCGCCCCTGTTTGTCCTCCGGGCGTGCAACCGACAACCCTGCTGGGTTTCCTTGCACCAGCCCCATGCTGCCCCTTCTGGTATTCCCCTCACCCAGACCCATGCCCCGACGTGCTCCCCTGCCACCAGTTGCAGTGTGTGCGGTTTGAATTTTTAAAATCGAAATGTCAAATCTCAGTTTCATTCTTTCAATGGTCTCCAAATATACTATGAAACATGTCAAAAGTAACTAGCTGCTTGTGTAGAAAATTTACTGTTGGCTATATTGGAATCATCGACTAGTCAGCCTAGTCTCCAGTAGGCGAGGCACCAAAAAGCGACTAGGTGAACACTATTACTTGTGTCTTAGGTGTTCTGCAATAGTCATTTACATTTTCAATGTATAATTTGTATGGTGTACATTGCATTTGAAAAGGAAGTAAAACCATTTGGAGCTTAATAGCAGTTCTATTTTTCCTCATGTTCCTCCCAAAGGTTTATGTCCCACTTTAATCAGCTATTCAGAAGTTTATTTTATGCTTTAAATAAAATTACTGAAATTTGACATCTTGACAACAACATGATTGCCAGTCTGGGAATGTTATTCATCCTTTTAGTTATGTACTTCTCTGAAGTCCTCTGTGATGATTGTGAATTGTTGCTGGTCCTCTCTTTATAGAATGATCCCAGTCCAACTCTTAGAAAAAGCCACAAACACTTCCACAAATCCTCATGTGCTCCAGGGGAGAAATGTGGAATGGACAAATAAAGTAACTTCTTTATTGTGGAATACTTACACCATGCCATTTTGATGATTTTAGTTTCATATTGGTCATCTTTGATCCCCTGACTGATTTGCCTAAGTCACCTGTCACTGCAGCAACTATAGGTCAAGCAAATAAATCAGCTCATCTTACAGCAACTATGTCTAATCCAAATATAGTACCTTCTTCCAGTCATGAAGGGACGCCTCAGCATGAAAAGGCACCTGTAATTCGACCCATCACCGTAAAAAATGGTATGACACATCAATCTCGACCTGGAGTATCATTTATTCAGCGACAATCCACCTTTCCCAATCATAGTGCAATTGCAAAAACGGTTCAACAAGTTCTGCATCAACCTGTCAATCATCCTAACTGGATCCCACCATCAACTGAGTATATGCGTAGTGGGCTAGGTTGTCAAGTATGTAAAGTTTTTATCATCGACATACATAGTATGATTATTTGTGATGCTTGTGAGAGGGGCATACACTTAAAATGCCTTCAGCATGACGGGGTCAATGTTCTACCACCTAAAGCTGAGTGGTATTGTCCAACATGTGTAGCTCGTAGCAAGGGAAAACCCCTGCCTCCGAAATATGGCAAGGTTACAAGAACTGTTGTTGCACCAAAGGTTAATCTTATTAGTGGAGTTCCTTCGCAGGGAGTTTCTGAAAATCGAACTACAAAGGATAATAATCAAGAACTTGCAGCAGATGGAACAGTTATCGATAAAAACTCCAGTGAAGCTAACAGGATTGTACATAATAGTGATAAGTTGGCTTTGGAGAGTTCAAAAGAACAATCACAATCAGGCTCTGCTTCTGCAGCTGTTGATAAGGGAAGAGGAAAACCTCAAGGTGTGGGAACAATGGAAAATAATGCCATTTCAGAACGTGGCAATGTTCATGAGTTGACATCGAATGGGGATTTATCTACAAAGAATGAAATTGTTATAGGCGATGCTAAGGATAAAACTATTGTTTGCAGCACAGATCACAGTATTGTGGGTTGGGTTGGTGATCCTCTCAGAGTAGTCGAGAACAAGACTTACTATTACTCTTGTAACATTGATGGTATAGCATACAATCTTGATGATCATATTTTGGTTGCCTCCAAAGATAAGGAGTCTGCTCCATCCAAGCTGCAGGTATCTTTCCTCTTAATATACCCTACATACTCTTGTATGATATGGGGCGCAAACCCCTCTGCGTACTGGGGTGTTTGAGTAACCGCCCCCTATGCACCTGTCAGATCATCTTGTGGTAGACTTTGTAAGTGTATTATCTCTAAAATAGTCAAGTTATTGTTACCTTTTGCAGTCACTGTGGGAAGAGCATGATTCTAGGTCTAAGATGGCTTTGGTTAGTCCATATTTCTTTGCTTCAGATATTCCAGAATTGATCAGTAAACCATGCACTGCAGAAGAGAATGAGGTGAGCCAACTAACCATTGTGAAGAATATATAATCTGTTTAGGAGGATTGCTTTTGGCTAGGGGAAGTATGTAATTTGCATTATCAATAGTTCTTTTAAATAGCATGAAAAATCTATGTAATTCACATTTGGCTTTTAAATAGCTGATTGTTAAATAGTAGATTTTTAATCTGCAGTGCTGGAAATCTCGTGTATCGATAAATTAGATTAGACATTTTTTATGCTTCTCTTGTGTGGCAATATATTGCCAAATTTTCACGGTGAGGAACTGATTGTTCTTGTTGTGATAAATCATAAATGAGAATAACTTACTACATTTCTTTGATGGTGTTATGTTCTTCCAGGTATTTGCTTCCTGTAATCAAAGAACTGTAACAGTTTCCGCGATTTGTGGCCAATGTGAGGTTCTTCATGTTGACAAGTTTAGAGAAGAAACTAAGGGAAGTCAGGTTGTCAGTAGTAGGCTACATCCAATTTTCCTCTGCAGGTTTGTCTTTTTGATGCTTTGTCTTAAATTAGTGGGTGAATGATGAGTTAAAATTTGAAATCAAATCCTTTAAAAAAGTTAATGTTAACTAATATACATTTGTTGGAACCTGGCTGTGCAACCAACCCATTGGGCAGCCACAGCCCTGCCTTACTTGGAGAAAATAGTAGACTTGGCTTGCAGGAGTCACACTATTAAAATAGAAATTGTGTATCATGATCTTTTTTATGTAACAAACATTTGAAACTTGTATTATCTAATACATCATCCTACTTGGCCTTAATTCATGTCAATGCATATATTGAATACAGTACCGAACTACCAAACATAAAGGCCACTTCCTCCAGGGTCATTCAATTGTCAAAATATTTTTTTCTCAAAATGTGACAAAGGGCAAAAGATATTTGTAATACACTTCCTCCAGGGTCATTCAATTGTCAAAATATTTTTTTCTCAAAATGTGACAAAGGGCAAAAGAGATTTGTAATAGTTGTCCAAATTTTTCCCTTCATACAACCTAGTCATATAAGACTATTGTAAGGTTAGAAGGCGAGTTAGTAACACGCAGGAGTGTTACTAGCATATCTTTTTTTAAATGAATTAGTAACACAAATTATAGTAAGAAATAGTTGCAGCTAACAAATTATTTGGGATCCAAGTCAAGGATTGATCGGAGCACATAGTGATCTTGTCTACTCTGCTTGATTAGGATTCATTCTGCCAGCTAAGATTGTTTGGATTGTGATCCAAATGGTAAAATCTACCGTCTGAATCAAAATCTTGACTCGTAGGTTCCAGGAAAACTAGGTTTGTAAGATCATAGTGTAATGTACGCGTTCGACCATTCCACATGTACGTTCTGCTGCTTTCCAGTACATGGGCCTGTGATGTGGTCAGGTGTAGGGCTGTCAACGAGCCGAGCTCGAGCGAGCTTCCATGTGTAGGCTCGAGCTCGCTATAGACTCGAGTCGAGCTCGAGCCGAGCCTAGGTTTGTCACGAGCTTGAAGTTGAGCTCGTGCTCGGCTCGTTCGAGCTTCGAGCTTCTCTCAAGCCTGCTTCGTGCGGTAGAATACTGGAACAATTCATCCCATTCAAAGAAAAAGCTAACACTGTGATGCATGATTAGATGGCTAAAAATAATATACTAGTGCTCCTATGTATACTAGTGCAACTGTGCAAGCCGCACACTAGTACTCCTACTAGTACACACTAGTACTCCTACTCTCTTGTTGGGAAATGGGACAACAAATGCATAGTGCTCCCTCCTGCCCTGCCACTGCTAGTACATGTGCAGTTGTGCTACTCCAGTACTACTCCTACTAGAGAATTTGAAGAGTAAGAGAGAGAGAGGGGGAGGAAATGCCTAGGAGAAAGAACATGAGCCAGACGTTGAGGCTCGCCGAGTTATTCGAGCTCGGCTCGGTAGGCTCGCGAGCTTAAAGTCAAGCTCGAGCTCGATTTGATTCTTAGACGAGCCGAGCTCGAATCAAGCTCATAACGAATCAAGCTCGAGTAGCTCACGAGTCTCGAGCATTTTTGACAGCCCTAGTCAGGTGCAACTTATGTATACTACTGCGCACAAAATTTTTGTACCCCTTTCCACATAGCTTGCGCTCAAGCAGCAGTAAGCTGCATGGTTGAAATCTTTGTGCATACAAGAGTATCTGTTGGCAACTTGTCATAATATCTTTTAGTAGTTGAATATATTTGTGGTTGAATATTTCCTCATATTTTAGTAGTGAGAAGGCAACTTCCAACTTTGCAAACTTTGATTAATGTCTGTTGGAATCCATTTTCAGAACCCAGTGGTTTCTGTTCAGAGTAATTGCTTATAATTTTTGTTCATTCCGACTGGTTCAGTTTATTTGTTGTGCTCAACAAACTTTACATAATCTGCTCTCTGCAATTTATTTGACAGGTGGAAGTATGATGAATCAACAAGCAGTTTCAGTAGTGTCAATAATTAGATGAGATTCTGTCATTCTTTTGAATCACAACTGTACATTTGAGATGCTAGTATCAGCTGTTTTGCCTAGATGTTTAAACGAAGTGGGAAGAAAGCTACACCCCTTGGAAAAATTTTATGCAAGTTGGAGAGCAGCGAGTCCATGTTCCTTCAGGCGTTCATTACCTGTGCAAATCTTCGCTGCTTTAATTAGGTTCACCCTTCTTAACAGAGTAGTGGTGAGGCTCGTTACAGTCAAAATCTATGCGTGAAACTTTATACACGTGTTTGATGCAAACATCCAATCCAAACGTTCCTCTGTAAAACTTCTCTCAGCGGTTTACTTGCCGTTCTTTCTTTCCGTCTTTCTTTCTTTACTTGACATTCTTTCTTTCACCCTTTTCCGTAGTTCGCATTGTATAGGTGGCATAATGGTAGTCATGTATTTATATATTCCTAATATTGCAGTATAAAATCTACCTCCACTCCTACCTGAAGTTGACAAATAGTTTGAGTTGTTAATAATGTTCCTTCTATATTAGACAAAGGAAATATAAACTGGCATGTTCGGCTAATTCCTATGCATGGATTCAGCGTGATTAGAAGGAATTGATTTCACACCTTAATAGTTGTGGAATTGATTCCCCTCGATTCTATCCAATACCCTCATGAAAAATTAACCGACAAGTCCTAATCGAGGAGGCTGCATTGTGTGATCCGTCCTGCTAGTATGAAGAAAGCATGAAGGTTGTTGTTTGATGAAATAGTTATGGGAATAATGAACCTTTTTTCAGTTTTATGGAGGTGAATTATGTGCCAGGTTAAATTTACCGTGATGTCTTCTAGAAATGCAATAGCCGAGCTAAAAAAATTTGATGTATGGGGTTAATTATTGAAATTATCGCCTTAATGTGTGGACCTGAGTTTTAATCATTAAAGAATCCGAACTGTTTGGCTCCATTCTTCGCCCAAGAACCATAACTAAATGAACCGTCTCAATAAATTTTCTATCAAGTTTCGGTGACAACCCAGATGCATCTTCAAATTGTGGTATACTATACCAAATTCGTCCGTTCTTTTCCATCATCAACTCATCATCTGGTTGTCTCCAACATACGTACACTCGTTCAACACCGTGTGAAAACATTGTCTTGCCAATCTCATACGACACTAGACTACATAAATAAAGGATCTGACCTACTCAGGTCGATGAGATCCAGGCAGCTCACTGGAAGATTTGCTTCTTTACCCATGTGCAATGATTTTGCCGCTGGGCTGTTATTTCAGTACCTTTCACCTTTTTCAGGCCCTGTAATTCAGTAAAAAATCATTCAAGCAAAATGTACGAGAAATCCACGGTACATCCTTTTGCTGCACTCGCAGTAACCTCACGTTTTGGCACCAGCACTAATCTGCAGTGAATGGCATGCTGTTTTTTTCAGAGTTGATTTAGCAAACACTGCCTGTGATGGTGATGTTCCTTCTTTCTTGTTCTGAACAGGGAAAACGTTGGCATCCGTTTCTGAGTTTCTGACCGTGCCAAGCGCTCTTTCACATGGATTTGCCGGCTCGTTGAGTGCTCTCTCTGCGACTGCCAGCCATATAGTTAGAAGTGGTGGTCCATGGCAGTTGCAGGTTTTGTTGGTTGGTCCACTGAAACTAGTACAGTTAGATAGGGGTGGCAATTTCCCTGTTGGAGGCAAGGACCCGCCGGGTACCGCTCCTATAGGGACGGGGGCGGGGTGAAATTCCAACCCGCGGGGCTGCGGGAACGGGCCCCCGAAACTATGTGGGGGCAAGGCTAGGGTCTCACCCGCGGGTGACCCATAGGGCCCAGAATATAATGATGTATGAAAATAGTAATAAGTTCATCTGAGGCCTCTTAACTTGTCAACAAATCTTATTTTTGTTCTTCAACCGAAAAACCAGATACAACGGATTCCTCAACTGTTAAAACCGATGCAAAATAAGTCCAAGACGGTTTGGACGGCGGTTTCAGTTGACGTGGCGTCTACGTAGCTAATTTGACTTGGTCTTCATTTGACGTGGCATTGATATGGCGCTTATGTGGTAATTTGATTTGGAAAATAATAAAAACTGTGACCCCACATGTCAGTTACATGATAGGGAGAAAGGAGGAAGAAGAGGAGGGGTGAGAAAGGCAGGTGAGGACCACCATTTTTTTTTGGTGTAACTGACATGTGGGGTCATAGTTTTTATTATTTTCCAAATCAATTTGCCATGTAAGAGCCATGTCAATGTCACATCAAATAAAAACCGAGTAAATTAGCCACATAGATACCACGTCAGCTGAAACCGTTGTCCAAACCGCCTTGGAACTTATTTTGCAGAAGTTTTGACAGTTGAGGGACCTGTTGTATCTGCTGTTCCGGTCAAAGGACAAAAATCGGATTCATTGACAAGTTAAGGGACCTCAGATGAACTTACTCCACGAAAATATGGCATACAACCCACTAATCAAATTTAGGCCCATATAGCCCAATATATAGATACATACATATCAACAGCAAAGAGAAGCCAACCCTAAAAGGAATAAGTTCACTTTGACTCCCTTAACTAGTGACCGAATATAATTCATATCCTGAACCACAATATCGGATATTTCGACCCCCAGCTATTAAAACTGATGCAATTTGACTCCATCGACAGTTTTGGAGGGCGGTTTCATTGAGATGGTGTCGACGTGGCGGCGTTGACTTAGTCTTCGTTCCACGTGTAGTTGACGTAGCACTTATATGTATTTGAATTAAAAAATATATGTGTGTGAGATCCATTTGTCACTTACACACCCTCTTTCTCTTCACAGGAGCGGGGGCCGGATCAGCTCGGTGGATGGGATGTTATCTTAGAGGTATCGACTGATACCCTGTTCTAATGGGATGATATCTCAGAGGTATCATATCAGGCAACACCTTTGATGTATAATTCCGGTCGAACGGGCTACTACTCCCTCCATTCCAAAATATAAGGCACAACTACTTTTTAAAGTTGTTTCATAATATAAGGCATACATGCATGCATGTAGTTAATTAGCACATTCTCTCCCCTAAATTATTACTCCCTCCGTTTGTAAATATTTGACGCCGTTGACTTTTTAAAATTTGTTTGACCGTTCGTCTTATTTAAAAAATTTAAGTAATTATTAATTATTTTCCTATCATTTGATTTATTGTTAAATATAATTATATGTATACATATAGTTTTATATATTTTACAAAAGTTTTTAAATAAGACGAACGGTCAAATATGTGCTAAAAAGTCAACGGTGTCAAATATTTAGAAACGGATGGAGTATTATTTTAAATCCTATACTTATAAGATCTTTAATTATATTGGTTGCATGTATTATATTAGTTGAGATGATTCATGACAATAATATGATATCCATTTTGGAATGGAGAGAGTATTACGAGGCATTTCCTTTTAATTATGCTCAAGTCATCTTCTCTCAAACTGTTTTTATCGAAGGAATCCTTGGCGGAAAAGACAACCGAAACATGTTCTCTCCTCTTCCCCGTCTCCGCCTCTATTCCGAACTAGTCCTGCTCCTGCGGATTTCCCAACCACCACCACCGCCTCCGCTCTATCAACCCTCGCTCCGATCCGCGCCCTCCCTGTCTCCTGTGGTGGATCCGCGATGGAGCAGCAGCCGCTGCTCGAGGTTTGCCCCCGTCTCCCCCCCCCCCCCCCCCCCCCCTTTTCCTTTTGCCGCGTGCTTTGGCGGCATCGCCTTGTAGGTAGGGGGTTTCGTGCTGTTCTAGTGCTCTTGCGTCGAATTGGGTCCATGATTGCGCGCATTATTGCGTCTGATTTGCAGCCGTCGGCTCGGTCCCATCTTTTTGGTCTCCGTTGCCAACACGCGAGGGAATTTCTAGCCTAGGATAACTAATTAATAATGGGTCGGGGCATCGCCCTCTACTTGTTATTGTAGAGGTGGTTCTTTTTGTTTTTTGGGTAATCGGCGCATCAAGTTGGATATGAGCTTGGGGTTTATCCTTTATGAGCTTAGGTTGTCAATAATCACTCATTCAATTGGGTTATTTTTGTTAAAGGAGACGTCTGATACCTGATATCTGGATTATTTGTAGTATGCCAAATGCTCTGGGAAGTAACTGATATCCGATGAGCAACCCTGCTGTAGCCTTATAACTGATACACTTTGGTCTGGATAGTGATTTGGCTTTTAGCCTTGTAACTTTGTTGGTCGGCCTGAAGATAGCACCAGACAACGAGTCTATGACCATGATCTTAAGTTGTAATGCAATTCAGAAACACGGATATTATCTGTGGTAAAACTGTCACGATATTTTACAACAATGTGCTCCGAAAATCACTGATGTACCCTTTTTTTTGTTGGTAAATCTTCTGAAACAGGTTATGGCAACTTAAAATAAATTTAATTTGCGTCCAGAAAGAACCCAGAGATAGGCAGTTAGCACAGCATAATCTGTAAATTGTGTTGACACTGGACATCATTTATAATACATGATTGCAGTTTTTTTTATTTAGATATAAGTGCTAAAAGCTGTGCTATCTGCGCTACAGTCTCAGGGGAGAAAATCTGTTATAAAAAAATTTATGCTGTTATAAAAAATCTGTGCTATGCAGATTTTCTCCCCTGAGACTGTAGCGCATAAAATTCTGTGCTCTTGGCTCAGTAGCAAGAATGATTCTTTAGGTTTCTTGACTGAAATGATAAACAAGTCAAGGTTATGTGTTACAGTTTGCAGTTGTTTTAAGTTGGACTAATATTCTCTACAGTAATGCACTAATTGCAATTGTCCTTCCATTTAGGTAGAGCAATGTGTAACATCTATACCGGAAGATCATGAGGCCACTTGTTGGGGATGTGGACTCCGTCTCATTTTTGCAAGTTATGCACCTGTTTTTAAGTGTGGCTGGTGTGGAGCAATCACACAAAGTAACCAAATTTCAAGAAAACCTGACAGTGTATGCTTTTCTCATTGGAGGAATTTCCGGGACAGGTTCTTTGTGACTGTGCTTATCCTCTTCATGCTCTTCGTCATATGTAGGTTCCGAGTCTATTGTCATTAGCTTTAGATAAAACTTTCCATCTTGACCTCTCCATGTTTATTTGTTTATTCATGCAATTTGTGCTGCTGTTCCATATGACTAAACTTGTCTCACAGGTGGTGGTGTCTGGGCGATATATCCAGTTGTTTTCTCGATCAGCACATTTTGTGGCATCTTTCATTGCATATTAACAGGTCTACTAGCTGTATTTACCATCACAAGTTATTGCTTGGCCTCTTTTAAATCTGCTGGTGCACCGGCAGACATGCGGTGGGGCAGCTATCCCATGGTTGGGAAAAATGATCTGGAAAACTATACCTTCTGTACATACTGTAGTAAACCAAAGCCCCCAAGGGCACATCACTGCCGATCTTGTAAAATGTGTGTGTTAGACATGGATCATCATTGCCCATTTGTAAGTTTGACAACTCTAAAACTAACTTCCGATACCATTATTCTTCTCTACTTAATTGACTTGACTTGGTTTGTTTCCTTTTTCTGTGTCCACCTACAGATTGGGAACTGTGTGGGAGCTTCAAATCACCATGCTTTTGTAATTTTCCTTATTTCTGTGGTCATCAGTTGTAGTTATGCTGCTGGTATGACCATTTATTCAAGTTATCGTATATGGCCTCCACTAGATTTTGAAAATCTAGCATCAACTCGCCGTTCAATGGGTTATATAAAGATGCTAATTGAGATTATTGGTACCTTGGCAAGCTCTGCATTCTTCTTGTCAGCAAGGGGTTTTGTTACAGTATACCTTGCATTTGCTAGTCTATCAGTTAACGCTGGTATAGGTGTGCTGTTGTTCCAGCAACTTAGTTATATATATGAAGGAAATACATACCTTAACCGTTTAAGTTCGCCGAATGTCATGCACGGCGAGAGAGGCCTGCAAAATCTTATTCGATTTTTTGGGTGCCCCTACTCAGTTTCCAGAGTATTATCGGGCTACTCAAACACTGGCAAGTTACAGGACAATTCGAGCTCAAAACTTCTTTAGAGGTACATAATCACAATTCTTCGAGCACTGCTTCATTTCATATGTTGGTTCATGCATTTCATAAGCCATTTTTTATGAACTCCTTCCCCATAGATTATGTAATTGTTGGAGTAAAAAATCTGGTCCTTAATTAAACCTTCCTTGCCTCTTAAATCCTTTAGCTTGGTCATAATGATGCATCTTGCTGGTTTCAACTAATATTTCTGCAAATTTTTCTTTTTATTTTTTTCACTTAAGGAAATGAATAAGCATGCAATCATGCATAATGTGAGTATCTAGGTAATACTAATTTCCCATTGTGATTTTCTTTAAATTAATTTTAGACTACTCACTGCAATGAAAAAAGACTGGAGCCAACTTACAGATTGTAAGATGGTTGTAGATGATGTTATTAGTTCTTCCACCTGCTTGGTTACTGTATGCAATTCATTAATGATGTTTTGCAATCATTGTAATCATGAACTAAGCAGAGGTTTCATTTACATGTTTTCAGTGGTAGAATGTGTATATTATCATTTGAAGAAGCATTTATGGGCCTTCTTACAGATATAATGGTTCTGCTGCTGACGCTAAAACAGTGGATTGACAGTCAATAGCCCATTAGTTTGCTTAACTGAAGCTACTTGTGAACATAACATTACACAAAATAGTCCACACAATCTGGTAGAGGACTTCATTTTGAAGGGAAGTTATACTGTCGGCATTAGTCTTGAGCTGGAACTATTCTCACATTGATTTACAGGATGCAATTTCAGCAGATGCTGAAATACAATGTGGTTCAATATATTTATTGCCTACAGAGCACGGACAATCTTGAGGTGCTGATGGTTGAGGCCATAAATTGCTCTATCCGTAATTGTGAGCATCGTCAGTACTTGTTCTGTGTGAAAGATCCTAGTCTGATGCTTCGGTGTTGCAGGAGAAATCAACGTGAAGATTAAATCTGGCAGTGATTTCAGTGTTGTAAAATGCTTGGACCACATCTGCTTGTTGTTGATCCATTAACACGGTTTATAGGAAAAGGAACCCCACGGCTGTTTTTGTACTATTTACACACTAAACTAGCCTTAAATTGGTAGTAATCTTGTAAACGTGTCATATACTGTTCCATGTGTTCTTTCCAGTTTTGCCAGATTTTATGTAATTCATTCAACTGATCTTTTTGGCCAGGCAACTGTAACGGGACACAGCTCACGTATTTAATATTGCTGCTGCCCTTGTAACCATTTGACCTCATTGTTGTTCCTTACGGAGTACGGCCTTTCATGAAATCATCAAAGTTTGGAATTATGGGAGCTGCCTGCGTCAGTTTGTTGAATGGTTCGTCTGACCATATATGCAAATGGTTACTCTGCCTGGCCATACATGCAACTAACCAAGCTGCATTGATTTCATCATTTCATAGCAACAGTACATTATATTAATACTACTATATACTGATGATTGCGTTGTCTGCCTTCGAATGGAGGCTAGCTGGGTAAACTTGTCTTCAGTTTCAGCTTCGACAGTTCTGAGCCTTTCTTTCTCTTCTCTTTTTCTTTGTGGGGGAAGGAATTTGGAGTATGCAAGATTGCCTTGGAGTAAGAACTTTTTTTTCCTTGTCTGATTAGAAGGACAAGCTTCAGTATTACCTTTTTTTTTTCGCTGGGCCGGCCAAGACAGCCGGCCGATGTAAAGGAAATTTTCCACCACTGCTCTTTAACCCGCACAGGCTATAGATTCTACGAATAAGCCTATGGCCTTGTTTACAGTTTATGAGAAGCACCTGGCAAGGTTTACCAAACCGCCTTGTTTACCGTCACCATATGGTTTAGCGGTTAGTGCAGTAACCGCACGATTACCACAAAAATCGTGCGGTTATGGGTTACCATGAGATATATTGTGGTTTTAAAAATTGAAAAGGATACCGCACATGATAACCGCACGGTTTTGTTAACCTTGGTACTTCGTGAGAATCTAGAGATA
Source organism: Oryza sativa Japonica Group (assembly GCF_034140825.1). NCBI lineage: Eukaryota > Viridiplantae > Streptophyta > Magnoliopsida > Poales > Poaceae > Oryza > Oryza sativa. Next base: position 11,901,395 of record NC_089040.1, on the reverse strand, counting down.
GTGGGTTTTATAGTTCATAATTTCTATTGTATAGTTCAGGTTGGAAAACATTGTTATCAAAATATTAGTTATTTTAGATCTCATTGTAAAGATTTTATTATAACGAATACGATGATGATGTAATCAGATTGTATATCGGATAAACATTTAAGGAAAAAAATCATTTAAAGAGCATTGTTCTTTACTTGCAACATGCTATCATCAGACTATCACTACTACCCCAGAGGAAAAGGAGAGCCAGCACGCAGGCCATGCTTTGGAGCATGGGCACCCAAGCTTTTGGCCTCAGTAGTTTCTTCAAAGCATTTTTCGTCCAAAGGAGTTTCCTATTTCTGTTTCCCTTTTAGGCCCTGTTTAGTTTCTAAAAACATCACATCGAATTTTTGAACACATGTATGGAGTATTAAATATAGATAAATTAAAAAAAACTAATTGCACAGTTAGGGGGAAATTGCGAGACGAATCTTTTGAGTCTAATTAGTCCATGATTAGCCACAAGTGCTACAGTAACCCACATGTGCTAATGACGGATTAATTAGGCTCAGAAGATTCGTCTCGCGGTTTCCAGGCGAGTTATGAAATTGGTTTTTTCATTCGTGTCCGAAAACCCCTTCTGACATGAGATCAAACGTCCGACGTGACACCAAAAATTTTCCTTTTCACGAGCTAAACAGGTCCTAAGAAAAACCAAAATGTGTTCGGAACTTTCCCACGCGCAAAAAGGTAGCATGTCAGAAGCTGGCAACCGACCTTGGAACATGTCAAGTTCATAACTACTCCCTCCGTTCCCTCCGTCCCATAATATAAGTGATTTTGAGTTTTTACTCGTATTATTTAACCACTCGTTTTATTCAAAAAAATTTAGAATTATTATTATTATTTTGTGATTTACTTTATTATCCAAAGTATTTTAAGCACAACTTTTCGTTTTTTATATTTGCACAGATTTTTTGAATAAGACGTGTGGTCAAACAGTACAAGTAAAAACTCAAAATCCCTTGTATTATAGGACGGAGGGAGCAGTAGGATTGATTTTTTTAAAAAAAACGGATGAATTTTTTTTGAAAACGGATGGAGTAGCTTGGATGTGTGACCAGTGACCACTTGTTGCTTTTGAGCCCGACTGTGTGCTACTGTTGGTACCTGGTAGCGCTGACCCTGGCAGAGCAAGCAGCACATGGCCTTGCTGGCTCACCGCTGCCATCATGGTATTGCTGGCATCTACAATCGCATAATACACTATTGACATTATACCGGAGATCACCTTGATGTGCAATGAACCAAAGCATTTAAGCAAAGTAGCAATAATAACAAATGAGACCTTAAACCAAAGCAGTCAATATACAAGAAGTACCAGATCACCTCTCAAGATTTATTCAAACAAATGTAATGTACAGTATATCCTTTTCTTGCAAAACTCTGTGACAAATAATTCAACTTCACACAAGAAGCCGTTCAATGGTTGTAGGTACAGGAGAAAAGGTGCCCCTCGAGATCTCCTAGATTTGTGTAGCCAACCCAGTATCTTTGCTATCTTTGTTTGTATGCAACCAGGCAACATCTCCATGTCGTAGTAATTACCAGTGTAGCATATGTACAGAAGATGTTTTCTGCGAAGACCATAAGAAAGCCTGAGAGAACTAATGAGTTTCGGCGGAAGGGTTCGTCAGAAGATCCAGCGCGCGCTTCAGGTGATCAACAGCGACCGACACGTCGTCAAATGCGAGGGCACCAACTGCAAATCTTGCTGCCTTGTGAGCCTCGGCAATCTTTTCAACTTCTGGCTGGTAACTGCTATCATACTTGTATTGGCTAGCCGGTGGTGCGATAGCAGGGGGAGTAACTTGATGCGTAGTAGTATCAGCACTCGGGTGGTATTGTGTTGGTGCAGGATGGTTCGATCCAGAAGGAGAGTATGATACAGCGCTTGTACCATCACTAGCAGGATAGAACGAAGACTGATGAGTTGGGACAGAAGGTACCGAGCTGTCCTGAAAGCTTGGATAGGACTGAAAATTAGAGTAGTTATACGGAGCAGCTGGGGTTTCTGTAGAGTAGTAGTTTTGAGATGTGTGCTGCGGTTCAATTGTGTAGGGTGGCTGGTGGTATGTGTGAGGATAAGTAGGGATATCTGGTTTATCATTGCTCTGGGGATTGTAGCTATCACTGGAAGGGTAGTCTGTTCTTGTGTACGGTGGTGAGGAATAATTGGATGGTGGTTTGTGGACCTCATTGGTAGGGTAGTCTGTGCTTGTATATGGGGCGGATGAATAACCGTGGGGTGGTTTGTGAACATCAGAAGAAGGGTAATCTGTTCCTTGATATGACGGAGAGGAATAAGATGACTGTGCAGGAGATGAAAACTGGGATTGTGGGGGCGTCTGGGATTGTGGGGGTGGTGGTGAATAAGGTGACTGGGCAGAGACATGGTCATTGAACTTCTCTGTACTGTGCCGGAGTGCATTATTTCCTGGTTGGACCGCAGAGAAGCTATCCCTCCTGCTAAAATCCTGCGTAAATACATATAACCAAGAGAAATAAAGCCACTTGCTAAAAAACTATCCAAGCATAAAAATTAAATGCAGTAATCTACAAAAGCAAAATAACCTGATCTACATGCTGAGATGATGCTTCGTTCCCATGCTGCCCACTGCCAAAGGATTGGCTGCGCCCCATATCCTGATAAATAGACCAAACAATATTGATTGAGAACAGGAATGTACCAAATCTGTAGTCTGTCGATCAAAAAAGACATTTTTTTCCTAACTTCTAAACATGTGACTTAATTCAGGAAAACTGAAGCACTAGAAAAAGGTCCAAAGGAATCCTCATCGCATGTAATTAAAATTGTAAGTTCCATGTAATTATGCAGTAACTTTGGAACTGGAACAATCCAGGATTGCGGTAAGGTTCAGACATTCAGGAGGATGGCAATATAGATTTCAGAAAGTAAAGTAGAAAATAACAAGCCTTAGCCCTTAGCTAATTAGCATGCATCCCAAACCCTGTGTTGTGTTAAGACACTCGTACCAGCATGTATTTGGATGGATAATTAACATTTAACGGAAAGAAGGCTTAATAGCTTTTACTATTTAGTAAGATTCCTATTGAAACTATTTCATGGGAGAAACTGCACTGAAGTAAATAAATAAATTGGGATACCAATCAAACTAATTAACTATTAAAATATACAATAATACAAATCATAGTTCATCTTTTAGACTTTTTTTCCTCTGCCTGCTTTCAAAAAGAAAAAATGAGACTGGTACCATGGAAAGTAGAATGGAAGCAAACTGGTCTTGTATGATAGAAACATGATGAGAATTGTACGATGTGTCATAAAATGGAGTTATTGTTAATGACTTAAGAGAGTTATTAAAAGGGTTTTTATTATATGTTTTTACCTGTTTTCAAACATGAAAAATGGTGCAGGTAACACAGAGAGTAGAACAGAAGCAAACATGGCTTGTATGATAGAAATTTGATAATATTTACATTGCCTAAATAAATATTGTGTGCAATATGTAACATGAAATTATTGCTAAGGAATCAGACCGTTAGATGGGAATTTGTGGTGGTGCTGTCAGGTGCTTCATCTTTGTCCCCACCAGGAGGACCAGCTTCAGGCCTCCGTCCTTCTTTGAGAGCTTTTCTTATTTCAGCAGCCTTCCAGATGGCATATTTCTGTTTCTGCTCAACCTGTTAAAGACCACAGGAATAAGGAAGGTAAAATATGGATACACAATTGCTGCCGTATATTTGAGCATAGGTCAAAAGGAAAAGATTATATAGTAATAGATAATAAGTATAAACACTAGCATATAGCCAAGAGTTAAAATCAATCATGTTATAACAAATGCGAACAATAACTTAGTAGACTTACATCAGTCTGAAGCTCACCAAATTGGTTGAGGATCTCAAAGAAGATGCTGGCAGCATAGAAGGTTTTTGCAGTGTTTCTGCAAAATGAGCAGTTTTAATATGCATTAGTGAGACTACATTAATAGATTATGCCAGCATGGTTGAAGAGTGAGAATTTTTTAGAGTATAGTACATGTCCGCTCGTCCAGCACGATCCTGTTTGTCTGCTTTAGCAAAGACATTCAATGCAAACCCCTCTACATGAAGATGGTCATCAGACCCCAAAGTCAATGACTTCTTATCCTGGAGGATGTGAAAACTTAATCAGGACTAAAAATCTGAAGAAATATTTTGTTCCCACATTGCATAAAGCAACAGATGTAACAGCCAAAAAGATGCATGCCATTCAGAGGATAAAGATAAGGCAATTAATATATTAAAGATAGGTGATTAAGTTCATTTTAACAAACGTATAAACAATGGCATCCTGCACACAACTAAGTAATCAAATGACAAACATGCAATATGCAACACTATTGGAAAATATAAGCAAAGCATCTCAAGTCGTATAACGATATAATGTGCAATACAGCTTGTTCTGTTTAGCACATGTTAAGACATTTTGGTATTTAAATTTCATTTCTGTTATTTTAATGCACATTTTAGTGTCACATACATAACATTAATTGCGCACCATACCATGTGTACACATGTTATTTTACTGTATAGTTCAATCATGTTCAAGGCTATAGCCTTCAACTTGCTTGCCAATTACTGTTAAACTATTACAGAACACTGATCAGTGTCACAGGAGTATAAATCCCTCTGTCATGATTATGGAAGTGTTTGGAATGCGCCCAAAAGAATCTAAGCACTGAGGTGGGAAAAAGGCACAAACTATCACACAGTTATCAACAGTTAAGCTAACGTTGGTTCAATACAGTTTGATGCCACCTCAAGGTCAGCACAAAAAAGCCATGTTTCTTCTGCCAATCAAAATCACTGCTTTCCCGAGCTTCTAACAGCAGTCTGAACACAACTCACAGATAAGATCATCTGTGCAATCCCCAGCCATCACCTTGAGGACTGCTGGGATTCAGATGTGAACATTGGATTTCAATTTTTCATTCACTCTTCCTTTGCACTCACGCGCATATGCTAACAATGGGCACAATTACTCCTATCAAGAGATAGCCCAGTTGGGTTATAATCCTAGTCTTCTAAGATGCAGCAAGCCCAACAAAAAAAAATATATAAGGAGCATCATTTTTGTCATCTCCAAACCCTAATTTCCACAAAGTGAATAGATCTAAACTAAATTGAACAAGAGCAATTGCTTGATTTTCCTCGCAGTAGTAGTGGCAGAGAAGCATATATTATACCTTCTCCAGCTGGTTCATGAGAGAGATGAGGAGGGAGTTTGTGGTCTTGGTGCGCTCCTTCTGCGGAATTCTCATCCCCTTCTCCATCGCGTAGAGCCGACCTGCTCAACCCATCCAAAAAAAACAAATCCAGACCAAACCCTAGCAATCAGCCGAGATCGAGTGGGGGGAATTCCACTGAATCAACGAAGCTAAGTGGTGGGGGGGAAAGGGAAGGGAAGGGGCGTGTCCTCACAGTAGTAGGCGACGAGCGGCTCGTGCTTCTGCAGCTCGTCGGCGCGCTGCAGGTAGGGCAGCAGCCCCTTGGCCGGCTCCGCGTCGCTCCCCATCGGCCAGGGGGGGGCTGGGTGGACCGGACGCGGAGATGGATGGATGGATGGATGCCTGCGGCGGAGGCCGGCGATCGCCGGAGGTGGGGGTGATTCGGTTGGGGGATCGCCGCCGATGCCGCGGCTTTGCTGCTGCTCGCTGCTCGCTGCTTCGAGGGGAAGGAAACGGAGGAGGGAGAGGGAACAGGGGGAAGCTTCGGATCGTGGGGTGATTTTATTTTTCTTTTTGCAAATAGGTACCTACATAAACGGTATATTACGCATTTTCATTCACGCGGTCACGCACGCGCGATATGATCCTGGACCGCAGATCGCGCTATGGACGGTTCAAGGCCACCGCGGGCGTAATGGAACCGCCCCCCTCTCATTTGTTCTATTTTTAAAATTACTCTATTTGGCCCCTAAACTCTAACCTGAGTCAACATCAACCTCAAAGGTTCAAACCTCAAATCATCTTATCCTACTCCCTTCGTTTCATACTATAATCAGTTTTGATTTTTTTTTTTATAATCAAACTTGTTTCATGTACCATCTATCCTACTCACTCTGTCATTTTGATATTTTTCATATTCAAACTATTTTAATTTTTTTCAAATTTATAAAAAAATATAGTAGCATTTCCAACTCAAAATAAACATAAACATATTATAAAAAAATATAGTTAAACTTAAAAAGGTTTGACTAGATAAAAATCAAAATGACACGGAGAGAGTACTGTGCAAAAAGTCACAAGTAATCCTCATGACTTCATACCTCAGATCTACAGTAAATTTAAAGTTTGTATACATCTAAAATATTTTATCTAAATATTATCAACGTAATTGCAAATCCAGATCCATGGATATGTAGAGATAAAAATACCAATTAGTCACATAGAACCTTAGCAAATTAAATATGATAAAAATTTCCCCTAGTCCATTTCACCAAAGCACTCCTTTCATTTTGAAATATATCGATATCACTCTGTGTAAGTTTATATGAGAAATATATAACTTATTTAATACAAATAAAAAAATACAGTGTTCCAACCATGAGAATTCAAATCTTAATATAGCTTATTATACATGTTCGAATGTGTTTTCAACAAAAATGTAATACTATTCATAGATTAATCATGAGAACTCTATCTCTTGAAGGTGCACTCATGAAGGTGGTGGTGTAGTGCAACGTGTGCATAGTGACAACAGTGCATGTGCATCTTCCATATAATAAAAAAAATAAAAGATTGTGCATTCTCGATATACGGTTGGAAATATAATCATAATTCGGTATATTTTAATAAAATACAATATACTAAATATGACATGTGAATAAAAATATGATCTAGTGATAGTGCTAAACATGAAAATGCTAACAACAGTAATAGCATCATCTAGTAACATATTTAACACTAAAAATATTAAAATAACATACTCGGAGAACGCTTCAGATCTAGAGGCGGTATTGGTGTTGGGGTTGATGTTGGTGTCACCATTCCTGCCATTCTCCCTAAACATGGTGATGCAAAAAAAAATTGACGCGGAGGAAGCAGTGGAGACGTAGCAGAGTAGTCGTGCTGAAGAAGCGCGACTTGATCGCACGCCTACCGTGCAGGTACTTAAGCTGACGGAGTTCTAAAGGCCTGCTTCTCTTGAGTACCCGTGCGCGCAAGTACCCATAACCAAGGAAAGCCAGAGCTGCACAAAAACAAAAAAACCGAGTTCCTTCGAAGGAGAACCAGATATGGAACCGAAAAGAATCAGCAATCCTCTGCCTCGGCTGGAGGTGAGAGATAACGTTGGGAGAGAGAGAAGTGCTTATGACTTAACCGCACTTGATGGCACTTTATAGTCTCGTCCATTTAGAACAGAACAACCAATCTGCTCGGCTAGAGGTGAGAGATACTGTTGAGGGAGAGAAAGGGCTGAAGGTGAGAGATAATGTCGAGAGAGAGAGAGAGGAGCACTTCTGACTTAACCACATTTGATGGCACTTCATGGTCTCGTCCATCCAGAGATGGAACCAAAGAGAAGCAGTAATCCTCCACCTCAGCTAGACGTGACTTAACCTAACCGCACTTGATGGCACTTCATGGCATTGTCCATTCAAAGATGGAATCAAAGAGATGCAGTAATCCTCTGCCTCGGCTGAACGTGAGAGATAATGTTGAGGGGGCTGGACGTGAGAGACAATGTTGAGGGAGAGAGAGGAGTGTTTCTAACTTAACCGCACTTGGTTGGAGGTAAGAGATAACGTTGAGGGAGAGAGTAAGAGATAACGTTGAGGGAGAGAGATGAGCGTTTCTGACTTAATCGCACTTGACCACCGTCTTCGTCTCTGTCGCACGCCCATCTGCCTCACCACGGCCCGTCTGAGTGGCTTGGCGCGCGTGCATGTGGCAATCCCAGCACCACCTCAACCACTCAACAGGTGTTCTCAATTAGCGATCTATTTAAGTTACGGTCTCTTCTCGTTTATTTTCAAGATGACATTAATCTATTAACATTAATTACGAGTCCATGGAATTACTAGGATTTAATTGGGCCTAGCCCATTTAATTCTAATATTTGCATCCTATAAATCCATTTAATTTGGACAAAATAAAACTATTATAATAACTAATTTTTTTCAATGACAACCTACTAATATTTGGACATGTTTCCTATTTTTGCTCGCCATCCATTCTTTCCCTCCATTGTCTGTGCCTTGTGAGCAACAATAAGAGGACCACGACCCTGTATTTGTGCAGTACCCTCATGCATGTGGAACACATAAGAGTATCCAATAAGAATGAAAGATCTATCATGTTAGAAAGTACAAGATTTCATCGTTGACCCACCCACCCCCGTGTCGCCCACACGCTGGCGAGACGGGAGACGAAACCCTAGCAGCGCCGCCACATTCCCTCTCTCCCCTCCCCCACCTCACCACCGCCGGAGCTCACCGCTGGAAAGCCGGCGAGTGAGCCATGATGGCGGCGGCGGGGCCCCCTCCATGGCGGCGACCCCTCTCAGCGCAGGAGAGGCGGCGAACGGTGGCGGTGGCCCATCCCGACGAGGAGACAGCGGATCCGGCGTCGCCTTCGCCGGATCTGGCCATCTGTAACGCCCCGATTTTCGTTCGGGATTAAAAATCATTAAATAAATGCATTTTCTAGAAATTAAATAAAAGTTAAATCAATTTAATCAAGTAAAATAATGGGAGAATTTGAAATTTTCCCTTAAAAATCAATGGCCGGGAATATTTTGTAATATTCTTTGTGCCCTAATGTACTCTCCGGAATTTTCCGTGAATTTTCGGAGCTCAAGAAGTAATTTTAATGGCACAAAGTTCATCGAATCAATTAAAATAAAAAGAAAACAATTAAAATCCTCTTTCCTCTCTTTGGGCCCCTTTCGGCCCAACCCCTCCTTTCTCTCCCTCTCGGGCCGGCCTCCTCCCTCGGCCCGCTCGGCTCTCTCTCTCCCTCAAGTCTGTTTTGCCTCCCCAGCCGGCCTCTCCCTCCCTCTCTCTCCGACAGGTGGGACCCGTGGACCCCACCTGTCATCCCCAACCTCCGGCTCCCTCAGCCGAAACCGCCGCCACGCTCTCCCCACGTCGCCGCCGATTCCGCCTCCTCCTCCACCCGCGCGCTCGCCCTGACCGCGGGACCGCGTCGCCCCACCTCCTCCACTCTCCTCCCCCACTTTCCCCCTCCAAAACCGGCGCCGAATCGAGCCCCACTTCGCCCACGATGTCACCCACGTCGCCGGCCGTTGCCGCTTCAAATCCGCCACGTCCGGCCACGATTTCTCCTCCCCGAGCCTATAAAAATGATCCCCGTGCCATCCTCCCCCTTTTCCCCAATTTTCCCGAACCCGCTGCACTCCCAACCGCTCTCCCCTCGTTGCTCCCGCGCTCTGCCGCTTTCCGGCGAGCTCCGGCTGCACGCCGCCGTCGCTGTAGCCGCCGCCGCGCCGCGCCGCTTGCACCGTCGGCTCCGCCGCTCTTTGCCGCACACCGGCCACCGCTCCGTTTCCACAAAACTCCGCCGAAACACCACATCCACCGTGCACCCGAGCCACAGCTGCCTCTCGTCACCTCCAGTCGCGCGCCACCACCGCTCCCGTCGCTGCCGCGCTGCGCTACCACCGCCATCGGCATCGCCGTTCCTCGCCGCACCCCGGCATCCACTCCATCTCCCTCCTCCACCGCCGGAACCACCTTCCCATCGCGAGGCCGAGCCACTACCGCCACACACCGCCTTCAGCCGGCCGCTGCCGCCGCGTTAGTCGTCGCCGCACCTCGCCGCTTGCGCCGTCGGCAACGCCGTGCCAAGATCTACCCCGGCCTCCGCTCCGTTTCCCCATTCCACCACCGCAACCACCCTTCCACCGTGCATCCCGAGCCACCTCCACCATACGCCGCCATCCTTTCCGCCGCCGGCCGCCTCCCCATGGTCGTCTCTCCGTCGCCGCGCCTCTCGGTGAGCCGTCTCCCTCCTCCTTTTCCTCTTCGCCGACCGCCCGCCGCCGCTCCGCATCGCCGGCTGCTGCCGCCGGTGGCCGCATGCCGCCGCCGCGCCTTGGCTCGGCCGAGCCGGTTTCATGCCGTGCCCGTGCTCTGGGCGCCCTGCCTCGTGGCCGCCCGATCAGCTCGGGCTGATCTGGGCCGTCGGTTCCCGTGGACCGGCGGTGGACCACCCCGTGGTCCCGGTCCACGGTGGACCGATACCCTTGACCCGCTGACGTGTGGGGCCCGCCTGTCGGCGCCGGCCTCTTTGATGACGTCAGCGCTTAAGCTTTTCCTTTGAGAAAATAATTAATAATTGCGCAATAATTCGATAATAATTATAGAAATCCATTTAAATGGCTCAAAACTTCTAAAATTCATACCTAATTCATTCGAACTCCGAATTGAGCCATTCAACTTGCAAAATTCATCTAAAATTGAGCTCTACATGTTTGTTTAGTTTTTATGTACTGTTTTCTTGGTTTTTATTAGAGTTTTTCCTCGTTTTGCGTGCCAGCGTGTAGTTTCCGTCGTTTCGGAAGTCCGCGGTCGCGAGGAAAAGAGTTCGGAAGATCAAAGTAAAGTGAAGAAGCAAGGCAAGTCACACATTCCCCTTGAGCATGTTGATCCCAATTTATAAATGTTTTACCGTTTACAAATAAATATGCATGTTTTGCTAATTACATGGGATCCGGGTATTACCTATCTGCTCGCTTGTGCCATGTTTACTTGATATCTGTCCTTTGTCAACCTTGGGTGATAAATCGACTAGCTTGTGTTACTTATGTGACCTAGCTAGAACTATATGCTTAGCCATGCTTAATTACCACTAGCTCAGTCGATGGGATAATTGCAGTATTAGACATTCTAGTATCTTGTTGAGCCGCGTGCTCGAGACATCTGGCCATGTTTTATGGTCGTAATTATCCAACTAACATGCGACTGAATGGTGGGCTGTGGGTGCATGGTTTTGTGAGTCGCACCCATGGCAATTAAGGACCGGTTCACGGGAAACCCTGGAAGACTTACAGCGCTTGCCACAAGCGGGAGTGGGTAACTGCTTGATCTGAAGTATAGCTCGACCCTTTCCTAGGCACCGGTGGCGAGGGTGGGCGTGATGGAGTTGGGTCGGCCGGGGTGTCCGGTTGTCCAGCTGCCGGATTCACCGCGGCGCAAGAGGGGACCGCCCACTGCCTTTTGAGGGGTGGGGGTGAAACCTTAGCGTGGTGTGGATGGTTAGGGGAGGGTTATGCGAAGGGTCTCGTCACAATCACTCGACATGGTGACGTGTGCATCATGGGCACATGATGACGCGGTGACATGTCGGTGGGTTGTGTCTTGTGGGTACAGTTGTGCACCTCTGGCCAGAGTAAAACTATTCGAATAGCCGTGCCCGCGGTTATGGGCGATCGACCAGATTCACCGTGATTAGTCTCACACCTAATAAATCGACCCAATGCACTGTAGTCCAGGTGGGTTGGTTGGGCCTGTTCAACGTGGTGTAGCGTTGATCAGTGGAGATTTAATGTTACTTTAATTACTCAACAGTTTTACTGTTTTGCTCAATAAAATGTTTTACAACCGCCTTTATGCAAATAGCCACAAACCGTCCTTGTGTTCCCCTTGCACGTCTGCATCGTTGGTGTGGCTTGCTGAGTACGGTGGTTGTACTCAGCCTTGCTATTATTCCCCCTTTTCAGAAGTGTAGTGCTTCTGAGCTGAAGACGAAGTTAGAAGACCAAGGCTCAGACCCCAGTTGAGTTTTGCCTGTGGAGTGGAGCTGAAGCCCCGCTAGGATCGCCTTTTCCGCTGCTGCTGCTTTTGTTTCGGTGTGAGGACTAAGTGCCTCTTCTGTAAGTATTTTACGCTTTATTTACGTTTGGAACTGTATATTACTTGTCGTTTTGTGTACCCTGGCTGGTCCTGGACAGGGATTTAATACACAAAATAGTCTGGAAATTTGGGCTAAATTTCTGGGCGTGACACCATCCCTTGGCTGGACCCGGGCGGAGTGGGTGTGTTGGCGGCGGAGGAGGCCGCGGTGCGGCGGCGCGACAAGGGTGGCGACGCCGGCGCGTCGAGGCAGCGGCGACGGCGCCGCATTGCCAGCGGAGGCGGCGGCGATGACGCGACGATGACGATGCTTGCACGGTTGCTGGTGGCGGCCTGCCGTGGCGGCGAGATGTGCGCGGGCGACGGAGCTCGCGTCGCTGGGGGCGAGCGATGGTTGCAGCACCGCCGGGCCTAGCGGCAGCGGGCCGAGCAACGGCGGCAGCGGCAGCGCGAGGCTCGCGGATGGCGGCGACCGACGGCGTGACTGGCGATGGACGACGGCGGCGGTGCCAGTGGCAGCCACGGCTGTGGCCTGAGGCAGCAGTGGCAACACCCGTGATGGCAACGGCGGTGGCTCACGGTGCGGAGGAAGAGGCCTTGGAGCTCGTCGCAGCGGTGGCGTCAGCGGCTAGACGACGGCAGCAGCGGCTGCTTTGGCACCGTGGGAGGAGGTACGGTGGTGCGTTTGGCAGCAGCGGCTGCGGTGGCGGTGACCGCGGTCACCGGAGGCATGGCGGCCTTGGACGGCGAACTGAGGGCGTGGCAGATGGCTGCATCTGGCCAGCGCGGCATCGTTTGGAGGAGGGGTCGGAGAGCGGCTTGGCGCAGAGTGGTGCAGCAGTTGGCAGCGGAGGCCGGCTCGGCGCGGGCGGCGGAGATAGAGGCCAGCTTGGCATGAGAGGCGCGGCCGATGGATGGTGGCCGGATTGGCGCGAGAGGCGCGTCCGGTGGAGAAGGCCGGCTTGGCGTGAGAGGCGCGGCCGGCAGTGGAGGAGGCGACCTCTGTGTGAGGAGGAGCTGCCGGTGGGTGTGGCACGGTCTTCGGCGCACGAAGACTGGCCGGCGGGAGACGCCGGTGCAGGGGTCCCACATGTCGGCAGAGTTGGAGTGGTGGTGGAGCATCGGTGCGTCAGCCATGGATTCGCAGGTGGTGAGCGGCGGGTGAAAACCCAGCCCGGCATTGGCCAGACCGACAACGATGATTCATTTCCCCTCTTGAGGGCATTGTCGTGTTGTCTCACCCCTCAAGGGCAGTTGCCGGGCGAAAGCCCAGTCTCGGCTCCTTTGAGCCCGACGGACGGCGGAGGTGTTTTTTTTTCCATCGCTTCTCTTCTTGAAGACGTCGTTTTGGCATCCCCTAGGGGGCGATCTCGTCTGTGTTCCTTTGTTGGTCTAGCGGCGGTCGGTCACGCTTAGCGGCGGCTGATCCGGTGCTAGTCTTCTCCCGAGTTGTGTGTTGGCGCTGTTGGTGTGTGGGTGGTGGTATACTTTTTCCTTTTTTCCTAGTTGGAAAAAACTTTTTCCTGCTCTATCAATAGAATTTCGCACCGTCTCTATCAATAGAACTTCGCAACGTCTTCATGCGGGTCGTTCAAAAAGATTTCATCGTTGATGCTTTTCTCCAATGTATCGATATATAAATGCCACAGATAGTTGGAACATGATAATTTATTAATTTGTCCCTAAGTCCAAATAAAAGATGTGTTTTAGAAAATTTTCAGTAGTTATTAGTATAACCTTAGCGACATGTTAAGTGGTAGGATGAACAATGTTTATGAAAGCCATAAGCTTTTCCAAGTGTTTCTAATAGAGTCCATAATTTCTCAACAAAATTGCATGAAGCACTACATATCAATTGCAAAGCTGGCATTGCATTGCTCATCAAATTTATTTATAGGTTGATCAAATTATTTATAGTTTTATGAAATTTAATCTTTAAATTATTCACGATGAGACTATACTTTGATAATATAGAATTCATGTTGTTGGTCTATACAAATATATCAAGCTTGTCCGGAGCTCTGCCACTACCCATCATGACAGCGGGAGAGAGAATGAGAACCGAGATCGTGTCACCCGAGCGACAGAATAGTTTCACAACTGTACCACAAATGACTACTAGCAGTACGAACTGTAGCAGATTAATCTTTGACGTCCCCGTCCGTCTGCTTTCGTCGTCACATCTTACAGTTCACCTTCCTTTCCAAATCCCCCACTTTTCTTCCAAATCACCGCCACCGCAGGAGAAGAAAAAGCCGAAAAGCCATGGTGCGTGCCCCCGTCGAAACCAAACCCACGATGCAAGCAAAGCCCATCGTCCGTCCCCCCACGCAGCAGCCACTGCAGGAGACGTCCTCGCGTGGAGCGGAGGAGCCCACGCCCACGCGCCGGACGCTCGACTCCACTCGACTCGACTCACGACTCTTCTACTCCTAGTACAACAACAAACAGTTGAGTAGTAGTACTAGTACTACAACACGACGACGGGCGCGGCGCGGCACGGCACGGCACGGCAAATGCTCCCGTCACAGTAGCCACCAGCAGCAGCAGCAGCCGCAGCCGCGGCGGCATTATACGAGGCAATCACGCCGCGCCGGGTGGTGCGGTGCGGCCCCCGGCCACACGCACACGCGGACGCGGACGCCGGGTGCTGCTCGGCTCGGCGCGCGGCGTCCCGTGGTGAGTCGTGAGAGGCACGGGCGCGGCTGCATGGCACGAGCATATGGTGAGGCGCGCATGATTGATCGGAGGAGATCTGCAGCGGCACGTGGCCGGGCCATGTGCCGCATCCATCCCGGCGCAAAAGGACAAAAGCGCAACTCCACTCGCAGTGGACGGACACACACAATAGGTGAAACGGGGGTTAAAAGATAAAAATACTCCCTTCGTTTCGTTGCAGGTTATAAAATATTTTAACTTTAATTAAAATTAAATTATTTTAAGTTTAATTAAATCTATAGATAAATATAGTACTATTTATACTATTAAAGTAGTTTCATCAAATCAATAATTAAATATATTTTTATAATAAATTTGTCTTAGATAAAAAATTGTTATTTTTTTTTACAAACTTGATATAACCTGAAATAGGGGAGTACGAACGTCGAGTAGACGGGGGAGTAGTTTAGTACAGGAGTGCTATTTGTGATCACCTGATTACAGGCTCGTTGGGAGGGTGCTTTAGTATTAACAATGGTTGGTTGGCCGGCGGTGATCGCCTTTTGATTGATCTAATCTAAATACTCCTACAAAGCAGGTCACTAAAGAATCCAGGAGTGGTGGCTAAAAACGTAAAGTGATGCTACTGTCACTGATCTAGTGAAAGTCTACCCATCTGATTCTCACAGCACTTTAAATCTTTTCTCTTTGCTCGGTGTCTCCTTTTCGTTCTCCAGAGGGTATGCTTGTTTTGTTTCCGGGCACACTCTTCATTAGCATATCTTTTTAGGACTGATCATCTATATCAGTTTACCCTCTTGGCTCTTGCATTTTCACGGTACATCAAAAAATACTACCATGATTTTGTATTTTGCGATTACCTCTTTAGGGCCCCTTTGAATCGCAGGGTAGAAAAAACGGAGGAATAGGAAAAACACAGGATTTTGACAGGAATTGAAGTGTAAAACAGTGGATTGCAAAACACAGGAAAAACACATGAATGGTCGTTTGATTGGAGCGCAGGAAAAACGCAGGAATCGGATGAGAGAGATAAACTCAAAGGAAATTTTCCAAGAGGTTGGAGCTCTTGCTAAATTTCCTCCAAAATCCACATGCAACGTGCCATTCCATAGGAATTTCATAGGATTTGGAAAGCTCCAATCCTTTAAATCAAAGGGCCAAATAGAAAAAATTTCCTATAGGATTTAAATCCTATAAAATTCCTACATAAATCATTTGATTCAAAGGGGCCCTTACTCAATACCTTCCTTTATGAAAATTTAGTGTACGTTCTGTTCCAACCTTTACATTAAAATATGAGTACCGTTCGACATTGCATAGGCAGGCTCTCGCTATCGCTTTAAAAGAGATCGTTTGACTTGTAGTCTTCACTTTTAGCTATATATCAAGTTAGTATTAATTGGCCAGCACAACTGAAGTTTAGTTAGCTAATGTACTAGGATATGGCACTATCATTTCCATTTCCAAGTAGACATGATAATGCAGTATGATATTACTTTATTTCAAAGGAGATATATACACATAACAAATATTGGGCACATGCAACTTAAACAAAAATAGCTTGTTCCATGGACAAATTAAATAAGCAATGATGCATCAATTGAGCAGCATTCAATTGATAGTAGTATGGAGTACTCCCTCCGTAATCGTTAAGGAAGTTGTTTTGGACAACGACACGGTCTCCAAAACACAACTTTGACTTCTTGTTTCTATTAAAATATTTATTGAAAAGTGATATATATGTATACTTTTATGAAAGTATTTTTCAAGATAAATCTATTCATATAGGTTTTACATTTTCAAACTTAACAACTTGAGAGTTATTCATGATTTATATTCCAAAGGTCTGACTTACACATTATCATAAACGATTTTCTCTACGAGTACGATGGGAGTATACTTTAACCAGTACCGTGGCCATAGGTACAAAATATACCGGAACATTTGTAGGAAGCTCAAATTTTCTTCAGTTTTCAGCAATTTTTATTTCACGTACTGTTCTGGTCCCTCCGCTTTGCTAGTAGTAACTCTCACTCTCAGCAACTCGCATCAATGGGTAACAGTGTCAGCACGAAAAATCTTTACTCACAGAAAAACCAAATAACCCGCATTAAACCGCCGCAGGACAGGAAAACCCAGAACGCACCGAGACAACTTTGACCGGTCAACCCCCCCGCAAACCCAGGTTAGAAACTAAAGCCCCGCAAAATACTACGGTTAATTTAGTTAAATCAACACGGCCCGAGGGCACCAGACGCGAAAATGCCTTATTTATTACGAGCGCGGAATGAATTACCGCATGGGGCCCACACGGGTGACATACCGTACCCATATTTTTCACCGACACGGCACCCGACCCGACCCGCGCGGTGAAAAAAAAGGAAATGGATTTACGGCCGTCGGATCGGGGCGACCGGTGGCATCCAGCGGCGGGGCCACGCGCGGCTCCGCACCCGCCCCGCCCCTCCCCCATTAATAATTGCCTCCTGCCTGCCCGTGTCGAGGCAGCAACAGCAACAGCCCAGTACTACTAGCACCGAGACGAGACGAGAGAGAGACGGTCGCCCTCCCAGTCCAGTACAGTGACTCACTCTCACTCCAGACTCCTCCCTCTCTCTCTCGTCTCTCTCCTGCCGGCGGCGCCGTGGCGGCGAGCGGCGGAGCACTAGGGGAGGAGGGGGCTCGTGCTCGTCTGTCGCTGGGTGTGTCGGGGGCGCCGCGGATCACTCTGCCTCGAGCTGCGCGCTCGCATTCCGCTCCTTCGATCTGGGTGAGTTTTTTTTTTTTTTGGGGTGTGCTTTGACGCTTGTGCCGTCTCGTCGTCGTGGGCGGCGGCGGTGCGGCTGCTGGATGGATTGATGGATGGATGCCGAGATCTCGAGTGGCTGGGCGTAATGCGGGCGGGGTTTTTTTGCCGTGGGTGGGGGTGCGGGTGTGGGTTTGGGGGGGAGTTTTGGGCGGCAGTGGGGGTGGGTTGTGTGGGGGATCCGCTTCTGCTTCGGGGGTTTGCTGTTGATCTGCTTGTTTGTGAGGTTTGCTCCTTCCATGTGTGCTCAGATCGTGACGTTTTGGATGGAATTATTGCTTGGTCAAATATGGTCAATTGGTGAAAAGCATTCGGGTTTAGCATTTTTTGGTGTGGGATTGGTGGGGTTTGGGGATTTCTTCATGGGTTTAAGCTTAATCTTAGCTGTAGGATCCTCATAAAGTATAGGCCTAGGTCTTCATTATTGGCAATGATGGGGGGTCGGATCTTAGTGTTACCATGACTTGTATAGCTGCTAATTTAACTACTATTAAGTCTTGCATGCGATGCATGGCAGATTTAATGGCTAACTGTAGAGTTGGTGCCAATCGAATTTGGAAGTGCATTTGGTGCTAATTCTTGTTAGTAGGCTGATCTGGGATGTACCCATCATGTACTAACTCTCTGCTTCCTGACAGGTTCATCTGTTCTGAGATGGCTGGCGACATTACGTGTGGATCCTTGCTGCAGAAACTGCAGGTGCGTGATTGATTTGTTGCTTGTGCTTTTGCGATCCGCGTCTAGTTTATGCATTTGTGCCTTGCTTTGTGTTGTGATAGTGGTGTGCTTCTGTTCTTAAAACTGCAGTTGATATGGGATGAAGTTGGTGAGAGCGACGAGGACCGCGACAAGGTCCTGTACCAGTTAGATCAGGAGTGCCTGGATGTTTACAAGAGGAAAGTTGACCAGGCCACCGACTCTAGGGATCTCCTTATCCAGGCGCTGGATGACTCGAAGATTGAGCTGGCCAGACTTTTATCTGCTCTAGGAGAGAAGGCCATAGCAAGAACTGTAAGTGAGCATTATCATCACATTGAATAGTCATTTGTTCGATGCAACGTGAGTGGCTCAGCGGAGGACAATTGGTGGTGCAAGTTGCAACTTACTTGTCCTAAATAATGTCTTCTCCGTTAAGTTTGGTGTTGTAGCTTAGAAGTCAGGCAATACCTCGTTCTGAATGTTTAGTTTCTTGTTTTCATTATTATAACTTGAAGTAAAAACAAGAGTGCTCGATGCATGCAGCCTGAGAAGACGTCTGGGACAATCAAGCAACAACTTGCTGCTATAGCGCCAACACTCGAGAAGTTGAACAAGCAGAAAAACGAAAGAGTGCGGGAATTTGTTAATGTTCAGTCACAAATTGATCAAATATGTGGTGAGATTGCTGGCACTACGGAGGTGGGTGAGAAGGTGGCAACGCCACAAGTTAATGAGGATGATTTGACACTTGAGAGGCTTGAAGAATTTCGTTCACAACTACAGGAGCTCGAAAAAGAGAAGGTACATGTAACCTGTATAATTTCTTCATTTGGTGCTAGCTGTGATGCCTGACCATTGCTGACAAGATTTGGTTCCCTTGGGAATTGGTTTGCAGAGCAATAGGTTGGAGAAGGTTCTTGATTATGTGAGCATGATACATAATCTCTGTACTGTCTTAGGGATGGATTTTCTTAGCACAGTGACTGAAGTTCATCCCAGTTTGGATGACTCTATTGGTGACAACTGCAAGAGCATTAGCAATGATACACTGTCAAAACTTGACAAGACTGTAGCCACACTTAATGAAGACAAAAAGTCAAGACTAAGCAAGGTAAAGAACATTTTTAAATCCTTACTGAAATTGAATCATACTCTATTTGCAGTATTTCTTTTTTTATGCTTTCAATAGAAGCAGGGCCTTTCAGGCCTTTGATCTATACAAATTTGCTGGGTTTTTTTTTCTTGATTCTTGTAATATGTTTCATCATTGTTCTTGTCTTATTGAAATATGACTACTCTTTGCATGGACAATAGCATCTAATGGCTTGCTTCTTGTTCTCAGCTTCAAGAGCTTGCTGGTCAACTCTACGATCTTTGGGATCTCATGGATGCCCCCATGCAAGAAAGGAGCATGTTTGATCATGTCACCTGCAACAGATCAGCCTCTGTAGACAAAGTCACTGCACCTGGAGCTCTTGCCCTGGATCTCATTGAGCAAGTGAGATTAAACAGTAAATCTTTTTTGGTGCAATTACTGTCTGACACTAATCCTTCCACTGCATTTGACTTTCTGTTTCCAAATTGTTCAGGCTGAGGTAGAGGTTCAAAGGCTAGACCAGCTAAAATACAGCAAGATGAAGGAAATAGCTTTCAAGAAGCAAACTGAGTTGGAAGACATCTATGCTGGTGCTCACATGGTAATAGATACAGCTGCTGCCCATGAAAAAATATTGGCGCTGATTGAGGCAGGGAACATAGAACCATCAGAATTGATTGCAGATATGGAAAGCCAGATATCAAAAGCAAAGGAAGAAGCATTGAGTAGAAAAGAAATATTAGACAAAGTTGAAAGATGGATGTCTGCTTGTGAAGAAGAAAGCTGGCTTGAAGATTATAACCGGGTAAGATGATATTTTGTTGTAGCAAATCAAAAGTATTACATCTTTTATTCTTTCATGATTTAAGTGATATTACCAAATTATTCTGTTTTTAAATAGCCTATCATGAATTGAAAATCCTTCTGCAGGATGACAACAGATATAACTCAAGCCGAGGTGCCCACCTGAATCTCAAACGTGCTGAAAAGGCTCGGATTCTTGTCAACAAGATTCCAGGTATGTTTGGATGACAGCAATGGAAACCTCTCACTTAGTCAGTTGCAAATTTTTTCATACCTAGGAACACTATATATGTCCATGGGGCTTATTATTTTACTGTACCGTTCATTTTTGTTTTGAGTAAATTTATGAATTCTGCTAATCATATGCTTTGTTAGTGTTTGGCTAATGTAATGAATGGTTTTATTCTAGCACTTGTTGAAACTCTGGTGGCAAAGACCAGGGCATGGGAGGAGAGCCGTGGTCTGTCCTTTATGTATGATGGTGTACCTCTTCTAGCTATGTTGGATGAATATGTCATGCTAAGGCAGGAAAGGGAAGAAGATAAGAAAAGAATGAGGGTGAGTGCCACTTCCTCTTTAAATGTTGAATCCATTTTCTTGAACACGTATCACCCTTGAGCGTTGATCGAATTCTTTTAAATCTCGTGTTGAGTCATGTCTCTTTTTGGTGATGAATTATGTCAGTATTTTCAAGTCACAAAACACCAAAAAATATGTTCTGCAGACAGCATTTAGGTGAAAATTGCATATGACTAATCCATGCATTGTATAGATTGGTATTGTGAGGGAATAAATAGAAATTGTAACAGACTAACAGCACGATTGCTTTTCACAGCAATTTCCGTTTTGCTAACACTTCATTTTATATGTTGCTCACCTGTGTTCACATCCCAGGAACAAAAGCGCTACATCGAGCAACAACTGAACACCGACCATGAAGGGCCATTTGGTTCACGTGTGAGCCCTAACAGACCAGTCAGTGCAAAGAAGGTACCTGGTGCAAAATCAAATGGCAGTGCTAATGGCACTCCTCCGAATAGGAGACTTTCGGTCAGCGGTCACCAGAACGGAAGGTCTGGAGGAAAGGATGGCAAGAGGGACTCTGCCAAGACAGCTTCCCCCGGGAATGTAGCAGCTGCTAAGGAAGATGCATCCTCACACATTTCTGGCACCGATCCGGTTCCGAGCACACCATGATCTTTAACCTTATGGTATATTAGATAAAGAGAGGACAGTTTCTGATGTTTCCATTGATTTGTGGCTATATAATGTATTGTGTTTGTAGCGAGGAGTAATTATATAACGTCCATCCTTCAGGCAGGATCTTTTGCTTCTGTGGAGTAAGTGGAGTTCAACTTTTGATTAGTTCCCTCAGCTGTACTATTTCCCCTTCTCATCAGACTCTGTAGTATAGCCTTTGCTGGTATGTATTACTATTCGTTAACCTGTTTGCTACATGTACAAGTTCTTGGAATGCCTTTCCCCTGCCCTGCTTGTGCCCGACTCTGCATTTTCTTTTGATTTTAATTACCACTCTGCTTGTGGTTCAATCATTAAATCTACCGTGCTGAATCTACCATATGACTTGTTATATTGATGTTTCAAAATTTTAAAATGTCTTGAAAACATGTTTTTTTTTTTACCGGAGGGAGTATAAGACAGTCGAATTGCAGAAAATTCAGAAAACATGGGATTTTGTCTCTGCCCCTCTGGTTAGAGCATCTTCACGAGGTCCGTAAAAATTAGCATCCAATAATTTCATATTGGGGCCTATCCCAAAATAATCGTCCACCATTTCCTTTCTGGGTATCTCTTGTATTGGCAGTGGCAGGTCAAGACTCAAGAGATAAAATGGGGTTGGGCGATCTGATCTTTTAAGTATGAGTGGCTTCAAAACACTTGCTACGAATAGTTAACAGCAGCTACGAATAACAAACTGAAAATGCCTTTCTGTTCTACCAATTGCTTGAGACAGACGAGAATATACTCCAAACTATAACAGCTCACAGAACATTCGGTAACTGACTAATTCATTCTTAGTCCCAGCACAGGCAAATAGACAAATAGAGAATCGTTTTTCGCAACATTTCGAGCTCCGCTTATATGCGGAATAAGCCAAACGGTATATTTGCAAATAAAAAGTAATTTGTGAATAAAACTTTTATATATATATATATATGTTCTTAGCGATGTAAAAGCAAAGGCTGAAAAATAAACTTCGATGAGAACCTCAAAATTGGCTTCAAATTTAAGGTTGAAAATTCAAATTTTGACTGATAAGCATAAACGAAAAGATGAGTCCGTTCTTCTAGTCTAGAAGATAGTTCAGTCGTTCAGAAACACAAACACCAAAGATGAACGGATTGCACTATAACAAAACAAGAAAGCATATATAAGCTTTTAACGGTAGCGCCGAAGAGAGACGGTCTGGTTGCGCTTCCAGGTCGCCCTTGGGGAAGAAGGCCTAGCCTTGTGGTGAGTGTGGCCTTTGCCGCGCAGGCCACGGTACTTGTTGCCAGCAGAGGTGAGACCATGGAGCTCGCCGTGCTTGTGCACAGGCTTGCAGAGCCAGTTGATCCTTGGGGTCGTCGCGGATGGCGCTGTGAGCAACATCCACAAGGATGATCTCAAAGTTCGGTGGAGTCCTGTGTTAAGCCAACAATGGAAAAACCGAGGAATTAAAGAAAAGCAGACATGATTTTGATGTCGTCTTCCCGAGATCCCAGATGAAATCAAGCTATATACCTCGTTCACCCAGTAGGAGGTGAGCACCCTGAGTCCACCCAGCTTGCGCCCAGCAGCTCCTCAGCAACTGACCTCTTGTTCCTCTGGAACTTGAGCTGGGTGATACCCTGGTGCTTGGGTTTGCTGTAAACGATACCCTTGTGCACTGGCCTCTTCCTGCCACCACGCCGACTCGGACACGGTAAAACCACATAGCCCTGAAGGCAAGGTAAAAAAAGTAGTTCAGCACTATATCTAGATTAACAATATAGTGCCAAAACATTCAAATGTGAATCAGACAGCAGCATATGCATACAACATGTCGGCTAAAAAATGGGAGCAACCATACAAAATTTTGCTAGAATCATAGCAAATAATACAATACAATACAATTTATCAACCATGAGCAGCAGATTGCTAATGGCACTCCCTCCGTTTTCAATATACGGCACATATTAAAAAATGGAGGGAGCACATCATAACTAATACAGTAAATACAGACAAACCAATGTACCATGCCAATTCCAAGCAAAATAGTGCACCAAAAACATGTTATAGAACTATATTACCTAAGCCAATTACAGTTACAAGGGATGTTCCTACATTGACAAAAGTATCCCTTGAAAATGCTATCTACCTAATAAAATCTAGTAGAGACAGAGAACCTAAGATACTACAGTGACACAAGAAAAGAAAACGGTGCATCTGATCATTTTCTCCAAATGGAATGGTGACACACTTCCCGAGAAGAATATCCATCCATTCTATACGAAGAGTCACAGCCCAACAATTTCCTATCAAGAAACAATGCATACCGCATCACTTGTCAAAGAGCATGTTCATGATGCCCCTGAACACATGCCCTCGCTTCACCGTGCCGCTTCGCACTGCTTCCTCACTTGGAGTGAACCCCTTACTCTTCATTGTTTCCAGAAGAACTCTGCCTTCTTCCACCTTCTCCATCCTCACGTATGCCTCAAACACAGCCAGGTATGTCGCTGCATTTGGTCGCATTCCGCGGTCAAGCATTTCCACTATGTACTTGCCAGCCTCCATGAACCGGTCGCTAGCTGCGAGCCCCTTAACCAGAACCGCGAGCGTATACGCGTTAGGCGTGACCCCTGACGCGAGCATACGGTCGTAGGTGCGCACAACGTCACGCCAATGGGCGGGGCCAGCATTGGCATAGGCCTCTAGGACGGCAGTGTGCGCGACCACATCGGGCATGGCACCCTTGTCCTTGATGATCGCGAAGAGCTCCAGTGCCTCGTGGGTGAGCCCGTCCTTCGACAATCCGTCGAACATCTTGATGGCATAGTCGGTGAGGCCCTCGGTGCGCATCCGATGGAAGACCTCCTGGAGGTTCGTGGGGTCAGATGGCTCCATGACTGCAGGCTTCTTGCTGAAGGGGTCGTATGGCAGCGGGAGATTGGGGCTCTTAGCTTCCATTGGAGGTGGGGAGGGGTTGTCGTCATCATCAGACCAGTCGAAGGCGACAGGAGAGTTGGTGTTGGAGCTGCGGTTGGTAGGTGGAGGTGAAGATGTGGAGGAGAGGAGGCGGCGCGTGTTGAATCTAGCAACAGAGCAGGTGGGCCGGAGGAGGGGGCGGGTGGCGGCGGCAGCGGCCATGGGTAGGAAGCGGTGGGGGCAGGGGACCTGGAAGGGAAAAAGAAAAGACGGGTTACTTGGTCTGGCTCAATTGCTCTAATAAAAAATAATAAATTTAACCATAAATGGTGCCATTTTTGCAAAAACTTTATGTATATGAATTTTTAAACACCACTTTAAATCCATCTTTCAATTTTATAACAGTTAATTGTACCCTCGAATAGTTATCAGAAATCACTTATCTATTCAGCATCCCATTCCATTCAACACAAAATAACACACTATAAAAAAGAGTAAATTTCATAAAACCCCATCTATTATGGTTCCAGTTGCACAAAACCATAGGGATTTTGGCACGTGGCACGTAACCCCAGGAATTATGGTCCTCAAGTTTCATAAAAAACTACATATGTGGTTTTGTGAAATTTACTTCATAAAAAACTAAACAGGATAACTACAAATGGCGGCACTAGGTTCAAGTTGATCAAACACATAAACAGGACGATATGATCTCACAAAAAACTAAACCTCAATTTCCAGAAAACAGATCAATTCTTCTACTTGAATAAATTAGGAACAGATATATGGGTATATAAGACGCTGCAAATATAAAAAAAACATAAAAACTAGAGACAGCTACCAGCAAGGCCAAATCCATCCATCCATTGATACCGCTTGAACACACAGGGAGGGATCTAGAGGAGGAAGGTGAGTGAGCGACCTGCTTGGCCTTGTCGCCGAGGCGGCGGGCCTTGTCGGGGCGGGTGGGGCGCCCGATGGCCGGCTGCCGCCGGTGATCCCAGCACCGCACGCGCTGCACGAACGTCATCACGTCCGACTGCTTCCTCCTCCATAGCTCCGACACGCACCTGTAAGCCCCTGCACATCGCCCGCAGCAAACAACATCAGAGCGGAAGGGAAGGGGAGGACGGCGAGGAACAAGCGGCGGAGGAGGAGCTCACCCATGTCTCTGCGGCGGCGGAGAGCGGCGAGCGGCGGCCGCGGGGAGGTGGAGCGGGAGAGCCAGGCCCTAGGGTGTCCGTCGGATGAGGCCTTCTGCTCTTTTCAGCTTGACTATAGCAGGATGTCAAGCCCAGTCAGAGTCAGCCCATAATGGCCCAGGAAGCAGGGATAAATAAAGGAATAAGTTCACTTTAGGTCCCTCAATTTGTCACCGAGTTCAAAATTCGCCCCTACACCACAAAACCGGGTATAACTCATCACCCAACTTACAAAACAGTGCAAGCAAGGTCCCTCCGCAGTATTGTCCCCGGTTTTAGCTGACGTGGTGCCTACGTGGCACTCCATTGACTAGGTCTTTATCCCACGTGGCGCTTACGTGACGATTCTATCCGAAAAATAATAAAATCCGTGGGACTCCGAGGACTCCGAGAACTATTCTATTCTACTCTACTTAGCACTAAAAATATACTAAACTAAAGTGTAGAGAGGAATCTTGAGCGTGCTTGAGTGTGAGTTTTTCTTATCTCTCTTTATTTTATTTGTTCAATTCCTGCAACAATTTATTCTCCAAGTACAGGTGGAACTATATTATTCTAAAACAAATATGCATTATAAGCATAGCTAATTCTCCTTTGTTATAGTTATATTGACGGTCGAAATTGGTCTATAACGACCGCACTGCCTCACTAGTGCCCTCCCCGTTAATCACGTTCAATTTCTCGCGGAGTATTCAACGAAGATGATTCTCGATCTTCCAGACCGTGTAGGACCGAGGGCTCGTGAGGGTCCAAACCTATGAATCCCACAAAATGATCTGGAGTTGTCTCTACGTTCCGTTCCTCCGCAACACATCGAGATTGAGCTCGTGCTTGTTGGATTTGAGGGCGTGGAGATTTGGTTGCATTGAGAAATATTTTGCAACTCGAGAGATTATGCATCTTCGACTTATGAATCGAACACCAGGTGATATTTGTTGGTGAAGTACGTTGGATCCCTTGTTCTTTGCAAACCCTGAGTTCAGCCTTCACATGTTGTACCACCGGGCAGTCCGACAAAGAATGTTTGGGTGTTTTATGAATGACACACCAGGCGGTTGATTTCTAGCAGAACGTCCTTGTCGGCGCCTGGTTCCCGATAAGAGGACCGGGATTGGCCGCTTGAGGTCGTTCCCCAGATGTCGTCATAGCCGATGTCTGCTTCTCTGTTCAGACGGAAGGAGCAATCGACGGTATGTCGTTTCTTGGAGTCGTAGCTACGCCGTTCTTGTTTCAATAGAGATTGGGCTAGACGAGATCGGTACCACAGAGTAAACCGGAAACACGATAAATTTGACTTGAGTCCACATCAGCGGAGCTGAGGTTGAATCTCTGTTAATGACCAAAATTGGTAAATCATAGATTCGGTCTAAGATCAGAAACGGAGCGGATTTTGAGGTCTGTGGCCATAGAAGCAGAAACCGCATCGGCTACGGGAAGCATCAGCTATTGTCTGCATAGGCTAATACTGAATTGGACAGGGAGAAGCCGACGTAGCCGATCCGGGAAGATGGTTCTAGAATCATTGTTGGGATCAGTTGAGGCGCCGCACAAGCATTGCCACGAATGGAAGGAGTCCAAAGAGGGAAATTGTATATATTAATTAGAATGTTTTTATAGCTCTTTTAGAGATATTTTCGGTAAGAGTCCGCCTAAGGGACTTGTTTGTATTTTGAGTTGTGATAGAGATAGAGTCGTTGTCTGGCAAGGACATATCATGTATTATGGGTATAAATATGACCTGATACCTTGTAAACAAGTAACATTAGTTCGATATTACTCTTGGGGCATCGCCACCTTTTTTTTATTTTCATTGTTTCGACGAGTTCTTGTTTTTGAGTTGGGCAGCATTGGTTTGCGTTCTCGGGATTAGTGCTTACATCTTCATGACACTCTAATCATGCTTATGTGAATCGCTGAGCTATCATATATGCTGTATAATCTAGATCGGTCTCGTTGTTTAACCTTATCGGCTAGCCTCTATCATCGAAAACAGCCAACAAGGTTAAACATTGACGAATGAATTAGATTATACAGTATATTTACCATCTCAAAAAGGCTATCATCGGTTTGCTTAGATATTATGTTTCCCTCTATGCTTAATGCTGCATCAGTTGAGTTTGATCTGTTAAGTAATATTTAGAACCATAATATCTAGCTTGTCTTATGATTGCCAATAGAGATAGCATCGGAGTTTCAGCCGATCTTACCTGGTTTAGTTATCTTGTTTCCTTTATGTTTACTTGATACGCTAGATCTGCCCTTTATATTGAGATCTCGCTTGTTTGAAATATATTAAGCTTACTATCAGTTTGTTAGATTTTCCTGATATTAGATTGATTCCTGTTTAGTATATTTCATCTATATTGACATCTCAACATAAAGTGGTATCGGAGTACTAGCCGATACATGTTAGATCTGCCTTATCGTCTATGCTATGAATATACATAATCTTTACTTTGAAGTATTTTTGGATCCAAGTGATTTATACTGTCTCGGCATGCTGTCCGATCTATCCCAACCACTTGGTTTAAACGTATTTCGATGTATCGATTATATATTATTGATATCTGCAGCCGATCAGGTAGATCTAACTGTTTCTACAGTTTATCCTTCGTTCCCGATCTAATGCATGTTACATCGGCTTAATATTGAACGATACATTATCGGCAATCCAGCCGATCGGCTGTCGTTTATGGATTTAACTTTGTTTCCCTTTTGTTTTTTTTGTTGGTTGCAGGATCACCAATTAGCACGCCTCAGAACCCGAAGGCAATTCCTTGGACCTGCATTGGAGCTAAGCAGATCTCTTAGGCAAGTGTGTGTTTTTCGCATCAACAATTTCCCAAGCTGGGGCTGACATAGATGAAGTTGTCGGAGCGGCCTGAAGTCATGTTGGCAGAACCTTGGGCACCAAGTGTCTCTACCTGGTGCGCCACTGTCAACGGGGGATACCCGTAGACTGGATAAATAGGGTATTGGGGTACATTGGTACGAGGATCTACACGATACGACATCCAAACAGACAAAGACAAAAATTATACTGGTTCAGGCCCCTCATGAGGTAATAACTCTAATCCAGTTTATATGAGATTGATATGGAAGACCACAGAGTACAAAGAGAACAGATGAACCCGGTGAGATCCTTGTCGAGACCGTTCGACGAGATCTGCCGGCGAATTTGGCTTCACGTCCTCCGGCTTCGTAAACTATGGTGGGTGTGTTGGCGTTATGATTGATGATCTAAACCCCTCAGGGGGTGTGCCTTTTATACCGTGAGTTGCCTTAGTCTCCAACTAGAACTCGGAGACAATGAGCCCTGCACGATATAGGATAAACCCAACCCTCTTCGAGTAGGACTCTGTTAATCACCAGCCCGTGAGAATATTTCCCATAATATCTTGTAGACTTCCTTATCACATACGGAAATATATCGTATGAACGATGATATGTCATACTTGTATATTCTGAGTCGTAGGATAAGAGGTATACCATATTTGTAACCATGACAAATATATATAAAAATAAGATGTTTGTAACCATGACAAATATATATATATAAACAAGATGTTATAAATAAAATGAGTTACTTATTATGACAGTGATAGTTTATTTAATAAAAAAATTCTAGTAACAACAATTTTACATGATTGATTTTTTTTATTTTTTTCTATTAATAATCAAAGTTAAAAATGTTTGACTTGTCATTGTGACAGTAGTTTTTTTTAAAAAGAAAACTGTCGCTGTTTTTTTTTAGCAAATCCGTTTTTATTTATCACCACACCTAATCTTTTCGTTCCCTGACTAGTGACTAGGATTCTTCAATTCCCACACCACTCTCACGTTACTTTCTGTGAGTCAGCAACAAAGCTACTTATCCCAACAGTTAGAGTTAGGAGAGAAAGACGAGCACCGTAACTGAACAGTCGTACTGATGACTCCGCATGCTGAAGTTGACGGTTGGCATCAGTGTTTTGATGCGTGGTGCTGACCAAAACAACACGGCAAAACGGGCAGAGTATCAGCGAAGCTGGAAGACGTCCCTGGCACTAGCAATTGAGCTACACCTACACTGCACGGTACGTACGTACATACATGGAAAACTATTCTAATCATCTAATGGACATTCACCCGTTCATTACCCCCTCTGTTTCCAGTGCCGGCCATGACTTTTCGGTGGCATGGTTTGAAAAGAAAAATAAAGACCCCATTCACCGTAAAAATACAAGATAATATATAAAAACTCATTGTCATTAACGAATTTCACACTAATAAATTTAAAATACAATCAAGCAGTCTCGATCGCCAATTGGTATTCTGTCTTTTCTCTAAGCCTATTAGGCTTGATACCATGTATACATATTTTGGAGGCCCCTAATTTTTGAAGGCCCAGTACGGTCGCACCGTCCGCACTGCCCCATGGACGGCCCTGCCTGTTTCATATTAGTTTCATATTATAGGACTTTCTAGCATTATATATGTCTAGATTCATTAACACGTATAAAAATATAGACAATGCTAGAATGTTTTATAATATGAAATGGAGGAAGTACATGTTATCTAAATATTTATAATTATTTTAGAAAAATTAACAAGATATATATTAACTTCGCAAACAGACAAGTTAAAAATTAACTTTTACAAATTGTAAAAAAAAATTAACTCAAATTAGTATACATATAATCGCAATTAAGTTTATTATTGTTGTTACAACCTATAGAATTTGAATTTAAACTTATATGCTCGTGGAGTGATATATTACATATTAATTTATCTTCCTCTAATCAATTTATTTTATAATTATTTAATTAACGGTAATAAATAGATGAACGTCCACCGGTGATTAGAATCATCTCCTGCATACATACGTCAACCGTCTCCATCCACTCAAACAGCGGGCTAAAATCAACCCACCTACGGACAACCCCCGACGAAATCCCAACCGTCCATCCCCCGACCAGCCACCGATCCGTCCGTCCATGGAGTCCCGCTTTGACCCGCCTCCGTGTCACTCACTCCCGCCCGCCTCACCCCGTCCCGATGACCGATCCGATCTAGCAACCAAAAAAAAAAAATCTTAATAAAAAAACAAAATCGTTTGTCAGAACGAGAAAAAAAAACCCATATAAACGAAAAGACAAAAAAAAAAAGAAAGAAAAAAAAAAGAAAAACACCTCCTCCTCTCTTCCTTCCAGCGAGCTCCACCTCCAGCCAGCCATAGCCATCCCCTTCTCCGATTCGATCGCTCGCCGTCGCCGCGGGGCCAATCCGATCCCGCCGCTCGCCGGCGATCCGGTTCGAGCCGCCGGAAGGGAGGCGATCATGAGGAAGCGGGAGCGGGAGAACCCGTGCGGGATCTGCGGGCACTACCACAAGTACGAGCTCGGGGAGGTGTGCGGGGTGTGCGGCCACCGCCCGCCGGCGTCGGCGGGGGCTCAGGCGGCGGCGGGGGCGGCGCAGGCGGCGGCGCCGAGGCAGGACTCGGCGTTCCCGTCGGAGATCCTCAAGGACTTCCTCTTCCTCGGCAGCTACGACAACGCCTCCCGCTCCGAGCTGCTCAAGACCATCGGCATCTCCCACATCCTCAATGTACGCCGCCTCGTCTTGCGATTGCTTTGATCTCTTGGCGTCTTCGCATGGTCGATTTGGTTAGGGTTCGTTGATGCGCGGGGGGACGGGCTGGCTTGGCCTCTAGGGTTCGATGCTGAGGTGGATTCTTGCTTGCCCGTTTTGGTTTGTGTGGTAAGAACGTTTTAATTGGTTTGCATGCATGCCAATGGGTGGATCGATCGATTGCTATAGGGTTTGCTAGCATCTCGTTAATCACCTATCCTATCAGCGAAGCATCTTTTTTTTTTTTTTTTTTTTGCTACGTAATTGTAAGATTGTTCTTTTGGAATTATCTTGATATGGGACATCGGAGTGTACCTGACTTCCAGTTTGTAGTTTCGTCATCCTGTTGTAGCTGTACTGATTGTTGAGGGTGATGAGCGGCAATGTTGCTTGAGGTTAGTTAAGGTGATAGCTGGATTGGAGTCTTTCAAGCATTTGCAGAAGTATGAATTTCCATCCTAAAAGGGATATTCCAAGAGGATAATAAATTTAGGGAATCAGTCATTATGATACATGCATAAGTATATCTCGCTCTAAGTAACTACACTCTTATTTGCGCTATTTTAAAGAACCTTTTAGAGAGGGATCAATATGCAATCCCTTCGGAAAAGAATACGTTACAATATCTTACATTACATCAGTTCAATTGCTACGAACAATTTGGGTCTATTTTCAGGAGGGTTGCATTGAGTTAGGATCACCAACTTCCACACACACCTTTCCAAAGCCAAACCTTTCGGCACATTATATGCTTTGAAATCTCTTTTACTGCCTTATCCTATCATTGCCGTAGCTTTATCTAAAATGAAGAGACCAACTATAGAAATGGAATAGTAACATTAGATAATTAAGCTTTGACCATACAAAGTATTATGTTAAGAGAACATAAAACTACTTTTGTTGGTTAACATGTAGTGTATGCTGTTGGTTCCTTCATGTAGTGTATGCTCTATGCTGTTGGTTCCTTAGGTATTCATTTATTGATATCAAGGGCAAAAAAAGAAGGGAGAAGGGGGGGGGGGGGTGTCAGGTTTGGCCAATTCCAAACTCTTTTGTCCAAACTCCAACACTGCTTCTTCTTTTATCTCTAACACTACTTAAGATTCCGCAATGCATCAGTTGCTACTGTTGCATATGCCCAAACCACCTCAAGCAATATTGGACACGCTTCTCTTCAATTGGTGCCACCCCTACGCTACCACGTACACCCTCATCTCTAATTTGATCCTTCCTTGTATGACTAATTTTGTGTCATTTGGGAATAGACCAATCCTCTGAGATGAAGCTTGCTATTGCAAGTACCAGTTAGTTGATGGCAACTAGGAACAATGGTTAGCTAGCCAATATCTGACAGGATTATCAGCTTTATTGTTTAGACATGTACTCTGCAACTTTGCAAATGTTCTTGTTCTATTTGAAAGTAAAATGATATCTTACATAGTTCTTGCTTGGCAGACTGTACCCTTATGCCAAAACCTTTACCGAAATTCGTTCACGTACCACTGCCTTCAAGACGAGAAGACTTTGCAGTTTGATGATGCAATCCAATTTTTAGGTATTGATGCTTGTGCTTCCAGTCTTTTTGCCTGCAGCAAATAGATTTGAGTTATGCTGTACTGTTTTTCTAGTTATTCTATGATCTATGCCAGACTGTCATTGTTGCTTGCAGTCATCCATTATGTCTTAGCATAACATTCTTCGCTCTGAATGTTCCAAAATATTATAATAGGTTTAGCATTCAGTCAGTATGACCTTTCTATATCTAATCAGTTTGTTATTTTCAACTTCAGAACAGTGCGAAAGAGATAAAGCACGTGTTCTAGTCCATTGCATGTCAGGGAAAAGTAGGTGTGTACGTATACTTGAATTCTCGTTGGCAGATTTTTTCATGTTTCTGCATCCAATATATCTAATGCTACTGAAACACAATTACCAGATCAGCAGCATTTGTGATAGCCTTCTTGATGAAGACCAAAGGCTGGAGACTTTCCCAGTGTTTCCAATGGGTGAAAGAAAGAAGACCACAAGTGCAATTGGCTGATGGTACCTTTATACCTCTACAAAATATTTACTTATTTTCAAGATGATGCACTTAAAAAACTAGGCGAGAAATAGAGACTAAATCACACATGTTTTTAGTGTAAACTGAAATATGTCGCATTTAAGAATCTTCTGCCAATCCAATTCCCGCATTTGAAGAAAAGTGAAATCTGTACACCCTAGATGGAAATAACAATTTACAGTTACTTGGTAAGATGTAACATGAACTTTTCATGGTATGCTGTCAAGAGGGAACTCAAGGCAAAGTGTATCCTGGATTGTTCATATTTAGAAGATGTGGTACACCAAGTTAGCGTTACCATTTCTCATCAGTTTTCTTGTTAATGGCATGGTAAGGAAACAACTGAGTAGTTCAGCTAGCATACATTGAGATACAAAAATACATGCATTTTATAATTCAGACTGCTTTTATACCTTGCTCTAGCATATAAATGGGCATAATGCTACCAGAGTGCACCATGATAATCTTACAATATTGATCATTGTTTTCTACAGCGGCGCAGCGGCAACTGATCGAATATGAACAGAAGCTTTTCAATTCCACTGTTGGCATTCCAGCTCAGGCTTTTGTTCCAACAGATGCGTTCCCTTCACTTGGATTTGGTTTCCCAAAACCGTCAGGAGACATCCAGGTGCCTATCTTTAACCAGCAGGCTCCAGCATCCATCTTTGAGCGTGTAAGCCCACACAACATCCCTAGCAATTTCACATTTGGGGCTGAAAGAACTACTGAAGTGAAGCTCCCAGATAACAATAGCTTTGGTGTTGTCAACTCATCTGGGGGCGATAGCATGATGGACAGCTCCTAGTATGTTTTGCATTGATACAAAAGGAATCAACTCCGAATTTAGTCAGATTTCTCGGGATGTTTTAGATTTCTGAGAAGGAAAGTTGCATTTTTTGTACAAGGATTTCAAGCGTTTTGACCATTGCAGTTCTGCGTTTTAACAAACATGTATGTGCTTTTTCATCGAACTTTTCAAGTGTAATTCAAGTTAACTGAAATTACGCTGGAAAGCTCAAGTAAAAGCTATGCATGTGTTTTTGTTGAAACGTAGAAATGTAGTCGTCAAGAATGCTGTAACACCCAGAAATATTACTCCCACGGCTGCAAGATGAACTGAGAAATCTGGAAAATACACACATGGTTTGTTTGTTTGTATCTTGGCAGTTGTTGATATACTAGCTTGAGTCCC
Organism: Oryza sativa Japonica Group; assembly: GCF_034140825.1. Lineage (NCBI taxonomy): Eukaryota > Viridiplantae > Streptophyta > Magnoliopsida > Poales > Poaceae > Oryza > Oryza sativa. Next base: position 11,867,236 of record NC_089040.1, on the reverse strand, counting down.
TTGCTTACAGTGAAACTTTCTTGCCAAGTCGATGTTATTTGCATTGAAATGGTTCGATTATTTCACCCCTGATACCCGAACCAAAAGCTGAATAAAACAGTGCACGCTGGACAGAATAGTCAGCAGTAGGGATGTACACAGCGGATAATTTCCATCAGCTCAGGAGAAAAACAAATACGGATACTTTTTGAGCGGATAGTTTGGATACGGATACAAATATAAATATTTTCTCCAGGATATGAAAAATATAAATATTTTCTCCAGGATACGAAAAAGAATATGGTGTTAGGATTTCCGACTGATACGGATATCCTCTGAAGCCAAGAAACATACCTCATTTCTTTATAACTCTATGACCTATTTTAATTGTAGCCCATCTCTTAATAGTAGTCTACACTATTAGTATTATTTAAACTTTTTAATGTTTTTATGAATTATATTATATTTATATAAAACGAGCTAATTATATATGATGATATTTGTTTGTATTAGAAATCGAGGTGGTTTGTGTGATCTGAGAAAAAAAATTGATTCTGTATTCGTGTCCAATAGCATTTGATCCTTATTCGTATTTGTTTCTGTATCTGAGCTATTCGTATTTATTTTTGTATCCGGCAAAAGATATGAAAACATGGTACAGAGGACTATCCGTCTGTATCCGCGCTGTTTACATCCGTAGTAAGCAGTGCATGTTGCACATCTATTCGGCGATCAGAAGTTCAGAATTTGAATTTGATACATGTTTGCTGTGTGGGACATGTTCTTCGAACTTCTGTACAAGGCAGTTTCCTTTCAAGATCTTCACGCACTTCGGATGCAATCAGAATGTGCTGAATTAGGGAAGACATGGCGACGTCGAGCAGCAGCAGCGGAAAGCAGGGGAAGAGAACTCACAGCTGAACGCGGTCGTCACTTCCTGCTCATTAATTTGCTCGGATTTTGCGCAAAATTTCACAGTACAGATTCCAACCAAATTACCTGTTGCATCCATGGCCTCGACGCCGAGCGTGCGCGCTGGACGCACTGGAGGACGACGCCGACGCGAGGAGGCTCTGCTGGATGGCACAACTGTGATAGATCACTTCGGCGTGTGCTCGACTACTCGTGGGCACATGGGGGTGATGAGCCGACGCTTCCTTCCATCCAAAATTCACTATCACATAATTAATTAACTATTAACTACTATAAACTTAAAAATTGAATTTATTTAGCTTTTCTAAACAACTTTTATGTAAAAACTTTTTAAAAAAACACACCATTAATAATTTAAAAAGCGAGTTAACGGAAAACGAGAAAGTTGAAGTTTGAAATTGAAGAAAAAAAATAGGCTAGGCCGTTGGGATCTCCTTCGCCAGTACTCTCCGCTCACTCGACTTTGCATCGGTGTCGTCCTGGTGAGTGCGTGGCTACAAATCAATAAGCAGGCGCCAGGCGGCCTAAGCGAGTCCTAGCTTGCCTACTGCACATTTTCAAAAATCCGAGCAAACGAGAAGTGACTGAAAGCGGAATAGGTTCAACACGATAATTCATCAATCACGGGACACGTGTACATTAGGCACGAGATTTTCCTTATCTTCACAACCGATTTGAAAGAGAATCGCGAGAGAATGAGGGGATGACCTAACAAGGAGATAGATGTTTCTACGTGTCTAACAGTGACAACCATGTTCACTACTGAGTTCTTCCCCCTTTTTTCGCTGCTACTCACCTGGCCTTGCCTTGTCTAATTTAACACATTTTGACATGAATCCGACGTGCGTGCAGATCTTGAAAGGAAATTGCCAAGGACAGAAATTCGAAAAACATCCCATTGAGCCTCAAAGGTCAGCTAGACTGTTGAGCGATCCCAAGTTCCTCATACAGCAAACCTCAGAGGGGTCATGGGTGCAAGGCCTGGTGTTTTCTGTTACTCTGTTACAAGGGAATTGAGGGAAATATTTGGAGCCTCCAACCTCTTTCTCAAGGGGATTAATCGAACAAGTACTTCCACTTGAAAGACAAAAGTGAAATGAAACCTGCCACAGCATGACATACGTTCCCAAATGGGGAAAACTGAAGCTATGCAAAATGGAGCTTAAGCAGCAATGAAGTAGCACAACGCATTTCCCTAAAAAAAAAGTAGCACAACGCATCATTCATTCCTTATTATCAACTTTTTGGGACAATTATCTGTACCATGTTCAATTATAGACATATAATACAAAGAATTTGAAAGAAATTTGCAATCTATTTGTGAACCATATCTCTTTATTGTGCTATAAATAAAAAGCAAACTTTACATTCCATCGGTAGGCAATGAGTTGGCACAAGGCTTCATTTTATCTGTACGAGTAGAACCAAAGTAACTCAGCAAAATTTTCACACCAGCTGTCTTTGACACTAGATTCATGGTCTAATGTACTCAATAATGCAGTTCTCCTTGAGCCATTCGAGCACCTTCGCTGCCTCTAGAACATCCTGAACCTGCATGGTTCAACCCCCATACGAGACATAGTTACATATTAATACCAAGGATTTCAAGTTGTGGAAGCAACATCGCAGGACAGATAATTTATTTAGCATGGTATTATGCTTATAAATATTAGGCACATTAATGGTTATCAATTAGTGGGTATATTTTAGTAGCTCAAAAGGTTGTCACAACATGATCAAGAGAAGATTCCCACACTCAGTTAACTGAAGGTATTCAGAATTGGAAATATCAGATGAAGCAGTTAAAAACCTGCTGCTTGATGCTCCCCTCATCATAGTCTTGATTATAGTGTTTGAACTCTTCTATAGAGTTCTCAACTTCCTTTACCAGTTGCTCGGTCGAAAACTGCAGAACTATACGTTGTTATACATGGATAAAAATGTTTGAAACGAAATATAAAGCAGAGAGGTTCCATGATTATATCGGGAATCACAGGCACAAATCATGTGTATATATTGTTACCTGCAGATTTTCAGCCTTGAATATTTCACCAACAGCCAACATTTGTTTAATGATTCTATTAATATTTTCTCTCTCACTTTCTAGGTATTCCTGAACTGACTTTTGGCTTGAAAGGGATGCCAGCTGGTCTTTATCTAGCTTCCTTTCTGCCTGCAGGAATTAATAAATTTACATTGAGAAAGGAAGAAAAGATAGGTAGTAGTTAGACTATTATCCAGTACCTGGAGTTGTAGAAGTTTGGCTCCATACAACTGCTGGCCTTGTTCTTGAAATAAGGCTCGTGGAACATCAACTTCAACTAACTATACAAACCAAGTGAAAATTTAGAGCAAGACTACAGGATGTTGGAGAAGGTGCAAAAAAATTGACAACAGAAAGAAGCATGATGTACAATGATCCCCTAAGTCAGGACTTCATAACTTAAGGCCTTATTTAGGAGTAAGAAGACTACCTTTCCAAGCTGATCAAGGATTGCATTATCTGTTGCTTGTTCTATTGCTGTTTTCTCCACTTCTTTACATCTTTGCAAAATGCGTTCTCGAACCTGTAATGGTCAGGAGGGATAATTGTTATTGAACGCACTTTAAAGCTAATATTTTATAAACTCAACAAAGAACAAGGAATAGCACACGGTAGTAACATGCAAAGATGCAGGTCAACTAGCACACATCCCACAATGAGGGTTTCAGTGAATAGCACAACTGGTAAGAAACACTACTGCAATAGGGTAGAACCTGATCCATGGTAGTGCAGCCTGGAAGGAGCTTTCCAGCAAGTGAGTCATCCAATTCTGGCAACTCTCTGTAGAAGAGCTCTTTGCACACAACCTACAGAATTAGTGAAGGATGGGAATGAAAATCATGGTAATAGCCTTAGACTGAAAGTCTGGGACACAAATCTGTCACTGTGGAGAGCGATTAAACATTTCATACTCAGAAAACAAATAAACATGCCTAGATTTGGCATATGAAAATGATACTGATGTGGTGTGATATAGGCACAATATATTTATAAATGTGATCCTTGGGAAGTCTAGTTGCACTCACAGTAAATTGAGCACGGACACCTTGCAGACTTTCTTGTTCAAAGGACTCAGGGAATTGAAGAGGAAATGATCTAGTCTCACCAGGACGAATACCAATTAACGAACCAAGAAAACCAGGAACAAGGTTATTGTTTTCCTCAGTGTCCAAGTGGAAACCTGTAAATCATAGTAAATATGTATGAGTGTGACAACACAAAAGAGAAATATATCACCGTGGTTTCCAAACAACAGGAAATGGAAGCCGCTGTGCACACACTATCGGTACAAAAGATAAATCCAGGCATGTGGAATTAATGCCACACCGCTACTCAAATTAGCTGCAAACAAGTGCAGCATCAAGGCATTACTATAGGACACACACTTTTGACATATAGCATTAGCATATCACTTTGCTGACTAGTCATAATGCACCAAAAAGTGAAGTTTTGGAAAATCTTATAAAACATGTGTGTGAATAATTGACAAACCTTTACTCTCAGCTGATGGAATTTTTTCACCTTTAGAGCCATCACTGGTAATACTTTCTGCAAATATATCTAGTACCACCAGATCACCTACCTACATAAGTCCAGAAATAGATGTCATGGCATAATAATATTACCAACAAAAACCATGAAACTAGTTTTAAATTAACATGTCAAATACAGATAACCCTTCATTCATATTTTGAATACAAGACTTCTCAACATTTTTAAGAGAACGTCTGAAAGTAAAAGGAAATGTATAACATGGTAAAATCCTGGACTATACAGTTGCATCATGTACATGACAAACTTGGAGATTTAGAACCCCTTTTTTCTGTATGAACAGATAGATTATGCTAACAAGAAAAGGATGTGTGACTTACACCAACATCAGATCAAGATATTATCAAAGGAATATCCCCGTGAATAGAAATAAGTAAATATCACAGTGGTCATATTGGTCCTGAATAGTACTGCCAGTACTAACCAATATTAATAGGGGCATACAAATGTTACACGGACTTTGGAAGATTATGGACATCATAAGACTCAGGAAATAACATACAGTGGAAACATGAATAAGTGGGAGTAAAATAATAGTTAGCTTTATTGGCCAGTTTTCTGTAAACTTTGTCATCTAGAATTTATTTGAAAATGGAAAATCATACTCTGAGTAATTAATACTAAAGGCATAGTTCATTTATAACATACTAGAGAGAAACCAAAATATTTTACCTGCAGTCCTCTGTCAGCAACTATTCGGAGTAATCCTAGAGCTTTATGACGACGTTTAAGTTCTATCTCAGCTGCCTTTTCAGCATCAACAATTTCATCTATTTCAACGACCACTTTGAGGTTCTTATATTTATCTTCAGATAACCATCTCACTTCAGGGGCAACATCCACAGAAACATCATATCTGAGTAAAATTTGGTGAAACAAAGAGAAACGAACTCAAAGGCACATTACAGTAATCACTAAATCGTACACAAAACAAAAATTTACAAGTTAGACAAATAAAAACAGGAATCTAGAATAGATAGTAGTAACTATGTACCTAAACACATTATCAAGAGAGAATGAATTTGCCATATCTTCAAACTTTGTTAGAATGCGTACAGAATCTTCTAATGCCCTGTCCTCTACCTGAAACAAAAGAAAGGTAGGTATCAACCGAATAGGATGTAATAGTGTGTACAACATAACATGTAGTATCTTTTGAGATGGAGCAAGGCATATCATGATTCAGGGAGAGGTTGGACCATTAGGGAGATAAGTTATCTGTTGTGCAACAAAGTTCATAGCATTTCTGCCCCAAATATTAGATGACGCCAAAGGCTGGTGAGTTTTTGGTTTGTTGACATGAATGATGCACATAGCATATCAGTATTAATCATATCGGCACTTCGCTATCACTCTGAAAATACAGGTAATCGTAACTACATTTTGCTTTTTATGAATGGCCCGAAGAAAAAATTCAGACAAGTGCATTGGAGTAGTGCTTTTTAGAACAGAACTCAGGAAAATTCATACCGAGGACAATGCTTGAGGAAGTGTATGCCTCAAGATAGCTTCAACTGTAGCATCCTGTACGTGTTTTGGTCCTACATAGTTTATAAGTACGTTCTCTGGAACTACTTTCCCGGGACGAAATCCAGGAATCTGACAAGAAGAGATAGGAGGGATATTAGCATATTGTTTAGAATATACTATGTTCGTTGCGAACATCATCCTGCTTAGAAAACATAGCAAATAAATTTATCATGAAATATTGATGTTACATGCAGAAAGCTCAAACATGCTAGCTGTGTCGAGAGTTTCCAATTTCAAAATGTAGTCGATCTCAATTACACACAAAAGACCAGAGCTCATTTCTGAGCAACCGCACGTCTTCCTTGCAAAAAAGACTATCAGTGGTATGCAGCACAAGTTATCAGCTTGGCAACTCCTATGTAGTTACAAAACATATATACCCATTAACCATAAAGAAGAGACTAATCTCTGGGCGAGCCGCCCAGTCTTTTCAAATTATGCAATCAATCAACATTGTTCCCATGATGTACGCATATGTTTCATTTGGTCTATGTGCTACCACAGAAATGGTACCTTGAAGCGCTTTGCGTACTCTTGTAGAGTAGTTTCATAGCATTGCTGGCATATGGAAGGAGGCACCTCCACACTGAACTTGACCTGTAAAAACCAGCACAAACCAAACCCATAAGAAATCAAGCACAAATTCGTAAGTCTCACACCTACCAAGATAGAGACAAAAGGGAATTCATAAGCGAGCGAATCACTCCCGCTCTCCAATTTCACACAAGCGATTGCGATCGATTCGAGAGACGAGGAGGAGAGAGCCTAGGGGAGGAGGAGGAGCTAACACTGGAGCCGGGCTGCAGCGTCTCGGTGACGCGGACGGAGTCTCCGCCCTGCGACGAGGCCTCCCGGAGCTCGACGGCGGCCGAGGCGACGGGGAGCCGCCGCCTCTGCGCCCGTGACCGCGAGGCGGTGGAGGCCGCCGACGTGGAGAGCGCGGCGAACTGGCGGGAGGAAGAGGAGGGGAGGAGGGAGCAGCTGTCCCTCGTCGGGACTGCGAGCCTGGAGCTGCGGGGTCGGTGAGCACGGGTGGTGGAGGAGGCGGCGGCGGCGGCGGTGGCGGTGGCGAGCTCCATGGCCGCGGCTCGCGGAGGCAGCCGATGAGCCAAGCGCGAGTGTGTGGGTTTTGTGGGGGAGAAGACGAGAGGCGAGCGGATTAGGATTTGGAAGGGGAGATAAGCGAGTGAAAGAAGAGACTCTGCTCGAGTTTTTTTTTTCTTCTTTAAGTAAATTTAAGAAAACCACGGACCTATGGCTTTTGTTGCACACAAGTACATAACAAGTTTCCTAGAACCCATTTTATTTAAATCTTAATTAAATTTATAGCATATAAAAACACATTTTATATAGTTTAAGCAGTAGAAAACCACGTATCCTATCTTACTAGAGTAAATTTCACAAAACCCCGTTTTTGGGCTTCTGTAGCACAAAAACCCCGGGTCTTGCAATTTGTTTCATGAAACCCCAGGTTTTAGAGTAAAATGTTCCACGTAACCCTAAGTACAAACTTACATCGTTTATTTGACTAATATATTTATCTATAATAATTGTAAAATAATATATAATATACTTTTTAAGTACATATGTAATGTTAGTTGCTTTTTAACAAGCGTTGATAATCATGTTTTGATCACATATGTGTATATTTAACCTATTATTATATTATAATCAGTAGGTATTATGTTAAGCTTTTCCAGCGCAAAATTGAGAAAAAATGAAGTAGACGAGGAGAATATGTCCTTTTATAGCCAACTAATGTAAATTGATTAGAAAATAATCTTATATAATAATAAAATAGGGATATGAGTATTTTACATATGAGGTTTCCTGAAACATTTTGGTTCAAAACATGGGGTTTCGTGAAACAAATCACAATTACCGGGGTTTTATATAACGGATACCCCAATACCTGGGGTTTTGTGAAATTTATTCTACTATAAAACAAAATTGATGCTCACTAACTACTAAAGCTTAACATGCAAATGTGTCATATCATCACCCACTAGCAATTATTATGTAGAGTATTTTAAATCATGCAAGTATGCCACATCATCACTCACTAGCAATTATTGTCCAGAGTATTTAAATATCATGCATATATGACATATCATTTATAATTTTATTATATTTTTAGAACTCAATATGCAAGGAATTTTAAATCATTATCTCTAAATCATTTTCACATTATTTAGACATAAACATATACCATTTCTATGATGTATAACATGCATTAATCCATGTATCCGGCAGCAAAGCGCGGGGTAAACTAGTTTTATAATTAAAGTTATGACTTATGCCTCATAATCGGTTTAATAGAATCCACCTTATTCCAATCTTAATTAAAATTTTAAAAAATATATCTAAAATAATATTATTAAAAATTGGGAATAATTAGACCAACCACATCTATTAAGAAATCGTTACTTGAAAATTTCATATAAACTTTATAACATGAAAATTTTAAGTAAATGTATGTTCAATATGTATGGAGGCAATGTTTTATGAAATCTTACCTTCATAATATCTGGTTATGTGTCACAACTCACAAGTCATAATACATATGATTCTTTTTAAAAATTTCACCATAAAACATAGTGCTATCTAAAGTTTAATCTTTTTATCCTTTATTGGACATAATTGAAAGAAGTCTGCCTCCTTTCTCTCATAGGGAGAATGGTTAAACCCTTGTAACCCTTGTAAACTCTGCTCTGTCCTTGTCAAAATCTGTCATCGAAGTAAATGACATAGCCAGAAGAAACTGACTGTCGAGAGAAAATGACATCAAATCCAAACCAAAATTTACTCGAAACAAACCACCTATTTTGAAAGCTACCCAATTTTTCTCAACTTTACCTATTTGACCCTCTTTTTTAAATTTGAGCCATCTTTTTTTAAAATTGAAGATGCTATATAACCTGATTCCGTAAAGTTAAGTTACGGTGTTTAGACAAGGGCCAAATTACCTTTTATATCATTACTTATTTGACCTACCTTTTCAAAAGGATTTGTTTTACCCCTACTTTTATGCATTTACTATTATATATAAAATGTGGTAGAGATTTTGACACATATAGGACAAAATTTTTGACAGGTTAATGACAAATTAGACATAGATTTGACAAAATTATGATTGAACTTCTAACAAATTTTCCAAAAATATGCCAAAATCTGTCATAGATCTGTCAACATTTCCATCTGCGTAGAACTAGAGAAAAAAAAACTTAGGGTCAAATAAGAAAAGGATGAGGGAAGAGAGGGAAAATGTGAAGAAGTTGTGTTTCACTGACATGTGGGGCCTACATGGGTTTCACGCTAACTCAGCTGTCACATCGGATAAAACCGCGGTCAACCAGAGTCAATACTGTCTAGGGACTTGTGACCTGGTTTTTTAAGTTAAGAGATGCTATATATCTGGCTTTTGGGTTTAGGGATGATTTTGTAACTCACTGACAAGATGTGGGACCTTAGATGTACTTTTTCCGTGCCGCGTCTGCATAGCCTAATGTGCTGGTTTTTGTCGGCCCAATAACCCACTTCCTGTTTTCCGTTAGAGTAAGTCTACTTTGACTCCCTAAAAATTATAGCTCCAATCTAATTTATATCCCTGAATCACAATACTGGATATCATGACCGTTCAACTACTAAAACCGGTCTAATTTAACTCCCTTCACGGTTTTAGAGGGTGGTTTTGCTAATGTGGCACTTTGACTCGGTATATATAGCTGAATCATCCTGTAGGGCCCACATGTCATTCTCTCACTACTTTTCTTCTTACTCTTCCTCTTGCCCATTCAGCTTTTCCACATACTATAGTTTGGTTTTTCCACGACGGATAGCAGGGGTAAAAATGTCTGGGATAAAATAAATTGGATGTAAAATGATTTAGAAATACAAGAAACAATGAAAATGACATTCTAGCGAATACCCAAGACTTGTCAGTGGCATTTAAGCCAATCCCTCAGCGAAACCAGTTTTTAAGGGCGACAGACATGTAAATTTCTCCAAAGGAAAGCCTATGGTGCGCCAGATGGTGTACACGCCCGTGTTCGGCGGACGAGTGCGGCAGACGACCACGAGGCACAATCCCCACAATCCCAGTTGGTCTTGGGCGTCGTCTCTGCGGCAAAACATATCGGGCATGTTTGGATTGATGACCTACCAAAATTTTGGTAGTGCCAAATCTTGGGCAAGTTTCGGTACTACCAAAATTTTGATAGGGTAGAATTGAAAATGTTTATTTGGATTGAAGCCAAAATTTGCCCATAAGAGACAAGTTCATAGGTAAAGTCAAATTTATGGCATTGATAGAGTTTTAGTAGGGGTGTTTGCTTTGCTACCCTACCAAAATTTTGGTAGGGCAAATTTTGGTAGGCCAAATTGGCCCATCGTGTCTCCACTCGAAACCGAAGTTCCGACTAATCTGGGCGGCCGCATCGCATCGCCCTCTGCTCCGTCTCCACCACCACGCACTCTCGCGGTCTCGCCCCTTTTGCACGCAGCGTGTACCGTGTACCACCGTGCGACGCGTGGCTTGCTTCTACCACGCCCTGGCCCGACAAACGTCCCACTCTCGCATCCCATCTCATCCCCTCCACGCATCGCCTGCACGCCGCTGCGCAGACGCGCTGACCCGACCGGTCTCGGTCCGTCCAGCCCGACCGAGCGCTGCATTGCTACTGTACCGCGCGCCTACGCCTAGTGGTGCATGCGCGCTGCACGGCCGCACCCAATAATCTTCCTCTCCGTATCATCAATCAAAAAAGAAAAAACGAAACTCCTCTCAAAAAAAAAAAAAAAAAACTCAAACCCAAACCCCTCTTCCTCTCCCATCTCCCAATCTTCGTCCTCTTCCTCTCCGTCTCGCCACCTCGCCGGTGTCCGCCGGTGCCGGTGGTGGTGCGGAATGGAGGAGGGGAGCTCGTCTGCGGCGGAGGAGCTGGCGCGGGGGTGGGTCATACTCGATCGCGTCGCGTGCGTGGACGACGAGGAAGATCCGCGGGAGGTCGCCCTCAACGTCGCCGAGCCGCCGCGTCTGTCGACGCTCACCGTGCCGGCCAAGTTCCACGCTCTCCCGAGCAACCCGGACGAGCTACCGTACGTCGCCGCCGCCGACCCCTTCGGCCTCCTCGTCCACACCGCGGCGAGCCCCTCCTGCGGCCTCAACCTCGACGACGACCCACCCGGTAGCTTCGCCGTGCTTCGCGAATTCCTCCCCGTCGGGGCCAGCAACCCCCACGAGGCCACCGGAATCGCCGAGCGTGTCCCGGAGCGAGTCGGCGGATCCGTGCCCCACATCTCCAACCTCAAGAACGTCGGCTTCCTCACCTCCCCTGGAACCGGCGGCAAGGACTACGCCATCGCTGAGTTGCAGATCGAGGCCGGCGCCGAACTCGCCAAGCTGATTGTCTTCCGTTCTGGAACTCCCGCTTGGGCAGTGAGTCGTCTCATCCGCCCTGATATGCCCGGACGAAGTAATTTGCACTGGGGGTGGCACAACGATGATGTCATTTCGTTCGATGGGAACCTTTGGTTTGTTAATCTGTGGAGGGGTCTCATCAGCTGCAACCCGTTCAGTGATCATCCTGTTCTGCAGTTTCACCAGCTCCCAGAGCATATCCCGATAGAAGACCAAAACAAATCACAGCGTGATATTGAGGCTGATCGCTGTGTCAGGGTTAGCAAAGAGAGATTGCGCTACGTGGAGATAACCCGTGTACACAATGCTCCAGTTGAGTCAACTACTGTTGTTGTTTGGGTGCTGATCTGCGGTCCGAGAAGCATGTCGTATTGGAAGACCAATTGCATGGCATTTCTTGGGGACATTTGGGAGAATGAGACCTACAAGGCAACGGGTTTGCCCAACCAGGTCCCAATCCTTGCAGGCATACACCCCAGCAACCCTGATTTGGTTTACTTCTTTCTGGAGCATCACCTGTTTGGCGTCAATCTGTACAAGAAGATGGTTATTCACTTTGTCGATGAACATTACCAGCTTTTGCAGCCAATTGTTCGCTCCCGCTCGCTGCAGCCACTCTCTTGGCACCAAGTACAGCTTTGGAAGCTACCTCCGTCACTTCACGCAGGTAGAAATGTTCCTATACCATATGCAAAAATTAGACATAATTCTTCCAAGCCTGTATCACTGTACGTTGAATGACATTAGAAGCTAGAAATGTTCCTATACCATATATATGTACCACAGAATAAAACAGGGTGTACCTTACTAAGTTTGGTTATTTTTTGAAGGTTCAATAGAACTGTCAGCACAGCACGCTAGTGACTTAGGTAACCTCCACCTGAAGGCTGCTCAGCTACGGCGTCAAGAACATGCTTTAAAGAGACGTGAAAAGATGATTGAGATGCGAGAGGAATCAGTGCAAGGATTGCACAAATCACTTTTGGCACCCGAGGAAAAGAAGGTATTACAAATTTTTTCCAAGACTTTTGAATTTCTCTTTTATGAAGAAATTTCTGCATTATCCATGAAATCGTGTTTCTATAAAAAAATATATCTAATATCAGTATGCATGCTTATAGCATAGTTATACATTGTCCCATATGATTCAAAATGAATGCTTGAAATGTAAATCCCATAGCACATAGGACCATCAACTTCCAGAATGTTTTGTGCGTGTAACATGGTCCTGAGCAATATATTTTCTTTTACATAAGCTAGAATTGCAGGGAATTAGATGAACCTTCTACATTGCACATGAAAAGTCAACCGGCTAACCTCTTGCATGTTGATAATTTGACCCCATGCACCTAAATAATGAATGGTTCAGATTAATCCACCACTTTTACCTCCTTGGTGGTAAGTTGGAGTACTCTTTTTTCCCCACCTTTAATTGTGGGCTGCTTAGGGTGGATAAGTGATTTAAATGATTAGCACGGAGTTACCCATGCTAATTCAATTTTGCTCAGTAACTCTTTATAATTCTTGTAGGACGACTCTCGCTGGGATAAGGTCCAGATCGTGATTCTTGCCGTACTGATATCTGGACTTTCCCTTCTGTTCCCATTCCTACCTTGGCTCCCCTATGAGTATCTCAGCACAATAGTGATAGCATTTAGCATTGTAGTGGGTTGCTGCTGCATTGCTCTGCCTTGTGCTCTTTTTGGCTCAAACAAGTGGCAGACTTGCTGTGGAGAGAGTGTTGCACGAGTAGGCTTCATGCTTTTTTCACTGTTTGTCTTGTACTGCCTGTATCGAATGGCACTTGATCCTACACTGGAGATGACTGGCCACTCTGCCCCTCCAGCTCCGGCTGACCCAGGGTTTGCATGGAAATTGATGAGGACCTACGAAGCACTTGCAGTTGTAGTAACATCGGGACAGGTCATCTCTTGGGTTTTGGTACGTTACTATATTCTCAAAGTTTTTGCCACTGTTTTTACTCTCTTAGAAAGCTATATTAACTAATAGCATGTCATGGAAAACAGAGTTGTTGCTGTGGAAAGACATAGATGACCAGGAAGTATTCAGAGGTACATACTTTGGAGGTATGCTTTCATAATGGTCATTATCATCGCTCATAAAATTCATTATTTATGTTATAATCTTATTTTTCTTGTCTTTTCTTGATTTAGGTTGGTTTCTGGATCACAAAGTATCCATATCCGTAGTGAAGGTAGCAAGTTTTGACACGGGAGTTGAGATTTACTGACCAAGGATATCCATTTTTCGTTTTAGGACTTGGATATTGTTTTTTGGGCCACGGTATCACATTTTAGTGCTCTGTAGCATTCCCTTTTGAAGAATTGAATGATACTGTTACATTACAAATCATCAATCAATAACTCCCCTAACCATCCCCTTTTTCTCCGATTTTTCATTTTTTTTCTGGCTATCTGGTTGTTTTACACGTCTCCGTTTACTGTTATCTGCTCCTCGGCCTAATCTGCATGCTTATGCGTTGCCGGTGCGCCGGTTGGCTGCTTGATTATACCGGTTAATTACGTATTTAGTTTGTTCATTTGGGGTGTGGTTGCCGGTCATTGTGACGGTTGTTTCCGGTTGGCTGGTGCGTTGAGTGACGCGTGCCATGCTGTCATTTTTTGTTTTGATCTACTTGTTTCTTCTGTTATTTCAGATCGGTCTATCGGTTATGCATTCTGTGCCTTTGTGACTTTTTGTTTAGGTCCTTGCTATTGTTGAAAATTGAATGTGAAGAAGACAAAATTCTGTTTTTGGGGTGTGTTTGTGGTTTCTTCTTTTGCTGGGTATGGAGGTGCGATTTTCCCCATCTGCAGTCTTCCGTTCTGGGCGCGCGTCTTCGTGCTCTCCGGTGAGAGCGACATGGGCGGCCGCGGCGGCGTCCACCACCGGCGCTGGGACGGCGTAGTGCCGCCCTAGTACCTTTACCATCCAAGCCTTTCCAACATTGCAATGTTACCAGTCTGAAGCTTTCTAACAATAGCACGGCATAGAAATATTATCTCTCTGAGGATGAATCATTTTACTCAACTAAGGATGGATCGTCATGGTTCCCTTTCTATTTCTCTTTTGGTCCTATGTATATACGCAAACTGGAAAGGAAACGGAGATCTATGTATATATGGTGGTGTTTGGTTGCAGCACTGGTAACCTTAATGGTAAGAGGATAGCGGCCGGACAGAGGGTGGAGCACCTGAACACCGAATTTGTTTAATTCTTACTAGCAAATATACCTGTGCGTTGCTACAGGTAAATGCAG